>NC_132854.1:22704285-23039642 GCF_048164855.1 Canis lupus baileyi | reverse complement strand
CCAGCTGGTCTTCTGTGGGAGGGGCCTACTGTGCTGATTCTCAGGTGTGTGCACCTGGGGGAGCTGTCCCACCCCCTGCCAGGTGCACAGCTCAGTGGGAGCTATTTATCCTGTTGGCCCCTATTCCCTGGTGGCCCCACTCCATCCCAAGCACAAGGTGACACAGGGAGGAACAAGAAGACCTGTGGTGGCCAGCTCTCTAGCCCTAGAGTCAGCTCCTGCAGTAACTCCCACAGCTCCCAGTCAACACTGGCCTGGATGCTCCAGGGGCAGGGTGGGGGGTTCTGACCTACAAAGCTTGGGGCCACCCGGTGGCAGGAGCGTCCTTGCTGTCCTGTATCCTCCTGGCCTCTGCCTGTCCCAAGGGGAGCACTGGATCCTGGGCTGTGGTCCCCTGGCGCTCTAGGCTCTGTGGCCTGCGCCACTGGAATTGTGCTCCCCCGCCACGCAGCCCCCTCCCTGCAGAGCCACCACCTGGGCTGCCACCCAAGCTGCTCCCAGGGCCCCAGTGGGCACGCTCCAGCCGTGTATGGAGCTCAGCCCACAGTGTGTGGTGTGCTCTGCCCCGGGGGCACACCTCCTCTGTTAGTGACTCCGGAAACCTGGGGGCTCCACTGCCCCTCCTGGGATCCTGCTCGAGTTCCCTGCCAGTGCCTTTCCATCCGGGAAGGTTGGTAAAGTTCCTGCATCTCTGGGACTGGGCTTTCCTGTCCTGGGGGCTCTGGCACCAACCTTAGCCCAGCTCCTCGGGGGCCTCCCGCACTCGATCCTTTTTTATTTATTTATTTATTTTTTCCATCTTCCTACCTTGATAGAAGCACAAACTCTTCTCACTGTAGCATTCCAGCTGCTCTTTTTAAATCTCAGGCTGAATTTGTAGGTTTTCAGGATGATTTGAAAGTTATCTGGGTAAGTTGGTGGGGACAGGTGACTTGGGGACCCGACTCTTCTGCCATCTAGCCCCGCCCCGGAAGGATTGGTTGTTATTTTCACATTCGTAGTCTTTTCCTGTGAATAATTTTAGTGCTTTGTTATAAATACATTATGTTTTTGAATATCAAAATTTCTTTCAGAATATTGTACTCTTGATCCATGAGATTATGAAACACTACCCAAAAGTACAAAAAAATAAAAAGGAGAATTCTCTGTAAATACAAGGGCTTGTGTTTAAACTGGGAATAGATTAATTTAAATGTGACTATTTAAGGAAGTAGTCTTATTATACTTAATATATAGATTAATATTTCCTCATTTGCAAAACCTTATGTGCAAACATACCTAGACATGCCTGAATCATACTTACATATCGACAAATAAAAATCTAAATTAAAACTCTCTCAGAATAATGTAATGAATAGTATTATAAAACATGCATTTTAGAAATCGAAAAACCACCTTCAGAATGATTTTTTTTTAAATAATATGCATTGGCATCTAGGGTAAAAAGTAATAGGCATTTAGTATAATACACGTTGGCTGGATATATATTCTTATCTTTCATGCAATAATAGAATGGGTTCTGATTCCAGTGAATGATAGTCAAAGGATATGGGAAGGGAAACTCTCTCTGACAGAGCGAAAGACAATAGTTTAAATCCATAAAATGGTTGAAGAGGTTTTCTCCATATTCTGGAGGAGAGAGTTTCTCCAATTGTGACATCAGTTCACCCTCTAAAAAAAAAAAAAAAGAATAATGCAGATGAGCTGTATGACATAACTTACTTCTCACAGAGCCTTTTATTTATAAAAGTCCTTTTTTTTGGGGGGTGCAGTATAATATATGAATCTAAAACTCAGCTGACGGGCACTGAGGGGGGAAGTTGATGGGATGAGTACTGGGTGTTATGCTATATGTTGGCAAATTGAACTCCAATTAAAAAATATGTAAAAAAAATAAATAAAAGACAAACATAAAAAAAAAAAACTCAGCTGTTCCAGAATGTCTGTCTATTCTGTTTATTCTGTCACACAAATACAAGGCCTTCATCAAGATATTCTTGTGTTCCTTATATATCACTAGTACATAAAGAGTTGAGCTAATAACTTTCATGTTTGCTTGGAAGTGGCAGGAGTACTTACTAACTCACAATGTGAACAATATCTTCTTTTTCCCCTAAACAGATACATTTGCAATAACTGTGAACAGTTCTTATACAATTAATCTAAAATTTATAAGTATATATATATAAACACTTTTGTTTTTACAAATTTTATTTACATAAATTCTATTAATTCAATGTCTCTGAGATTTTTTTGAGAAAATCTTCAGAAATTCGCTCTTTACCAGAAATAAAAGGTGATAGTCAAAATTTATTTACAAAATGTTGATTTGCACTAAGTTAGAAAATATACACAAGGTTAAAATTGACCTCTACATTTTTCATTATACAGGGCTTTGAAGGCATTCATGTGAAGAACACTTTAAATTGAGCAGTATTTATTGAATTGTGAGTGACTTGTTCTTTCCTCCTAAACATCATTTAACTGTTTCCCACTTACTATTAAATGTAGACAGAGACAGGTTATGCATATACTTTAGAAGTAAGAAATTTACAGTTTATTAACTACAAAGCAGTTTAGCCAAATGGAAGCTATATTATCAGCCATGACATTATAGTTAAATTGACGGAATGTCTCATGCAGTAGCATGCCACACATTGCCTATTTTCAAGGCTTAGTTCAAAATATATTTCCCAATTACAGATAGAGAAACCATAGTCACTACAATTATAGCAATAAAAGTATAAATCAGGGTCCCAGAGATTCACTTAGTTATTCACTTGTTTGTTCATTTATTCTTTTTAAAAAATATATTTTATTTATTTATCCATGAGAGACACAGAGAGACAGAGACACAGGCAGAGGGAGAAGCAGACTCCATGCAGGGAGCCCGATGTGGGACTCGATCCTTGGACTCTGGGATTACACCCTGAACCAAAGGCAGACACTCAACCACTGAGCCACTCAGGCGTCCCTGTTTATTTTTTCCTTTATTCTTCAATCATTTAAGCACAATGCAAAGAACAAAGGAAGTTCAAAGCAGTATAACAAATAAGGTGTGTGGCATAAGAGGAGAGATGGTTATATCATTTATAATAAAATGAGTAATTTGGGGTTATTTACATGATCCATACTATACTTTTACTTGTAAAACAAAAAAGAATCTATATTTACATATATAAAACATGTCATATATAATATATATGTTCATATATACAATATATGATGATTACATTTAAGCTCTAAATCTGTATGCGGTTAGTATCTAATTAGTTTTAATGATTTTATCTACTAACCTAAGGAGTAAATATTTATTATGTTGAATGTTATAGGGATAGGAGATGACTGATATTCTGGGCCTAAAATCTTGGAATTTATTAGAATTAGAAAGTTATATAGTCATTTTACAACCTACAACTTAATAATCACTTAAGATGATTAAGGAATAATCACCTTAAGAATAGTTATTTGCCTTTAATAACATTCATATAATATTTTATTGCATCATCTTATTTTTGGTATGCTTGAAACAATTTTTCTTTGAGAAACCAATTCCCCTGGGAAAGTTATGTGTTTTGGCCCTATGAATTAAAAAAAAAAAAAATGCATACCCTGGAAAACATGGTTTAAATTTGGTTGAACCATTGTCAAATCCTCTGTGGCCTGCTTTTTTCCTACCCTCTTTGAAATATTTTCTTTGTCTCCTGCACACTTTCTCATTACTTCTGGTCACTACACTCTCTGTAATTGTCAGGGATTGCATTCACTGAGGAAATACTCAGATCAGTTCTTTTGAATACTGACACTTAACCTCCTAAGCTAAAAATAATTTGCTGTAATTTGCATTTTCCTTTAGAAACAAGCTGATTAAATAGAATTCACATTTTTCTGATTTTCATTCATAAGTTTAGGCATATTCAATTTTTCTTCATTTTCCATAAACTGATTTTCATTGCGCCATGCGTATCTTTTATAATCCAGCCACCTCCTCATTTTTCCTATTTTTACATTATGCCACCTGAAACTGGAATTCGGGTTACCCAAATTTGTTTTTTTTTAATTAAAATTACATTTTTATTGCTCCATCCAACTCCTTTCCTTATTTGAAACCAGAAGTCTGTTGAGATCAGCTTTTCCTCAAAAGCTATCTTAGTTTGGAGCACTTTATAATACAAATACTAAATAATTCAATACAAAGTCTTTCTTTCTTCCGAGTGCAGCTTCCAAGTCTTTACTCTCCCACTCTCTGATAAATATCTCTGCTGCCCCAAGGTTCAGGTCACCTACAATATTAAACGACTATTTCCTCAGCTTTGTCATTTGCTCATACACGTTACTTCCCACATTCATTGAGGATTATCTGGATCACTCTTTTCTTTACTGTGTCAATTTCTGATATTAGCATACACTATTTCCCCATCAATGATTATATCCCCCAAAACAGACTGGATAGATTCCTTTATCTCCTTTCCACTAATGACTTTCCATTCTAGTCCATCCAATTTGAGAACACACTGGATCTCATCATTACTTGGAATTAAACATCAAACCTCAGGGAATAGTCCTTCAGTTATTACCTCCCTCTTACATTTACCCATTCTCTGTTTATGAGTGCTTTCTCAAGATTTAGTGTTGTCTATACTTTTAGAAACAGAATTTTTCAAACATTAGCACTTTCAGACTCATGTGGAGGATTTGTAAAAAACAAAACAAAACAGATTAAGGGGCCTCATTTCCCCAATAATTTTTCATTGAATAGGTATAGACAGATATCTCCAGGATAAATTTTTGCTCTACTCTTCCTCACTTCTCATGACATCGGTGCACCAAGTACTAGCTTCCATATCCAACATATTCCTGAAGAGACTTTAGCTACACCTGCATTATTGTTATATCTAATTATACCTCCTGGGCTTCAATTACTTGAAAATTCATTACCTGGAAAGAGTGGACACCATCTAAATCTCCAAATAATATCTATCACTAGCCTCGGTGACAGTCCCCTTTCACTCTGTTTTGATTTCTGTTTTTTTTTTTTTTGTTTTGTTTTTGTTTTTGTCTCATTTGGGAGCACTTCTGTGCCATATTTTTTTTCCTTTTTAATTTTTAAAATCTAGTCAATTGATATATAGTGTAATATTAGTTTCAGTAGTAGAATTTTGTGATTCATCACTTACATAATCACAGATGCCCTCAATACCCATCATATAAATAATCACATTTGTATTTTTTAAATATACAGCCATAAGAATATATGATTTTGTTTTATGTGGTTCAAATATTACATAAATATTAAACTCTACAGATCATGAAGCTAATTGCTTCTATTGAAAATATTAATGAAATTTATTCATACTTAGTCCTTTATGATTTGTACCTTCATTAGCTGTGTAGTACTACATTGTATTTTTAAATTACCTATATACTCTCCTACTAAAGAAAAATTAAGTTATTTCTGCTCTGGGAGGATTAATGTAGTGCTGTGATCTATATTCCGACACATATATCCAAGTTCATCAGTTCCTCCAAGGTAAACTGCCTGGAAATAGGTTTGTTGTATTTATTTGCTCTCTTCCTTTTTCATGGTATTGCTAAATTGTATCCTAAAATGGAATTTATAGGGCTACAAAAATATAGTCAATTTGTATGGTGTTAGATTTTTACCTCAAGGAACTGTTAATTTCTTGATTAGCAGTGAAATTGAACATTTGTTAATATATCTATTTTACAATCAAGTCTCCAAATTTGTGAATTACACTTTATTTAAAAAGTACAATCTTACTTTCACAGCTTACAAAATTTATTATGAAAAGCCCAACTCCTGTTAAAAAAAAAAAAAAAAAAGGCAACTTCTTGGCTAAAAGAGACTATCTTAATGAGAATTCCCAGGTCGAGCAACTAAGAGTCAGTGCTTGTCTTCCTCTCTGCCTTCCTCTCTTTCTCTGCCCTGGAATACACATATGCTATACCGACACAAAATTAACAAATAGACAAGGTGGAAATGAATATTCAGAGAACATATAAATGGTCATTTGTTTTTTAAGTTCAATGATAAAGATTTAATTTAAAGATCAATTTAAATATATAAAGATATATATATAATATCAGAGTTCATGTGTTTTTAATTAAATTGCTAAAAGTGAGTACTGAAAATATCTATCTTTAAATTGAGTGACTGAGTTCAATTAAACGGTTGGTTAATTGTGTGACTTGGTGTCATGAACACAAAAAACATGTTTGTTTTCTTTTACTTCATTCCTTTAAATAAAATGCAGAAGTTTTTACTGTCAAATCCTAAACTCATAGGTTTACCACTATACCACAACAGATATGTTAATGTTGCAGGATAGAAATTTAATTTGAATCAATAAATTTTGAGTTAAACACAGAGCTGGCTAGGAAAATATAAAAACTCAATCAATAAAAAATATGTAGAATCTTCATAAAACTTAATGTTTAGCAAATTTTAAAAATAAGTTCCTCAAAAAGTTAAAAATAGAACTACCCTATGATTCAGAAATTGCACTAAGTCTTTACCCAGAGGACACACACACACACACAAAATCTAACTCAAAGTGATACATGTACCCTGATATTTATAGCAGCTTTATCTACAATAGCCAAATTATGAAAGCAACCCAAATGCCCATCACCTGAGGAATGGATCAAGAAAAGGTGGTATATATATAAACAATGGAATATTACTCAGCCATAAAAATCAACTCTTGTCATTTGCAATGATATGGATGGAGCTAGATGCTAAGGAAAAATCAATCAGAGAAAAATATGATTTCAATCATTTGAGGAATTTAAGAAACAAAACAAATGAACAAAGAGAAAAATGAGAATAATCAAGAAACAGACTCTTAATTATACAGAACAGTTTACACTAATGGTTACTGGAGAGGATAGGGCTGGAGGTTGGGTTCAGTAAGGAATGCGGATTAAGGAGTTTCCTTGTGATGAGCACAGGCTGATGTATGGAAGTGTTGAATCACTATATTGTACCCCTACAATTAATAACACACTTTATATTAGCTAACTGAAATTAAAAAAAAAACTTGGGCTGCATGAATGGCTCAGCAGTTTAGCACCGCCTTTAGCCCAGGCATGATCCTGGAGACCCAGGATCAAGTCCCATGATGGGCTCCCTGCATGGAGCCTGCTTCTCTCTCTACCTGTGTCTCTGCCTCTTTCTACCTCTCTCTGTCTCTCTCTGTCTCTCTCATGAATAAATGAATGAAATCTTTAAAATAAAATAAAAAAATAAAATTAAAACTTAAATTTTAAAAAAGTTAGAATATACTATGATCATATGGTTAGTTCATAAAAAAAAACCTTAAATATAGATTTTACTGAGCCATCATGTCTTATATTATTACATTTTCATGTAATTCTGTTTTAATTTGTTATGTCTACTATATCTTGGATTTTCTTATTGTGTCAAAGAGATAGAATGCACTTGCTTCAGTTATTTAAAATACTTATAGATTTCTGATATTTATTATTTGCTTAACATATAGTTAGACAATAAACTTTCAGCTCTCATCTAGATGTAACTAAGTACAAAATATATATAAAGTTTAAAATTGTTTCAATTTAATTGAAATTGAATTATTTATTTATATTATAGTTTTTTATTTAAGAATGTGATAATTTTCAAATTCTATTCATATCATATTTATATCAAAAGATATAAACATAAGAATGTAATATTAATTAAATATATTGACTATTGTGAAATATGTCTTGATTGAATGTAATAAAGACATGTAGAAGAAATACTAGTTTTCTAAAACATAAACATGAAATTACTTAATTTCATTAATTAGAATATAAGATATTCTGATTTTTTATAAGATGTGTAATACTTCATTAGATGAAATCAGTTGTTTATTAACAGCTGTGTATTACTAAAAATAACTGATAGTTTTACATGAAAAACTGTGAGATAGCATACAAGAAGACATAATTCATCAGAATGGTTATTAGTAAGTTGAAATTCTTGAGGAAAAAAATTTCAGGTAATGCAAGCCCTATTATTTTTATTTCAATAATAAGTTTCAAATACCATAAGAACAGCTTAAGAATCTGGAATACCCATGTCCATAATAACATTTCCTTAGCATTTTAACTCTATGAGCTAATAAGGCTGACAATATATAAATACTGTAAAAATTAGGCTGCTTGGAATATTTACAGAAAGGGGAGCCTGCCAAAATAAATTGGATGTTAAGAAAATCACTCAACTGACTAAATCTCCTTTGAATTTTTTAAGGCACTGAGATTGAAATAGTGACCTTTTAATCCCTTGCTCATTTTTTTTAAATCTAAAATCGAAAATAGATTGAAATAAACACCTCATTCTGCCTCTTAAAGAAATACTTTAATCAAAACTATAACAATATCACACTAATAGCTTATATATTAGCTTACATCCTTATGGCTTAAATATTTTAAAGAAAATATAGCCTGAATGCAGAGAATCTTACATCACATTATGAATTTAATGAATACATATTTTTGTGTACATCAGTCCCCCCCAACAAAAACCTTTGAACTCAGTACACAAATTAATCTGGTTATAAATCTATCATCCACAAAAAAATGCACCTCCAAAAAATACAGTACTTATTTATAGATATTAACAATATCTGTAGAATTTAATCATGGTATTAAATAGTCAAGGTAAAATTGATATACTCAAAGTATGATATATATTTTATAGAGATTAATGGATACGTTATACAATTTTTCTAATTTGAATTCCAAATTATATCTATTATGCAACAAATAGTTCAGAATTGTCTTTCAGCTTCTTGGACACTGTATTTTGCTTTCAAGGAAGAGAGGCCTAGATTAGTTTCTCTCATTTTTCCTACCTCTGTAGTAAATGTGATAACGACACTTATCTGTGGGATCCATATTAAATGGAATCATTTACCTGCATTTATTAGAATATTTTCTATAAATGATATCCAACAAATATGAGAAGCCGTTGTGATTATAGTTTGTATTTTCTTTGACTCCGAAATATCTAAGGTATGGGGTAATACAGAGAAATAAAACTAATTTAGACATCATTAATAATTCACCTCTTTCTAGTAGGTCTGCTTAACAATGTTATTGATTGTAATCAATAATTATTAATTTTAAACTCCCCAAACACATTGCAAACACATTAATTTGCACCTGTTTACATTTATATAAATTGATATATTTTTATATTCCCTCTCTCTCTCTCTCTCTATATATATATATATATATGCATATATAATTACTTGATGGTATATAATATATGATTACTATTTTTCTCTATAATTTTCTCCTTTTTTGAGAAACGGAAAAAACAGGCCAGGTGAAAGGATGCAATTCACACATTTTATAAGTACTTTTATTCAGAATATAGAAAGAAAACTAATTCAAAAATAAAAAAGACAAAAAACTATTAAAATATGAAAATTATGTGAATAGGCAGATTTCCAAAGAAGATACGTAAATGTACAAAAATTACATAAAAGGGTACTCAGAATCATTAGCCATCAGTAAAATTCAAATCAAAATTACAACAGGAAAGTACTTCACATCCACTAGAATGGTGATCGTAATAATGATAATAAATTATATAACAAGCATTGGTAAGAATGTGGAGAAATTGGAATCCTTATATACTACTGGTAGAAACAGAAATTGATGCAACAGCTTTGTTAAATAGTCTAGTTATTCCTCCAAATATTAAAGGTAGAATTACCATATAACTCAACAGTTTCATTCCTAGGTATTTACCCAAGAAAACCATATTCACACAAAAACTTGTTTATGAATGCTCAAAGCAGCATTATTCTTTGCAGCCAAAATGTGGACACAATTCAAATGCTTATCATTTGATGGATGTATAAATCAAATGTGGCATTGGCATAAGATGGGATATTAGCAATGAAAATAAATCAAATGCAGATATATACCACAACATGAATGAACCTTGAAAATATTCTGAATGAAAATATCATTCAAAAAAGGCTGCATTTTGTATAATTCCAATTGCATGTAATGTTCAAGATAGGCAAATCTATGGAGACAGAAAGAATTCTCATTGCTTAGCACTGGTTGCATGGAGGACTTTGGTATGGGTTGTTAATGAATACAGTGTTTCTGTTTGGGGAGATTGAAATATTCTAACATTGAGTACATTATTGGTTTCATAACTGTGAATATGCTAAAATCCATTGTCCTGTATACTTTAAATGGATCCATTGTATAGAGTCTGACATATTTCAATACAGCTTTACAATCAAAGAATAAATAACCACTTTTGAACAGTTAAACACACAATAGTCATATTCAATGCCTCAATTGAAAGCGGCAGAATATGAAATGAGAGAAACTGAATGTGTCATATTAGGCAATATTTTTACCCATAAATATTACATTTATTCACTTGCAAATATAGAATAATTCAGAATATAAATTAGACTTTAAAAAATTTACATGTGTGCCTACACAAAAACATGTATATCTTTGCGTTGAGGGAAACTGTTTGCAGTGACCAAGGGAGAAAGTGAATGAAGCTGCCTTAAAGCGTCTGTTCTATAACTTTTTAAATGTGAGCTTCTACATTTAACTGATTACTTGTTTTTAAGTGTTTACATAAGCTACATGTTCTTATAATAATTATTATTCAAGTGAAACCTGTGGCTCAGAATGTATTTAAATAGTATGTCAGAAGGTATAAAGCTAGTTAGACAAAAATTCTGATTAAACTCTGTTAAGTTTTATTCCCAATCCTATGAACACTCTGCTTCTCTTAACTGTCACAGATAAATTAATTTGAAAAGAAAGATTTACTTCACCTATTAAGTCTCAAAAAGAAACTCAGTTAGGTTATTAATATGGCCCTCCCTACATTAAAAAAAGGATGAGAGATAAATGTTAGAATTTGCATAATGCTTCTTTTATTGAACATTTATAAATTTTTCAAATTACCCAACCTAATTTATTGAAAGTCATATTACCCTGCTTCATGTTATTTATGCAGTTTTTACCAAAGTACAAAACCAAACCATTAAAGGCAATTATTTGCTCTCAATTTAATATTCCTTCACTAAAATAAAACTTTTAAATACCCTAAGTGGGTTAATTTTAAATCTTTTTTGGGGGATCCCTGGGTGGTGCAGTGGTTTGGCGCCTGCCTTTGGCCCAGGGCGCGATCCTGAAGACTCGGGATCGAATCCCACGTCGGGCTCCCGGTGCATGGAGCCTGCCTCTCCCTCTGCCTGTGTCTCTGCCTCTCTCTCTCTCTCTGTGTGACTATCATAAATAAATAAAAATTTATTAAAAAAATAATAAAAAAATAAATAAATCTTTTTTGGTAATTAAAAACAAACAACAAATATAAGCACTGTAATTTCTCAATGAGCAAATATAGCAGTATAGCAGTATTGATCTACTCAGTCTACCATTGACTCCAAAGGAACTCTTCTGATTCCCTCTCAAACCTCTTCAAGTTTTTGAATCTCAAAAGCGACTGTGTTATGTTGATACTGATGTATAACTTCATTTTGTAGAAGCAACAAGCATGATTTAATTATTGAATATTCCATAAAGCTTCTGACTTACAAGGAAAAGTAAAATATCAATTTCTTCCTACATAATATATACACAGCTAGTTCAGATGTTAAACTCTATATTTCTTCTTACGTGAAGACTTTAAATAATCAGATATAGCATGACCACATCTTCTACTTGGATTTAAAATAATATTAATACTTAATTGAAAGGTGTGTCATTTCTTTAGGTTGAAATTAATTACCAGAAATTAAATACCTGCCCAATCCCTGTAAAATAATTTTTCAAAAGTTGACATTTTAATTTTCATGAGTTCAATTTAATTTTCACAATATTTTTCTGTGTGTATAAGGTTTCAGGATCATATATTTGATATTTAAATCAAGACTATGTTAGCTGTACATTGATAATATGGCAGATAGATTCACAAGTTTCATGTAATAACCTGTAAAACAGATAGGAATATTTAAAGTATACTCAGAACTACAAGTAGCTCTTTATTTCTGCATTTTAAATGACATTACATATTTGCTAATAATACTTAGAATGACAATGAACAGCGTTCATGTCTAACTTTAAGTAGATTATATGCTTATCTTTCTGTCATCTATCTCTAATCTGTCTATCCATCTATTTAATTTAGCATGTTTTAGTCCTTAGAGGTAACTGGGCAAGTTAACCTGTAGATAAGTAGATACGTAAATGGGCCATATTTCAGCTAAGGAGAAGGTGACTGGCATTTTGGCCATTTCAGGTGGATGGAGGTGCGTAAGATAGGGACTTGAATAACTGTCAGTCACTGGAAATGTATTTTGAAAAAAATGAGAATAGGTATTACCCCAAAATTAGAATTATTCCAATTCCTGGAAGGATGGCAGAAAGACTGGAACACTGGGAGCAAGAAGAAAATAAGAAGTGAGGAAGGACACATACACTGAGGTCCTGTCCATGGGAGACCTTAACAGCCGTGGCCCCAGGTAAATCTGTGATCAACGGTGGAGAAGTTTTATGTGATGCTATGTATGGTTTGAATTACAATTACTGATTTCACTTATAGTGAAGTATGGTTGCTGGAAGAAATTGGAAGCATGAAAATCAATGCTTCTATAAAATTCTAGGAAAGTCTTATGGCCATTCAGAGCAGTGTGATACAGTTATTTTGCTAAAAATCACCATAACTGCAGGCAGAATTAGGAAGAATTATTGATAATAGACTATGCAAGGGAAACAAAATTGTTAAGGTGAACTCCAATCTTTTTTAAACCTCAATGAGATGTATTTTCATTTACTAATATGGAAAATGCAAAAGAAATGGAGTTAACCTATGAGAGACATTGAGTCTCAAATGCTTATTTAGATATCAACATAAAATTACTGTGATCGGGTATTTGAATATTTCTTAGCTAACATTTAAGTAAGTGTGTGGAATACAATTAATAGGAGGCATACATGGTTTGGGGAGATTAATAACATAACGACCTCTTTTCACAAATACTTATGAAGAACTTACTCCAGAAAAAAAGATAAATCAGGGAAGAAGTTGTATGCTGTATAGGGAATGACTATAAAAGTACTTAGTAATGTTTATATTCTAAAAAAAGTTTAAGATTCAGACAATTATATAAGGTATATACCACACACTGACACACATACACATAAGCAAATTCATGTACATACATACATCTAATAACTAAAATTCTTATATAGATGAATTGTTGGGTGTTTGTGTGAAATCATGTGTGGACATACAGGAGAAAATAAGTATGGTTCCTAATGTTAATCCCCAATTAAAAGAATAAAAATAGAATGTTCTGAATCAAACTAAATCTAGTATATGAAAAAAGAAAAAGGAAAAATAAATAAAAATAAAGCTAGGTAAATAAAATACAGAAAAATGAGATGCCATAAAAATTTTAAAATTATGTGAGTAAATGATTGTATGAACCTGTTCTTTCTATTTTAGCAGAAAGAACACACTACATATTTAAATTCATTCTGGTACATAATATACTTATCAAAGGCAAGTCATTTAATGTGATTGGTAATGAACATGTAGACAGAAGTATGACTGGTTGTTAGAAAATCAATATATTATTAGGGCATGTTGATAAGCAAAGGTATTGTATTTTAGAGCAAACACTGGGAAATAAGATATTCAGTTTTTCACTCCATAGATAATCTTTATGTCATCAGGGAAAATATGTCATAAGAATATCACCATAATGATATTGTAAGCATCCAATAATTCGATAATGAGCAATGTATTTGTGGGGGCAAAATATTATATGCTAAGAATAATTTAAAGAGCAATCAACACAATGTGAAGACTAAACATTGTCAGTACAATGGAAGGGAGATTATAAGTTTTTCATGTTTCTTCTTTGGACTGTGTGACATGATTGATATTAAATAGATTGGGGGTTGCAGGAGACAATGTCAAAAACGGGTGAGAGAGGCAGTAGTAGTGAGAAGTTAGAATTCATTTGGGGACATGTGAGGCAGACAAATATAAATATCCAATATTAATGTGATAAATATCTTGATCTCAGAAGAGAGATCACAGCTTATAATTCAGATATGAGAATTCTAAAAGTCATTATTTGCTTGACTATGTGTATTTATTTTTAAATCTTTGATAATAGAACTTTATGGTGGGAGATTTTCTTCCCTGAATGCACAGATTCACACCTTCACTTCATACATGTATATGACACATTCCAGACCAATTTAATTATTTCTGCTAGAAACTAGAGCAGAAGTGTGGTAAGTCATCCCTTCAACCTCTTAGGAAGATAAATCAGAGTTTATCTGTTTGCTGAAATCCAAAGACTGCCATCCCTTCAAAACTTACAAAGCTCTTGTGGGTAAGCGGTTTAATTCTATAAAATATTTTATTTTCTTTCTGTTAGTCATTGTTGGTTTCTCTAGCTGGCAAACAGAAAACTCAATAAATTACTGAAATAGGTTTCCAGAAATAATACCTTCAGGTATTATTCCTTCTGGAATATATGATGTGTTTGGAATTAAATACTGAGCTATCTGCATTTCAGTGAATGGCAATGAGCATCTGATTCATATTTCAAAGTGGTAAAAGTACAGCTTATTTTAGGAAGTTCAGAAACAGGTGCTCAAACTATGGCTGTGGTCATGTAGGATCATGAGTTTTTTGAAGGAGATGCTGTGAGCCAAATAATTTCTGCCATCGGGTGACTTAAAAGTTAATACAGATATTGGAGCCACAGTTTTAAAGGTGATTGGACATTAATGAAAGCACAGTAGAAATCCATGTACTCAAATATCAAGTGGAGGGTCTGGTTCTAAGTTGAAAATCTGTGTGGTTTTTCAGATCTGACCATAGACAATTACAGATGTTTTCCCTGGCAGGCCTTATGGGGGGAATGTTGCCCAACCCACACCAGACTTGATGCACAACCATTGCACTGCAATCTCTGAGGGGAATTGCAGTCTTAAGTCTCCTGGCTAGCATGCTCTTTGTATTTTTGCATTCTTAGCTCAGGAACTTTAATTTCTAGGCCTCTTTATCTGGGGTCTTAGGTAGAAGTCTTCTTCAAGCCCCTCTCGAGGCTTCCTTATGAAGGAGTGGGGAGAAAAACGTGAAGACACCTTTCCCCTTCTCTGACTCAATTTTCAGTGCCTTTCCATTTCTAGATTTTCTACCCACTCCAGAGTCCATTAAACTCCTGGCACTTTGGTTCAGGGCTCTCTGAACAATGAGACAATCACCACCTCTGCTATCTACACTGATCAGTCAACCAGTGCATTGTTCCATGGACAAAAATGGAACAGAGATAGTCCATTTTCTCCAGCTTTCGAACCTTGATTATTACCATTGCAGTAAGTGCTTAAAGGCTTAACTCTCATTTTTTTTGTGTGTGTGTCTAGTTGCTTAAATCATGTACTCCTGCACCTGGGATATCAGCTCTGTCTCTCTAGCTCAGCTGAGCTCCTGAAATCAAGATGTTCACCACAAACCCAGAATGTAAACCAGTGTTTTTCCCTATTCACACTGAAAGATCCTATTATTCATTGTAACTCTAAAAATGAGATCATTTTTTTGGCAAACTGGATGGTTGATTCTGTAAGTTGCTGCATTATAATGTCAGTTGAATTTACAATTGGCTGTGCCACTGTGTATGAACTTGAAGGCACTGATGGATAAAAAATGGGATAAGAAACATTAGAGGACTGCTGTCATGATGGATATGAAAAGCTTGGAGAAATGTCTCCACTGTGGAAACCTTGTCTGACAAAACCTTTTTCTCTTGCAAGGAAAGTAAATGAAGCTCAAAGTCCTTTTCCTACTAATAATTCCTTAAAAATTTACCCAGAAACCAGAATAAATGTTGTGCAGTCTGTAGGGATTTGGAGGTTAAAAAAATTACAATAGCAAAGAAAAGGATTTTACTTATAGAACGGGTACACATTTAGAATTTTATAAGAAATCTTGCAAATGTATGCCTCTGCTCTGCAAAAAAGAATCAAATTATTATTTTTTTAAAAGATTGTATTTATTTATTCATGAGAGACACACACAGAGAGAGAGGCAGAGACACAGGCAGAGGGAGAAGCAAGCTTCATACAGGGAGCCCGACGTGGGACTCAATCCTGCAACTCCAGGACCAGGCCCTGGGCTGAAGATGGTGCTAAACCGCTGAGCCACCCGGGATGCCCCAAGAATAAAATTATTGATATGAACTTGCTCATTAGGAGATGTATATACAGAGTTCTAAATTAGAGGATTTACTCCCTTTAAAATGGTTTTGGTTGGTTTTGGATTTATATGGTGGGTTCTGGAAAAAAAAAAAAAGAAGATTTGGAATAGAAAAAGTCTCTGGCATAATATTAAAGAAGCATTCAAAAATCGTAAGATAATAAATATTTAGATTGGCTCTATTATAAGCATGTAGCCCATGAATACTCTCACTGTGTCTCTCTCAGATTTTGGACAACTATTTTTGTCCTTCTTCATGATGTTGAAGAAAATCAGAATATTTAAAAAGTGACTTAGCATCAGCAGGCTTGGAATGTTAGCATGAAGGGCTATAATAAAATTTGGAAATTTAGTTGTAGTGACGATTAAGATAAATTTGGATAACCATATTCCAGTGAATAAATATTGTATATATAATACATATAATATATATTTATATATTATATATAAATTCTTCTCACATGATATATATACATTATATATAAATTTATATATAAATTATATGTATATAATTTCACATTATATATATATATATATATATTTAATACAAACATTTAATACATTTAATCAGACATCAAGAAGCAACAAAATAGGGCAGCCCGAGTGGCTCAGCAGTTTAGCGCCGCCTTCAGCCCAGGGCATGATCCTGGAGACCCGGGATAGAGTCCCATGTAGGGCTCCCTGCATGGAGCCTGCTTCTCCCTCTGCCTCTCTCTCTCTCTGTATGTGTCTCTCATGAATGAATAAATAATAAAATCTTAAAAAAAAGAAGCAACAAAATATTAAAAAAAGAAGCAACAAAATAGGTCAATCATATTTTTAATAGGTTGTTATCTATACCTACTTACTTGATTTATGTAAAATATAATAGCCAGCAAACACATTAAAACAACTCCCACCCCACCAAAACTTGTAAAAATAAGTCATGTTGAATCATCATGTTAAAAATACTCAGTCTAGGGGAGCCTGGGTGGCTCAGTTGGTTAAGTGTCTGCCTCTGGGTCAGGTCATGATCTCAGGATCCTGGGGTCAGCTCCCTGCTCAGCAGGGAGTCTGCTTTTCCCTCTCTCTCTGCCTTTCCTCCCTGCTCATGCTCACTCTCTCTAATAAATAAATAAAATCTTTATAAAAATAAAAAATAAAAATACACATCCTTTTACTGAGTAAGAAATTTTATTCTTTCACCTGATTGCAGACATAGAGCTGGTAGTGGTAATACTAGTAGTATTCCTAGTAGTAGTAGCAGAAATTGCAATGATAGCACCAGTAGTTATAGTAAAAGTAGTAGCAGAAGGAACAAGGATAAATTAAAAATATTATAATATCCTTGAAGAAGCATGTTATATTATCCTGCATAATACTGCATTTCAAGGGAAATTACAGAGATTATCATCACTGCCAAAGACATCAAGGATATTGCTCATCCCTAGCACATTATAATAGAATTTGTCATGTTGGAGAAAGATAATAAAATGTGATGCTATAAATTTTATTGGGTGTTTCTTTCAATTATACTTGCTTTTCCAGATGTGGTCTCCTTATTTGAGAAAATAAATATGGTTCTTTATATTTGGAATAAGAATACTGATTTTCCAAATGCATTTTCTCCATTACAATACAAGGAAGACATGAGAAATAAAAATCTTTAAGATGTAGAAATATGTACCAAAATTTTTCTTTGAGTTTTTATTTTTTTAATTTTTTTATAGATTTTATTTATTTATTCATGAGAGACAGACTAAGAGGCAGATACACAAGCAGAGGGAGAAGCAGGCTTCATGCAGGGAGCCTGACGTGGGACTCAATCCCATGTCTCCAGGATCAAGCCCTGGACTGAAGGCGGCACTAAAGCACTAAGCCACCTAGAATGCCCTTCCTTTGAGTTTTTAAAAGAAACAGGAGGTATTACCAGATCATTGCTTACTGCAAGTACATACACAATTACAAAATATAATTATTCTCCTAGTTATGCATCATATAGTCCACATTATACAATATAATAATATAGCAATATATAATATAACAATATATAACAATAATAATAATAATGTAACATATATAATATAAAAAGCATAACAATAGATACACAAAACACACAGAGAACAGGGGAAAATCTTTCTCTACTGGGACCAGTCTACTAAATAGACTGATGTGCTGCATGGCCTCCTGCACTTTCCAGGAGTGAGACACTCATCCTCCCAGATTCTGGAGTTGTGGTGAATGTTGACTTTTTGCTAGTCTGAGAGTCAAAGAGATGGGGAGCTGACTCATCTGATGTCATCATTCTCCAGGGCTGCTGGAATCCAGTGGCTGGTCAATATGGAGGAATAAAGGCCCAGTGTGGTTTCCTCAATGCTGACAATCCTGAAGGTTATTCAGAGTTTACTGGTAGGTTGGCTGGCATCTCTGTTGCGACCGCACTGTAGTGTTCTTACTCCGTTCAGTTCTTCCACCTTTGCCAATAATTTCTTGATATTGATGGTTGACTCAATAAGCTATCTGGATGCAAATCTTCATCTGAATCTTCTGTACAGAAACTCTGACCCAAGGCAGTTAGTGTCAGAAGTAATCTGAAAAAGCACTCTAAAGAAAAGGATTTTGTTGGGTTTTTAACATATTTTATTTATTTATTTATTCAGGAGAGACACAGAGAGAGAGAGAGAGGCAGAGACATAGGGAGAGGGAGAAGCAGGCTCCATGCAGGGAGCCCAAGGTGGGGCTCCATCCTGGGACTTGATCCTGGGACTCCAGGATCAGGACCTGAGCCCTGAGCTGAAAAGGCAGATGTGCTTAACCACTGAGCCACCCAGGCGTCCCAAGAAAAGGATTTTGGAACTGAGTCATCCATTGGCATCTATAGGAGAGGAAACATGAAAAGTCTTAGGCATGTTGTAATGGCATAATATTTTATTGAGATGGCATTTTATTTTAATGGCATTTTATTTTATTGAGATGTCAGAGGAAGGGTATGTACTGACAGGTACAATGTATTATGCACTTGGGAAGGTTTTTATAAAAAGTAATAGTGGTAAGGATATTGTACTATTGCTGCTGGGAAAAATTTACATACCAGAGAAAAACAGTGGGATACATTCATCAATTGAAAGTGAAGTATGGAAGTCAGAGAGCTTCCTAGACTCTCACCTCATACAATCAGAGGGCAGGAGGATCAGGTCCAACGTTTATTTTAAAGTGTAGCAGAGTTCTAAAATAGAGTGAATTCTCAACCCTGAAAGTTCTACTATGCCAAAGTCAGAGACTCCATTGGGGATAAATGAGTTCCTGATACAAAGGATACTGCCTGGGGTCCATAATCTCTTCCTCAATTTCACTCTTCCTCTCAAAAGAGAGATATTGAGCACCCTGGTGGCTCAGCGGTTTAGCGCCGCCTTCAGCCCAGGAGGTGATCCTGGAAATCTGGGATCGAGTTCCATGTCGGGCTCCCGGCATGGAGCCTGTTTCTCCCTCTGCTTGTGTCTCTGCCTCTCTCTCTGATGAATGAATAAATATAATCTTTAAAAAAAAAAGAGAGAAAGAGAGAGATTATAGTAAGATGCCATGTCCAATTCAAGCGTCCTTCCCAATTTATTTGTAGTCTTTTATCTCTTCTTATATTAATTCAATAATGGGGTATATATTGGAATGCCTACTATATGCCAACTATGTACTATATGCTATCTTTTCTGGTGATTGTAGGAACAGAAACAATAAAGGATAGAAAATGCTAAGGTGAGGAGACTCAGTCTGATTTAATACCAGCACTAGAACAAGAGAAAAACACCTTTCTAATCTCCCATTTGTTCTAGATGTTAAGTTTCTGTTCTAAAGAAATATTTTCTGTTCTATAATTTTGATGGCTATAAATAAAGCTAATAAGCACAATTTATTCATTTGTATAGAACAAAGCATTTTTGAGGAAACCCACTGGTCACAAATATGTCTATGCACATTGCAGACTATTTGCTTCCAGGGACTGTGAATTGTAATTTAAAATATAAAATGAAATGGTATATAAATTACATTACCCAAAATCGTATTTCAATTTTATTCATATAATTCATACATTACTGAAAATAAGGCAATTACATTAAAGACTTTTATTCTTTCTTTTCTTCTTTTTTCCCCTATAAAATAATATATAAAATATATAAAATATATTATTTTATAAATAAAAATAAAAATGTATATATTAACCTAAATTATATACATATAATTTTATATATATATATATATATATAACTTCAATTACAACACCATTGATTGCAGCCTTTTGACTGTAATCTGTAAAACACAATCATAATAGGAAATTATATCTGATCTGTGTTAACTAGGTTTCTCTTGGCACTAGCATTATATGATGCTCCTAAATCTTTTGATTAGTATTGACTTGTCTCTGAGTTGTGTGTCAACTTCTGTAAGCTTCTAGGGCTGTGTACCTCATTTTAATCAGGGCTTAGCATTAATCTTTATGAGTGATAAAACTTGTGCCTTTGGAAAGTAAATTGATTTAAGTGCATGCCAACTTTTAGGTACTACACAAAACACTTAAGATCTTCATACTGTGCCTTTGAAATATGACATTACTCACAACATACATACTTTGCTGTTTTAAGATATTTTTAATATTAATGAAAATAATGTTAAATGAGTTTTCATGAGTTTTTTTGGGTGTAAGATTGATATTTTTCATAGAAAACAGCACAGAGGCATGTTAGAATAAGTATTTGGATGAACTTTATGTTGAAATTTTAGTTTTTGGCAGATTTTATATTGAAACCTATGTACTTTCATAATCTTAGTACATTATAAGGAGAAATAGTAATTAATTATTCTTATATCCAGGTAAGCATTGAAGATGAAATACAATCATAATTGACAGAAATGAAATTTTCTTAGCTTTTTCAATTATCTTTAAAAGATGAATTGAATGAAGAGGGTTATGAGACAGAAGTTATGTTTGTTTTTGGAAACCAAAACTAAGTGTCAAAAATAATAGATCTTTAAAAAAGTAGTTTCTCACAAAAGAAGAAATTCTCGTGAAATCTGAAGCAATTAATGACTTTTTTGATTATATTAGAGACCCAGAACCTTTCAAACTTTCTTCTCAGCCATCTTTTGTATAGCTAATGGCCTTGTCTTCACAAAATAGCTGCAACTCGGCAAGCATCAGACCCATGTTCCAAGCAAAAGTAATGAGATTAAAGGGCAAACAATACACACCAGTAAGCCTGCTAACATTGCAAGAGTTTTATTGGAATCAGCACAAAAATTTTCTACATATAATTTGCAGAAACTCTAGCCTCAATGAATTTATGCAATGCAGTATTCCATCTGGGAAATTTTTAAATATACATGAACTACAGATGTTATTAATAAGGCAGAGACAGGTAATAGATATTAGGTAAGCGATAATCAGAACATGTCTCAAAATGTGAGAGATACGATATGCTATATCAGATAGAATTTGTCAAAAAAATCCTTTGGATTAATGGAGTTGACATTCAAATGAAGGGAGAAAATAAATAAGCAATAAATGTGTGTGATGTTAAAAGTTGATTAGTATTATACAGAAAACTAATTCAGGGTAAGAGAATTGTAATAAGAAACTGCTATTTTGTACAAAGGGAGTGGGAGATGTTTTTCTTGATATGCTGACAATAAGTGAAAAGTAAAAAAAAAAAAAAGTGTCATAATAAAGCAGTAGATATTTGAGGACAGAGCAGGAAGGCAGAAGGAAGAACACACTTAAAGTCTCTTGAGTTGAGGGAATATTCCAAGAACAGCAAAGCATAGTAGGTTGTGGAGGTAAGAAAGCAGGAGAGAGATGAGAGGTGAGGGGAAGAGAGAATTCACACAGGCTGTCATGTCTCTGGATTTGAATCTGAATTCCATATAAAGTAAATCATGGGATTTGAGTTGACAAAATCTGGCTCTTTTCAGATTGCTTGATGGAGAATAGAGTAGGGGGACAATCCTATTTTTATATTCATTTATGCCATTTTCCTGTATGCTATTTATCTCCCTACTTGACTTGCTCTAAACTAGTGTCATAAATTCACATTGCCAAGAATATTTTCTATGTCTTCTCATATAATCCTTCAGAGGGTGAAGATCAATTAGCAATATCCTAACCATATTCCAGAGTTTATATCCGTGGTTGGTTGAAATACTTAAAATTTCATTATGTGTGCTGCAATATTTGTTTACATCTTATGTGACCTTGCCTTGGTTGTTTATATCTACTAATATATAATAAATATGAAGATATTTTTCTTTTCACAGCTATTCACACATATACACAAGAGATGCTAACAATACACATTATTCATAATTTTTATTCCCAGATATGTCTTTTTACTTTTTATTCTTGTATTTTTAAATTACCTAAAAATGCAAATTCCGATAGGTAATTTAAGAGTATTTCTGTTTAAAAAAGTTCAGTTCTTCATAGTTGTGCTAATTTCACTGATACATCATTAATGCATTTTTAGTATTTCTTATGAAATTTGGTATCTTAGTTTTAAACTTTCATTTATTCCATTTCTCTTCGTTTTTGTTTTAATTTTCTGTGTTTCTATATTTTTTTACTCTTTTGGAGTATACATAAGTAATATGTTTTGTGTCTTTGCCTACTTTTAAAATATATCTTCATGTTGTCCTCTGTGGTAGTCATTATTATTTCTCACATAGATTTGCTAGCTCTTTGACCAGCTCATGTGATTAGTTCTATTCACCAAGAAGAGAGCAGGAATTCCACACTGCTGATATTTAAATGTCAATAGGACATGACCAGAGATCTCCATTTATTTCTCTTATAGCAACCAGCAATGTTTATGATACCTTCTTCTCCACTGGTGTGGGACTGTCAACGTCTACAGAGAACAATACCTCCCTACTTCCTTCAAATTACTGTAAGGGGCCATGTAGCATTAAGAATAAATTATCCATTGTTGTTTTAAGCTACGGGATATCTAAGTGTATAGCAGCATCACTTATTTGCTTTTGAATGATACGAAAATACTACCTAAAATAAGGTGCAGTCACAACAAAAAGCTAGCATATGTATCAATTTCAGAGGGTAAATATGGTGAAAATAAAGAGCTCTATTATAGGAGGCAGAATGATTTGTCATGTAGTTCTAGAATAAGAAATTTTAAAAAACAAACAAAACAACAACAGAGAGTGTTACCATTGTGGGTTTGCTGTTCTCTGTGTTTGAAAAGTTGTTACAAGAAAGAGATAAAATAGTATAATAATAGTCTCAATTTGAAATTAGAAATTGAGAGTAGAGGAATCTATACATCCAGGAATTTATAGGGTATTCCTAAATTATTGCTCCTCAAACCCAAACTGCCATGTGTACAGTTAGGAAAGCTTTTCAGTAACAAGGCTGCTTAAAGCTCAGTTTAAAATCAAATCAAGGGGTTTGGCTGTCACATCCATAGCTAGAAACCCATGAAACAAGATTAAGTCATTACCAAGTAAAACCTTTTTAAAAAGACAAAATGACTCCTAGCAAATTTTGCAAATGCTAAGTATTTGGTGGACACTTAAAAGCCTGCTAAACTTAAAAAACTTTTTTCTCTCCTTAGGGAAAAGGAGGGAGAAGCTAAGAGAAAGAGACAGAGATAAAAGAGACTGAAGGAGATTGTTTGAGGCAGCAAAAAAGAAAAATCTAAAAACAAACAACATAAGCAACAACAATAAACTCTTTAAGTGTGGCAATTAGCATGAAAAGTTGATAGAAATGAATGAAAAAAAAATGCAACACCACACCTTTGAGACAATTATTTTGCAAAATATTTATCAATTTAAAACAAAACAGGGATCCCTGGGTGGCGCAGCGGTTTGACGCCTGCCTTTGGCCCAGGGCGCGATCCTGGAGACCCGGGATCGAATCCCACATCGGGCTCCCGGTGCATGGAGCCTGCTTCTCCCTCTGCCTGTGTCTCTGCCTCTCTCTCTCTCTCTCTGTGTGTGACTATCATAAATAAATTAAATAAATAAATAAATAAATAAATAAATAAATAAATAAATAAAATATAAAAAATAAAACAAAACAAAAAAACTTTGTTTCTTTCAGATTTAAATGAGCCTTGGGGCACTTTCCAAAGCCCACTTCAGAAATGTGCCAAGGAATTTAAACAAAAAAACAGAGTTGAGAGGCAGAGATAAGAGATTAGGGCTACAAACCACTCTGGATTTAAGTATCTCCTCCCAGAGATTGAGAACTCAAAAATAATAAAGTTTATTCCCCTACTCAAGACCATTAAAATTTTTGTTCCCTGAGTATCCAGATTTTATAAAGAACTTATAAAACTCAACACCCAAAAAACAAATAATCCAGTTAAACAATGGGCAGAAGACATAACTAGACATTTTTCCAAAGAACATACAGATTGTCAATAGACACAAGAAAAGATGCTCAATGTCATAATCAACAGGGAAATACAAATCAAAACTACAATGAGATATCATTCATACCTGTCAGAACGGCTAAAATTAATACAGGAAATAGCAGGTGTTTGCAAGGATGCAGAAAAGGAGAATCCTCTTACACTGCTAGTGGGAATGCAAACTGGCACAGCCATTCGGGGAAACAGTATGGAGGTTCCTCAAAAAGTTAAAAAATGGAATTTCCTGACATCCCAGCAATTGTACTACTCGGTATTTACCCAAAGGATACAAAAATACTATTTTTTAAAGATTATTTATTTATTTATTTATTTATGAGAGACAGAGACAGAGACAGAGACACAGGCAGAGGGAGAAACAGGCTCCATGCAGGGAGCCTGACATGGGAGTCCATCCTGTGACTCCAGGATCAGGCCGTGAGCTGAATGTGGCACTAAACCACTGAGCCACCCAGGCTGCCCCAAAAATACTAATTCAAAGGGATATATGCACAGAATGTTTATTGCGGCTTTCAAGACAGTGCTCTTCCACTTATTATCATCATGAAATATCATGCCAATATAATTATCTCTTTTTCTTAGGTTATGGTATCTCCAGTTATGAAAGGATTTGAGCTTTATTTTCTTCAATTTGAAAATCAGAAATTTAAGCAATATATGACTTAGTTTGTTCCAGTTGCTGTAACAAAAATAGCATATACTTGGGGACGCCTGGGTGGCTCAGTGGTTGAGCATCTGCCTTTGGCTCAGGGTGTGGTCCTGGGGTCCATGATGGAGTCCTGCATTAGGCTCCCCGCAAGAAGCCTCCTTCTCCCTCTGCCTGTGTCTCTGCCTCTCTCTCTCTGTCTCTTGAAATCTTAAAAAAAAAAAAAAAGTACCATAGACTTGGTTTAAACAACAAATACTTATTACTCACAGTTCTGGAGACTAGGAAGTCCAAAATCCAAGTACCAGTAGATCCCTTGTCTCGTGAGACCTGCTTTGTAGTTCATAGATGGTCATCTTTTTACTCTGTCATCTCAGGGCAGAAAGGACAAGGGAGTTCCCCCAGAGTTTTGTTTATAAGGTCACTAATCATGAGGGTGCCACACTCATGACTTAAACTCCTTCCAAGACTCTATCTCCAGATTCCATTGTATTAGGGATTAGATTTCAATATATGAATTTTGGAAAAACAAAAACATTCTGGGATGCTTGGGTGGCTCAGTTGATTAAGTTTCTGCTTTTGGCTCAGGTCATGATCCCAGGGTCTTGGGATGGAGTCTTACATTTGCTCCCTGCTCAGCTGGGAGCCTGATTCTCCCTCTCCCACTGCCTGCTGCTTTCCCTGCTTGTGTTCTGTCTCTGTCAAATAAATAAATAAAATCTTAAAAAAAGAAAAGAGAGACACAAACATTCAATCTACACTAGTGTTTTTTGTTCTTTTTTTAAAAAAGATTTTATTTATTTATTTGACAGAGTGAGACAAAGAACAGGAGCATGGGGGAGGGGCTGAGGCAGAAGCAGGCTCCTGGCTGAGCAGGGAGGCCAACAGGGATGGGAGGTGGAGGGTGGAGTGGCTCCCAGGTCCCAGGACCCCTGAGATCATGACCTGAGCCAAAGGCACATACTTAACTAACTAAGCCACCCAGATGCCCCAATACCAGATTTTTTAAGTGTGTTCTTTTCTTAAATCAATCTTGTTCAGAAATAATTTGTCAATTTCAAAACTGAGTTGTTTTTTCTTCCACAATGAAATTATCATATTTACTTAGTTTCCTTTGTGTGTTCATCTTTCTGAATATGGTATTATTTGAATATTATGTTTCCAGGATTTGTCTTTAGTATTTCATAATTTCTGATTTTTGTTTTCTCTCAGTAATTTTTCTTTTGAATTTATTGTCTTTACAAGGTTGTTTCAGCTTCACCTTTCAAAGGTATTAATTTTGTCTAAAGCCTTAGTGGTATTCGTCTATTCTAATTATTAGTCTCTTGTTTGCAGTTATTCTTTGTCCAATTGTTCCCTCCTTGTTTGGTTGTTTAAAAATCTCTTCAAGCATGCAGATGTCACATTTCAAATACACCTTCACATGTATTTCATTTTCAGTCATAGCTTCTCTCAGTCAAAACCAGTTGTTAATGTTCTTAGTTTTTTTCCAAGCTGGGTTTTTTAGGTTTTTCAAAATTAAAGATGATTATTTAATCTTATTAATAAAATTCAATATAAGCGACAGTAAATTGCTATCATAGGTTTTCTTACCAAATGTATAATTTTTGTGTGTGTACAGATAATTTTCTTAATGTTAGATTTCAATTAGATGGTAAGGGATTTTGAAAGGCAGACTCTTAATGTAAATAAAATGCATGATTAGGAGGCAGTACACATTCAAACTATAAAGTTTAAACATTACATTTAAACTTTAAAGTTTAAGAATATTTTTAAATTTGTTTTCATTCCTGGTTGAAACTTCTATCCTTTTACTGAGGGTTGTTGTTTTTGTTTGTTTGTGTTTTTTTGTTTTGTTTTGTTTTGTTTTGTTTTGGTCATTCTGCTATATTCCAGGTACTCTTACATTGAGGTCTGCTTAATTTTAATATTTGATGCAGGCAAAATTCTTCTAGACACA
Source organism: Canis lupus baileyi (assembly GCF_048164855.1). Lineage (NCBI taxonomy): Eukaryota > Metazoa > Chordata > Mammalia > Carnivora > Canidae > Canis > Canis lupus. The sequence goes on along the minus strand of NC_132854.1, from coordinate 23,012,325 downwards.
TTACTATTTTGTTTAGAAATGTTTATGATTGATTTAAAGTCAAAGAAATTAGCATAATCTGTCATGAACATCTTGGGTAGGATAACTGCGTATGGCCCAAATGAACTATAGGTCTGGCTTGAAGTAATTACTTTGAGGAATGGCTGGCCTGTGTTTCAATCACACTTCCTGTATTTATGGATTTCAAGTTGTAGGTTCCTCTGGAATCCCATGGTAAAGAATGACCTTACCCCTGTAAAAGCTCCATACTTAGCCTGTTCTTGGTTATTATATACTCGGTTACCATTATTTTACCCTGTGCTTTATGTAGTCTTGAAATCCAATGTGATTTATTCTTGTATGCTTACCCTTTCTGTTTTGTAGAGTTCTTAGAGATTTCTTTTATTTTTTCTCTACCATTTCTAGTATTTTTATTAAGAAAGACTAATGCACATGCTCACCAACTGGCATTGATACTCTGTTCTAAAAATTTAATAACTTTGGCTCCGAGTGGTAACAATATTGAAAAAAGTTGAAAGTCTCTTCACTGTGGTTGGGAAAAAAATTCCTCTCCTGAAAGTAACTCATCTTCAGCTATTTTATAACAAAACCTATATTCAGGGTCCTAGAGTTGGCAAAAATTAATATTAGTACCACATGGCAAAATAACTAAAGCACAAAAGTTCAATTGCAAGAGAGTCCCAAGTCAAGTCCAAGTCACATTAATTTAATGGAGTTTTGGGGTAACAGTGCCTTACCTTATTTCAGATAAATCAGATTTTGAAATTGGAAAAAAAATGTTCCCTTTTCTATCTACTTGCTTTTTTTTCTGCCAGATCCTAATGACATAGTAGAGAACATGTACACTGAATTTATATATATATATATATATATATATATATATATATACTTATGTATGTTCTTTGAAACTGTAACAGTATGAAAGATTCTCTATTTCCCTGCATTGCATTCACATCAGTACCCAGAAGAGAATTCTGAATACTTCTTCCCTGTGTCCAATTACATTGGATGAATCTCTACCCATGAAGGTACATTATGTTTGGCCAGCCTCTGTTAACTGCCATCTTTGAGTGAATAAGGGTGAGACATTTATTAACAGATTTTTTTCAGAAGGATTTTATGTATAGAGGTTCATCTTTCCAGAAAACTTTAAGTAAAAAAAATATATATATATATGGACAACGGAAGAAATAGCAGATGTTATTCATAAACATGAAAAGCACACAAGTATGTGCACCAGAGAAATAATTACACCTAAACCTCAGAATTAAACAGGAAATAACATGTTTGAGTTCAGGCAGTAGTGATAGCACTGAAGAGTAAAATAGTAAGGGAAGTAATGATCCTAAATGGATGCTCCTGCAATTCAAAACTAGGGGACAAAAAGTTAATCTTGCAAATGGAATAAAATTAGAATAAAAAAACCCTTGTTTTGTCATGTTTTTGACTGAATAAATTTCTAAATATCTCTAATTTGCTTAAATTACAGTTATAAATATTTCAACTTTGAATCTTAGGTTTTTGATACAAGGAAGCCTAAGATAAAATAGATGTGAAACATGCGTGGGACTCCTTAGAAAACATAACTAATGAGATATATGGCCAACCATTTGGCTCATTTCAACAATTGAGTTAGGTTTCTGTAATCTTGTAATTCCAAAAAGATGTATATCTAAGTTATTTTTTAGCAATAACACTTTCCAATATAATTTTTTTAGATTTTTTAAAATTTATTTATTTATGAGAGACACGGAGAGAGTGAGAGAGAGGCAGAGACACAGTCAGAGGGAGAAGCAGGCTCCATGCAGGGAGCCTGATGTGGGACTCGATCCCGGGTCCCCAGGATCAGGCCCTGGGCGGAAGGCAGCACTAAACCGCTGAGCCACCTGGGCTGCCCTCCAATATAATTTTTTTTTTACTGACAACTGCATATTTTTTATTTGGATATCCAATTTTGTAGGGTTGAAAAATAACTTTACCATGTCATTCAAAACAACTGCATACACCATGGAGAGTAAACTCTAAATGAAATGGCATGACCTACTAGCCCTATCAAAAATCTGCTATCTTAGATTGACATTAGTGGCAGTCCCCATTTAACTGGGTCAGTTTCTAAGAGGAAAAAAAATGGAAACAAAAATTGTTCAATTTTTCTATGTCAGTTGAAATGTTGAGTTTGATTGGCAGAAGAAACAGATTCAGGGTAGTTCAATAAATGAAATTGTCTAACATGACCCTGAGAGCTTACTCTAGGTTACCTAGGAAATTAGCTATCTGGTATTAGAGGAATCTTCCCACCCTTCTTCCAGAAAGGAGTGCACTTAAGATAATATTTCCATCGGATTTTTGGTTAACCCCACAGTGGAACTCTAACATCCTACTGTTGCCCCAAATCCTCCGGGACAAAGCAGTTATCATTCCCAGACAACTCTTACACAATTGACACTCATAGACTAGTTAGTGTCAAGCAGCTCAATTTTTCCTCCATTTAGTGAAGTTGCATTCATGACTGTGCCATAAAGGGGAGCAATCTGATAATGGTAGTAGTTCCTGCACTAGAATATAGAGCCATATTGCAAATCTACTTTTACCCTGGCTCCAAGATGTGGGATGATAGGAGAATAGAGGAACCTGTACCCTAACTCCTCTCATATCTGACCCTCTATTTCTGAGTTTACTTTCCTCAATAAAGCCTGTTACTTAACACATGCCATGCTGCAATTGAAGTTCATCCCAAACTTCAGTTTATAAAAAATGAAGAATCACAGAGAAAATAACAAATTCAGATAGCCCATAAATAACATAACATTAAAAATATATAATGCCATAACACTTCACCTCTTCATTTGGGTTTGAAAATGGCAATGGTAAAGAGTAAATGATTCATAAATATTGAGTTGGAAAGGTTCTCTATAAATTACACACACATACACATGTGCACACACACACACAATCACCCACATACGTGCATACCCAAAAGGTAGATGATCATATTTGATACATATGCAAGGCACCTTGAAGCAGTTTCTTGAACTCAACATAGTATATATCCATGATAAAAGTATCCAAGTCATAAAGTTAGATTATAGGCAAATGACTAAAAATTAGATTTCCCCTATAGTTGTGTAGTTCCCTAATTTGTTCTGGCACATTTCTTTTTCTTCCTTCTAATTTTCTTCCCTGCTATTACATGGGCAGAAAAGACAACAGACACATGTAGAGACCAATAATTGATGAAAAATAAATAGCTTCACAGAAGTTCATAGACGGAAAAATAGAAGTTTGTTATTTTGACCTTTGCAAATACTCTTGATTCAGACTTTAAAGATTAAGAATGTGCATCAGTTTTTTTCTCTCTCCATCTACTCATTTCTTGTATTATAAATACATACACATACATAAACATTCACAGATGCATATATTTCAAAACTAACAATCTTCAAATGCAGTAAAAATTAGCAGTTTCAGAATCATTGAAGGGAGATGAACAGGTTTGGATCTCCTTCAAAGCTACATTCTCAGAATATTATTATTTGTGTGTGTGTGTGTGTGTGTGTGTGTGTGCACACGCGCGCACATGTGTGTGTAATTTATAGAGATCCCAATTTCAAGTCTGCCTTTATTTGCCCTGACTTGGAAGTCATTCAGAACAAAAGCTGTTTTTTCAGAAGCATTTATCCAAAATTTGTTACAGGTATTTGTTTAACTTTGCAGCTTCATAGGATGTAGATAACTGTTGAGGCAAATATTAAGCCAACTAAACAGCTTGAAACCAAAATCTGACAGGTGATATGTTTATGTGGGCTTTGAAAGGGTCTGATATATTTCTGGGAATCTAGAAGTCCGTATGTGTGCACATAGTTTGTGTCTACCCAAGGTTCTGGACGAGCTTAGGAAGCACCTGAGAAAGCCCTAAGTTCTTACCTCTGCTTGAATCCCGCTGTGAGCAGGAAGTGAGGACTAAGGTGAAATTGTCAACCAATAAGTTGAGTGTTGAAGACATGCCCTAAAAAACACACAAAGCACCTTGGCAAAGACTGGAGATTTATAGTTTGCATATGTTTAACCAAATTTCTGCCCAATAATAAACTGACCAAGAATAGATTTCAGTAACTACATAGGGTAAAGAATGTAGACTTTGCAGAATTAGTTCAGATAAATCACTAAGCAATCAATCAATATTGTTAATTAAAGTAGACCTGAAAAAATGGAAAGACATTTTATGTTAATGGGTTGGAAGACTTAATATTGTTAAAATGATGAAATTTCCTTAATTGTTCCACAAATTCATTGTAATCCATATCAAACTACCAGATGTCTTTTTTTTAGAAGTTCACAAACTGATCCTAAAATTCCCATGGAAATGCAAAGGACCCCAAAAGTCAAATAAATTTTAAAAAAGGAACAAAGTTCAAGAACTCAGATTTCCTGATTTCAAAAGTTACTACAGACCTACAATAATCAATATAGTTTAGTTCTGGTATAAGGACAGACATATAGATTAATGGAAGAGAAAATAGAGTCCAGAATAAACTGGATATTTATGAGAAATTGATTTTGCCATAGATGTCAAAAACAATTCAATAGGGAAAAGAGTTCCTTCAACAAATCATTTGGGACAGTTGGGTATCTCCACTGAAAGAATGAAGTGGGACTTCTCTTTCATACTGCATGTAAAAATCAAGCTCAGGATACATGAAAGGCCTAAATATAAGTGCTAAAGCAAAGAAAAAAAAGTATTTGAAGAAAACATAAAGTTTCATCTTCATGGCTTTGGGTATATAGTAGATTCTTAGATGTGACACATAAAGCAGAAGCCACAAAAGAAAAAAATAGATAAACTGAACTTCATCTACATGAAAACTTTATGATTTAAAGGACCCTATCAAGAAAGTAAAAATATAGTCTATGTAGTGAGCAAAAATATTTGCATATCATAAAACTCTCAAGAGTCTAGTATTTAGAGTATTACAATCTAAGAATAAAAAGATTAATAAAATGAAAATGAAATGAAACAAATTAAAGTTTGATCGAAGGACTTGAGTAGACATTTCTCCAAAGAAAATATAAAAAGACCAATAAACACATTAGAAATCACTCAAAACAACTAGGCATTTGGGGAATGTAAGTCAAAACCATAGTGGGGTATCACTTCACACCCATTGAGATGGCTACAATAAAACATATGATAAAACAAGTGCTGAGGAGAATGTAGAGAAATGGAAATCCTCTATATATTTTTGGTTGTAATGTAATTGGCACAGTTCTATGAAAAACTGGCAGTTCTACAGAAAGTCAATTATAGAGTTACCATACAATCCAACAATATTACTGCTAGGAATACTGCCCCTTTCAATTGAAAATACATCCCAATGTGAAAATTTGTACTTGAATGTTGGTAACAACATTATTCATAATAGCCAAAAGGTGAAAGAAGTCAAATGTCCAGCAGCTGATGAATACATAAAATGTAATATATCAATGCAATGAAATATTATTTGTCTTTAAAAAGGAATAAAATATGGGGACCTTGGGTGATGCAATTGGTTGGGCCTCTGACTCTTGGTTTACCACTCATGGTCATAGTCTTGGGCTCATGGAATTGAGCCTTGCGTGGGGCTCCAGGCTCAGTGAGTCTGCTGGGGTTTCTCTCTCTATCTCTTCCTGGGCCCCTCCTTGCACCCTTTCTCCCTAAAATAAGTAAATAAATCTAGAAAAAAAAGGAATAAAATATGAATGCATGTTGCAACATGAATGAAACTTGAAAATATGCAAAGTAAAGAAGGCAAAACACAAATGGCTACATATGGAATTATTTCATTTATATTAAGTGTCCAGAGTCCTTATAGATAGAAAATAGATTTATTTTCCTAGTATCTGGAAGGAATGGTGAGTGGACAATGATTGAAAATGGGTATGGGGTTTCTTTTGGAGTTGATGGAAATATTCTGAAATTAGATGTTGGGGAAACATCGATTTAAAAACACACTGAACTTGGGATACCTGGGTGGCTCAGCAGTTGAGTGTCTGCCTTTGGCCCAGAGCATGATCCCAGGATCCAGGATACAGTTCCACAGCTGGCTCCCTGCAGGAAGCCTGCTTCTTTCTCTGCTTGTGTCTCTGCCTCTCTCACTCTCTCTCTGTCTCCATGGATAAGTGAATAAAATCTTAAAAAAAGAACCATTGAATTTTACACTTTAAAATAGTGAATTTTATAAGAAGTGAATTATGTCTGAATTTAAAAAATGAATACTGATGCCAGAAAGACTGGCTCTGACATTCAGCATTCTGAACACTAGCAACTATTTATCTGACCTCATCTGCATCTGCACCTCATCTGATGCATTCTGCATCTACAACATATCAGAACATTCCTTATAATATCATTTTTAGGAATGTATGAGATAATATACATGCTCTCACCATACGGTAATTATGAATTTTAATACAATAATTATGAAATTTACTGAGACATTTTAATGTATTCTACCCTTTCCATATCTGCCTTACAATCATAACTGATATTATACATATAATTACTGAGGAAAGTGCTGTTACTAACCTCATTTAGTGGATAGTAAAAATAGGGGGTAAAGATTTTAAGAAAATAGCCCAAGGTGACTCATATAAGTGGAAGGGTCAGGCTGTTAACTCAAGAATTCAAACACCACTGCAAGAGCCCTCATTGCCACAATATTTATCCCATGCAAGGAGAGGGTAGGTGTTTGTACATATGTCTCCATGTATTTATGTATGTATGTTATATATTGACCTCACTCCCAGAGAGAGGCCAGTTCAACAATAAATCTGTATCTCTCTGCTTCCCCTGAGAGAGTTCTGATGCAGAAAATAACAATAATCAGGCTGATAACACAGATTCTAAAAAATAAAGGCAGATGCAAAAAAGCGATGTCAGCTGCCATTTCATGACTTGAAGGATGAAAACACTGGCAAAATTCCAGCTTTAGCAAAGATCAACACTTGGATCAGGAGAAACAGACTCGACTGTTGCAGCAAATCTCTGATCCATGCATCTCTCTCTCTTTCTCATACATGAATGCATAGTATCTATAAGATCAGATTCTGAAGCCATTATTCCTAGATTTATTTCTGGTCTTACCCTTTCTAATTGTTCTTGACAGATTACCTAAAACCCTCCTCCTATTCACTTCAATTCTTCATCTTTAAATGTTTTATAATAATCATACTACCAAAAAAAGCAACATGGGTATTAAATTGATGGATCTAATATTTATAGTACTTAGAAATAGTACAATAGTACTATAGCATATTATAAGTGCTCCATAAGTATTAAAAATAAAGCAAACATTTTAATAAATAAAACCTTCCCTGTTTTGGGAGAAGGCTCTACTAACTGTTTCTGCTTAACTTATGATGAGTCTCCCTACTCAGACAAAGGTCTAGAAAAACCCATCATTGTGAAATTATATTAGTATATTTGAAAACACATCTCAACCTGTATATTGAATGCTTCTGCATTCTGTTATGTTGTATGCATGATGGAATTATATTATTTTCCACTTAAAACTTTTTTGGCAATTCCCCAGTTCATTAGCATCACTGTGTACTAAAGATAATGTGAAGTTCAGAACTTAACCTCTCTATAACATTTCAAATGATAAAAAGGAAATCATTTTTGGATTTTTAATCCTCAATTTTTTGTTTTATTTATTCTTTTTTCCCTCTTTATTAAAATGTACTGGAAATATTGTTCAATATTGTATTATTTATTCTACATATTTCCCAAATTCTGTCTCAGTGTTCTTGTTAATATTTTATAGACTATTTGCTATAAAAATACACTGAGAGTAAAAACTTTTAAAAATGAGATATTTAGTGATATTTTATATGTTGATAGCTTCCTAGGACAGGTAAAAATGCCTTCATTTAAAGTACGTTGAGCAACATAGAAAAGGACTACCTAAAAATGACCATTTGTGAATGACAAGTATCTGTAAAAATGTGCATATTGATTGATATTATCTTTCATGTGATGTAATCATATAATGCCACAATAACATCAAATTAGGAAATATATTGTATTTGAAGTTTATTAGCAGAGCTATGGGTAAAGATAACTAAAATTAATTAGTACTTTTTTTTACTCTATGTGTTACTTAAAGTATCAATTAAATTGTTAAAATAAAATAGAAACTCAAAAAAAAATAAAATAGAAACTCAATAAAAAATAAAAAATAAGAATTTGTGTATATATATGAAATGTTTTAAATGGAGAGAAGAAAACCGTAAACTTTGAATATACGTTGCAGTTTTCTGAATCATAGGAATGCCAATAAATAAATTGAACTGATGAGAGAAATTTTTAAGAAATGGAGGACCATTTTTGCAATTTTTATTATAAATTTGTTATTAAAATAATAATTTTTAAAAGGTAAGTTAAGTATTATCTTTAGATATGATAATAGTAGGCATAAAATGGGCAATTTAAAAAATCTATACTATATTATGTGGAACAGTTTAAAGTATTTATTTTACATCTCAATTTTATATACATACATTCATACACATACTTATCTACATATTTCAACTTATATATACAATTTTATAAGATGATAAATACATACAAATAAAACAAATGTCCTTCTCTTTTTAAATCTAAACATTTAAATGTTCATTTCAATTAATTTTAAGTATAACATTTAATTCTATACTGATAAGATACAGAATAAAATAATTTAAAAATTACTTAGTATTTCATTTTGCAAATATATATGAGGTACAAAACATTTATGTGGACTCAAATAAAGTTAGGTGGGTGAATATTTTATAATCATCTTTCACATTTAGATGGAAAAAGTCAGAATGTGTGCAGTAATGCAAAATTTGTTTTTTTTAGATAAAAATATTACTAATGTTGCAAAATATATTTTCCATGCATTCCTGTGTAATAGTTTTGGTTCTGTATTAAATAAATAAATAAAATAGATCAATCAATCAATCAATCAAATACTGTTTATGAGCCAATTTAAGCTAGCCAATAAAAAAATTGCATGAAATGACCTGACAGCAGCCTGCATTTTATGCCTACCTGGGAAATTTACAAAGTTAATTAGGAGCAAAATTATGAAAGAAAGAAAGCAAAAGAAAAAGAAAGAAGAAAGAAGAAAGAAAGAAAGAAAGAAAGAAAGAAAGAAAGAAAGAAAAAAATGAATTTAAACTGTCAGTAATAATACAGAACCAAAAAAACAATTTGGAACAATGAAATGCCACTCATTTATGAAGGTTAATGAGGACTAACCACTGAAAAGAACTTAAGTTCTTTAAGCATAATTTAATCACAATTCTTACTGAAGTTATCCATGGTAGATCTGCCCTACAAACAGTTCACAACAAAGTCATTACACTAAATGAAGCTTAAAGAAGCTTAAAGTAGCTTAGATTCATAGCTGTTATGATCTAGTATATGTCAGTCAAATATTTAGTGCTTAAGTCAGGATGAACCCTCAACAGAAAGGACAGCTCTAGTGGATGATGTCTAAGGCAGTTCAGAAAATTTGCAATATCCTACAATACGAGACCAAAAATAAAGTACTTTATGTTTCTTTGTAGGTGAGGAAACTAAACTTTGATCCCTTGTATTTTTTTTTAAATTTCCTGAAACCTCAACTATTCATGACTATCCTGGGATGTTAGTCACCATTTTGAAAAATGTTTATGAAAAGAGCACAGGATATTTATAAATCATTTTTCACAAAACATTGAAAAATACAAATGGGAACATAGTGATTCGTAATGTCAGTACTTTTAAAAAAATTATCACAGATAATCTGTGCCTTATGCAATTTTATATTGAACAAGAGCCATTTCTATATTATCTACAAGAGACTCACTTTCAATTTAGGACACACATAGGCTAAAGTGAAGAAATGGAAAAAAGAGATTTCACGCACATGGAAACCAAAAGAACAAGGTTAGCTATAATTTTATCAGACAAAATAGCCATTTTGTCAAAAATTGTAACAAGAGACAAAGTAGGTCATTATTCAATGATAAAGGGATCAGTATCTCAACAGAATATATCAACTCTAAATATATATATATATAGTTTTAAGATTTCATTTATTTGAGAGAGAGGTGTAGAGAAAGAGAGAGCATGAACAGGAGCAGTGAGGACGGGGAGAGGGAGAAAATACCCTTTTCTGCATTGAGCAGAAAGCCCCATGTGGAGCCTGACCCTGAGATCATGACCTGAGCCTAAGCCATCCATTTTTTTTTTAAAGATTTTATTTATTCATGATAGACATAGAGAGAGAGGGAGGCAGAGACACAGCAGATGGAGAAGCAGGCTCCATGCCGGGACCCCAACGCGGGACTCGATCCAGAGACTCCAGGATCGTGCCCTGGGCCAAAGGCAAGCGCCAAACCCCTGAGCCACCCAGGGATCCCTCTAAGCCAGCCATTTAAAGGACTAAGTCATACAGCTGCCCTAACTGTAAATATATTGGCAAACAATATTGGAATATCCAAATATATTAATCAAGTACTAATAAACAATGAAGGCAGAAAGAGGCAGTAATGCAATAACAATAGACTTTAATACCTCACTGTTGATAATGGATAGATCATCTAGACAGAAAATCAGTAGGCAAACTGGATTTGAACTACACTTTAGGTCAAATGACCTAAGAGATACCTAACCTTCCTTTCCACAGAAGCAGAATATACATTCTTCTCAAGTGCACAAAGAAAAATATCCAGGATAGGTTAAATGTTAGGTGCTGAAATTAATATTGACAAATTTAAGAAGATCAAAATCCTATCAAGTCGATTAAAATAATATGCAACCATAGTTAGTATAAAAATGGGGGGAAAAAAACAATATCAGGAGGAAAGATGGAAAATTCACAAATATGTGGAAATTAGCACACTCCTGAACAAGCAATGGGCCAAATAAGTCAAAATAAAAATCAAAACATACTTGAGACAAATGAAATGGAAACAAAAAAAAACATCAAAACTTTTGGGGCACCTGGGTGGCACAGTTAAGTGCTCGACTCTCTTGGTTTCAGCTCAGCTTCTGATCACATGTCTTGAGATCAAGCCTGACACTGGCTCCTCACTCTACCCAGAGTCTGCTAGATATGCTCTTTCCCTCTGCATCTCCTGCTCATGTTCTTTCTTCTCAAATAAATAAATCTTAAAAAAAAAATACCCTCAAAACTTTTATAAGAGAAAATGATAGTTTTGCAAAATTATACAACCACTTTGGAAAACAAATAAGCTTAAACATAATTTTATACTTAACATGCTCTCTTATACTTACCATACAAAAATGTATTTAACTATTTATTATACAGACCAGGAATCCCATCCAAGTAAAATTAAAAACATAGTGAAATTCTAAGTGAATGTTTATTAAAATTTTATTGTCATCATACACTGAAAATTATCCAAATGCTCTCCAACTACATGAAGATACTTTGGTACATATGTACAAAAAATACTACTACATACATGAAAGAAGGATGCAAACTAGGCATACATGCAAAACATGAATTCCTCAAATGCTCAAATTAAAATGGCCAAGTGATATGTCTATCATTGTGTTACTACTGGATACCAGAGAATTTACCTGAAGGCATTAATAATGTCATTAAAATATACATACTTTTCGTTCGAAAGAAAAAAAATAGGGAAACATCTTGAAGCATTATATTACAAAAAAGAAGCTTTATACAAAAGGCTGTATATTGGATTTTCTATTTATTTAATTGGGTGAAAAAAAACAAAGTTACAACTAAAAACTACAACATGCTTGTAGTTGTAGCAAGCAACTTGGCTTGTTTGGGGAATGAAGGAAAAAATTAGGATAATGGAACTATTACATATTTTTATGATTGTATTGATAACAAGATTGTATATGTTTGCCACAACTTAGAGAACTACACGTAACAAGGTTGAATTTTAATAAATGTAAATCATGCTTGTGTTTAACGTAGATAAAGTTATAATATGGAGTTCCTTGAGTTTTGCATCAATATTTACCCAATTTTATATCTAACCACACACTGAGGTCCTATATAGAAGTGATTTTTCTGGCACAAACGATAAAAGCTACATTAAAAGTTCACTGTGTGATTGACAACAGACTGTGTATAGTTGAATATGGTTTACTGGAGCAAAACAGGTACATGCAAGTTTGACAAAATGAACATTCTCAAGACACACTGACACTAATAATGTCATGTCCTCACAGGGAGTGAGATCAAATCTCAATCCAGATTTCATTTTACATATGGTAGAGAAAATTTTCCTTTGTGACCCATTTTACATATGAACTGTTAAGTCTGCTGATTTTGTAGTATGGGAGTAGGAGGGTAGTACTCTCTTTGGTACCTATGTTTTACTCCCAAATGCTTTCACATGGGAAAATGTAACCTGTTAATTCATTCTGTAAATGCATATACTGCATAACTGATTTTATGCTATTTTTATTTTTCTATCTTTGTAAAATTCAATAGAGAGGAAAAATATGATGGGTTTTAAAAAATATTTTCTAAATCATATATGTATTTTCCTTAAAAAAGAGTTTCGAAGGCATTCTAAATAGTATAACTATAGAATGTACACTTTAAGAATTGTTCAGTATCCCCATGGAACAGTTTAAAATCGCATTGGAAGTTGAAGTTGAAAGAAAGAAGGTAATTGGCTAAAAACTGTATTTTATTATTAGAATTACTTTTAATGTCAGTTATTTTAATTAAATTATTATTATTGTTATTATTTTTGAATTTAGGCCATTTACATTCCTGCTTTCTAGTCTCACAAATATGATGGCCATAAACATAAGCTAAGAATGTCCAAATTTTAATGACTTTCTTGTATGTATGCTCTATTTCACAACATGTATCATGTAACACATCCTTAATATTCTGTATATTTGTAAAATATGTTGTGGGAGGAATTAATTTTTTTTTCTGTTTAGTGTCTGGTAATGTCTTCAGTACATTATCTATATACCTTTAGTCAAATTTGATGATAGGAGGTGTTCAGTATTGATCATTTAAAATGTATATATGTTTTTAAAAAGTAAGATCAATGAATTTTCTTTGGTAATAGTAAGAAATAACAGAATCAGAGCCCTAATATTAATGTAACAATGTTTCATTGGATGGTCTGGCAGCTAATCTTAAGGACTTTCTATGTATTTGAAGTACTAAAAAATCCTTCATGTCTTGGAAAGGTTAAGCATAATTAAATAAGGATAATGAATCTTCCTGTTTTTGCCTGGAGCCTAATACCTATGTGTGAGAGTACTCAAACACTTTGCATTCATGTACATTTATTCTTTCCAGTGAAATTTATAATCTCTTAATCCCTATGATAAAATTGGTGCTGGTATATTTTATCAAATGGAGGACAGTAATATTTCAGGAGATTCTCTACACGAGTCTTCTGCAATTCCATGAGATTGCCTTATTTCTCCAGTAAAATAGTAGAGAAAGAGCAGAATGATAAGGAGGAGAGATGCCAGAGTGAGATGATGTGTGGTATAATTTATGGAGGGAAGACAGGATGTAAGAGGCAATCAGCTTCTTGTACTCATACTCATCTGTTACAGAAAATCGAGTCCAGACTTCCATTTGTGTGTCTATTCTCCTCTTCATTATTCTTCAAAAATTTTGTTATTCTTCACTATGATTTTGGGAATTGATGGGTGCCTGGGTGGCATAGCTGGTTACATGTCTGTCTCTTGGTTTTGGTTCAGGTCATGATCTAAGAATCGTGAGATCAAACCCCAAGTCGAGCTCCATGCTCCACATGGAATCTCCTTAAGATTCTTTCTCCTCCTATCTCTCTATTCCCCTCCCTGCCATGCTCTCTGTCTAAAATGAATAAATAAATCTTTATTAAAAAAAAAGAATTCTTGCTTGCATATTACTCTGAATATAATCTGATATTAATCATATATATTTCTGTATGCTATTTTATGCACATGTATTCTCATACATTTAATTTAAATTATCTTTGCCAATTTCTTGGGTATTTTTTTTTTATTTATTTTTATTTTATGATAGTCACAGAGAGAGAGAGAGAGGCAGAGACACAGGCAGAGGGAGAAGCAGGCTCCATGCACCGGGAGCCCGATGTGGGATTCGATCCTGGGTCTCCAGGATCGCGCCCTGGGCCAAAGGCAGGCGCCAAACCGCTGCACCACCCAGGGATCCCAATTTCTTGGGTATTAAGTGGTATTTCATTGTTGGCCCAATTTGCATTTCCAACATTCATAAAGGGGTTGAGCAACTCTTTACTACTTTGTCTGTTTGTACTTTTTCTCCAAATTGTCTGAACATATCTGTTTTTAATTTGTATTGATTTGTTTACTATGAACTGTTACCTAGTACTAGATAGTGATTCTTTATTTTCTCTATATAAGTGGAAAACAATTTATCAGATTTGTGTATTATCTTTTTAATTTTCTTTATCTGTATTTTGAGTTCTTAATGCTAATGAAGTTAAATTTTATATTTTGTTGTAAACACCATTAATCTTTAAGAAATTATTTCCTAACAAAATTAAAACATTTCCTGCACCTCCTTTTCAGTTTCCATAAATATTTCTCATACTTGAGCATTTAATCAATTAGAAGCCCATTCTTGTGTATGGTTAGGTAGTAATTAAGTTATCCTCCTTTCCTTCATGAAGACTTTCTTTGAGTAACTTGCTTTTGTGTGTGTTGTCTATAAATATTATTTATATACCCTAGGTATAAATCTCAGAAAATTACAAGTTTTATAATACAGTGTCTTTAGATGAAAAGGGCAATTTTAGTTTATTTTTTGAAATGTGATCTAACAGTATGTTAAACATTGTTTATAGTATGTTGTATAAGAAATATTTAAATAACTTCTAAGTTGGAATGAGCTTTTCCCATGTTCAACTAGATTTAAAATTAAGGCTTCAGACCTTTATATCTAGGTCTGTAATGCATTTCAAATTCTGTATAATAAGGTGTGAGGTGGGGTTATATTCATTTATTCCATATGAACATATAGTTATACTACCATTATTTTAGCAAATAATTTCCTTTCCCTAATAAATCAGTTGGCAATTTAAAAATCCATTGACATTTTAAGTATGTTTTTTTTTTTAATTTTTATTTATTTATGATAGTCACACACAGAGAGAGAGAGAGAGAGGCAGAGACACAGGCAGAGGGAGAAGCAGGCTCCATGCACCGGGAGCCTGATGTGGGACTCGATCCCGGGTCTCCAGGATCAGGCCCTGGGCCAAAGGCAGGCGCTAAACCGCTGCGCCACCCAGGGATCCCTTAAGTATGTTTCTAAAGGTAGACTCTACACTTTGATCCACTCATTGGTGTTTCTTCTTTTATATCAATACTACATTCCTTTGATTTCTACAATTTTATAGTTAAATTTAATATTAGGGAAATGCAAGTTCTCCAAATTTTTTCCCAGATTGTTTTTGACATCTTAGGTCTTTACATTTCTGTGTGCATTTTAGACTCAGCTTCTCAACATTATAGAACAAATTGCTTACTGGAATTTCAGTGTGCATTTGATGAAACTGCATGTCATTTTGGTTAATCATCTAACCTATAAACCGTTTAACTATGCTGATTGGGTTTGTGACTTTTCTTTCTTTGAAAGATCTTAGCAATTACATAATTTTTCTGCCAGTCTTTCCCCCACCTCTATCTTATCATCTCTTTCTGTGTTTGCAATTACTTGTTATCCTGCTGCATTAGAGTTCTCCAGGGCAATACAACCAAAAAAATCTATATATAAGAGAGGAATAAATTTATTGTAAGAAATTGGCTCATACAATTATGGAAGTGGATAAGTCCAAAATCTGTGGTGTAGTCTCATAGGCTAGAGACCTGAAAAGCTGATGGTGCAGTTCCAGTCCAACTGTATCTTGCTAGAGAGTTCCCTCTTTTTATTTTTTAATTTTAAAAATTTTATTTATTTATTCATGAGAGACACAGAGAGAGGCAGAGACACAGGCAGAGAGAGGAGAAGCAGGTTCCATGCAAAGAGTCTGATGCGGGACTTGACCCCAGGACTCTGGGATCATGCCCTGAGCCAAAGGCAGATGTTCAACTGCTGAGCCACCCAGGAATCCCTAGACAGTTTCCTCTTGATTGCAGAAACCAGACCTTTTATTCTATTCAGGCTATCAACTGATTGGATGAGGCCCACCCACATTGTAGAAGACAATCTGCTTTTATGTTTGTTTGTTTCTTTCCAATTTTTATTTAAATTCCATTAGTTAACATATAGTGTGATATTGGTTTTGGGAGTAGAATTTAAAAATTCATCACTTACATTTAACACTGAGCGCTCAACACAACATGCACCTTCCTTAATACCCATCACCCATTTAGCCTATCCACTGCCTATCTTGACTCCAGCAACCCTCAGTTCTGTGTAGTTAAGAGTCTCTTATGTTTTGCCTCCCTCTCTTTCCCCTGTTCCCATATGTTTATCTGTTCTGCTTCTTAAATTCCAGATATCAGCTTTTATATGTATATGTATATGTACTACACTTTTATCCGCCCATCAGTCAATGGACATTTGAACTCTTTCCATACTTTGGCTACAGTTGATAATGCTGCTACAAGTATCAGGGTGCATGTATCCCTTCAAATCAGTATTTTTGTATCCTTTGGATAAATACCTACCAGTATAATAGCTAGATCATAGGATGGTTAACTTTGTAACTTTCTGAGGCTCTTGCATACTGTTCTCCAGAGTGGCAGCACCAAGTTTACATTCTGCTTATTTCAGGTTCACTGATTTCAATGTTAATCTCATCCAAAAACACCCTCCAAATTGACACATAAATTAATCATCACACCTGCTTTATCATCTGTCACTGATAATTGTGTCTCATTTTTCCCCAATATTCTATACTTTATTTGTCTCGGATAATTTATTTTGCATTATTAAAGTGTATTGACTTTTTATGTTGCTGTCTCCTATGTGTCATTTAGCTCCACCAGTGAAATTAAATATAAGAACATTTTCCATGATCAAATTTCTAAGAGTAAACCATGTGATCTTTAAATTCCTGTAATGTAACTGCTAATCAGTAATGTCTCTCTGTGAGTCTGTTAGCATTAAAAAATTCACCAGCGTTTTTCATAACTTCATTATTTGGGTACCTTACACTTAATTTTTGGAGAAATCAGATGATCCTGATTTCAGGTTTTACTCACCAGGACAAATACTAACATGTGAAATGTTCTCCTATTAAATCTTAGTTCAAAAGATATATTAAGCCTCCCAAGTCTTTGATAATCTTTCATAAAATGTATTTTTTTCTCAAGTATGAGCTATTTGGAGAAGTTTGCTGTTCATTGGGTATGTATTTCAAATAAGAAGTCAGAAAAACTAAGCAGTAAGCAAAATAGCAAACTAATCTCACAATTTATCTTCACTAAAATTTTATATATCAGGTGGAGAGCAAAGTGGAAGATGGTAATTTACAAGTGGCACTACTAGTAAAGTTAAAAGATTCAAATTTTGTAGGCATTTGACAACGTGAAGTTTCCTGAGTACTGATAATCCTTATATGTGTCGCATTGCCACCGCCAATCAGGATCTGCCTTTGTATCAGTTAAATTATACTCATTTTGCTATTTCAGTTTTATTATTTTACCTTCTATATTCCTAGTTTGATGATTGGTGCTGGAAGAGTTTTTATTTTATTTTAGCATGAAATTCTCATTTAATTATTGGTTATTCCAAAGTCCTGACCTTTGGTATTAGGGCCAACAGAGGAATCTTGCTATAAATAGGATTAATTAGAAAAAATGACGCTAAGATGCCACTAATTTTACTTCATTTACCTACTCTAGCCACTTCTAACAAAATATTTCCAGATTGATCTTAGAAAGATTTAAAATACAGAGCTCATATAATCACATTACTACCCTGAAAGCAGCTCCCAAGAATGCCTTCACATTCTCTCATGTCACTAAGAAATTGTTCTCTATATTTCTCAGAATAGTCTCTCTCACTCTTCGGTATATATATACACAGGAATATATATATATGATCAGGATACCAAGATCATAACCTGAGCTGGAACCAAGAGTGAAATTGGCTGTCTAACTGAATGTGCCACACAAGAACCCTAATATATGGTTTTTTAATGTAGATGATTAACATTTTATTAACTTACACCAAAAGAGACCCTGGAAATTATTTAATTTTATTTAGTTAAGGTTTTCATGAAAAAATAATTAAGAAGAATGAGGAATATTTTCGTTTAATTCCAGTTTTTTAATGTGAATACATGTGATAATGAAAAAGCTGAAGTCATTAGGATGGCATGCTTGATATGAATACAAGGAAGACAATATGATTCTAATGGGATATATCTATTTGGAAAAGAAATAGAATAGTATAGGGTTTCTTCAGTCAGATCATGGGATGTAATACTGAAAGGTATTACCTGCTTTCTGCCTTGGTAATAATTAGGAGCACTTCAAAACTATGGAAACTTTATGCCAAACTAAAACAATTTCAAATCTTACCTATGCAAGTCCCTGAGCAATATGTCATAAAGTTGCAAAGACCTTTAAGATCTAAAAGATAGAAGAAATGTGCTTACATTTACTGATAATTTATGACATGTAAAATGATCATTTTGATAGCATATATGATATATATGATAACATATACCCTATAAAAAACATATAGCATAAAAATTGTGTCAATACAAGAATAAAAGTATTATTATTATAATCAAATGTTATGATTTACTATGTATAGAACATATACTGCATGTATTTTGAAGAATTTCTATGGAATGGCATCAACTTGGAGACTATAAAGGAGATGCCTATGTGATTTTGAAGCTTGGGTTTTAAATTGCAAGTAAATTATACTGTGGTTAATGTAACAGAAAGAAAATGATATACTTACTTATATGTAAGGTAATTAAAATTGTTTCTCAGCCTTCTGCTCTACCATTTAGATTTGTTCAAAAGTAATCATTATTATTATTTCATAAAGATGATGCAATTAAGAGATAAAATTTAAGCACTGTAATTTTAAAATTATATTTATCCACGAGAGTTTTAAAATATTCACTATTCCTTTATGACTGTCTTTTCCCAACTCAACATTATAAACTATGTTAATCTATAATATCAAATAATTTAGCTATTGGCTTTTAATCAAAATATCTATATGGCTTTCACCCAAAAAAGCACTCAATGATATATATTTTTTTCTTTACCCACTGAATTCTGATACATTTATAAAAAGCAATGAAAGTTTGTCCTGAGAGTTAGAAAGAGACTTTCTATGTTAATTATGTCCTTGAATGACTAAAGCATAATATCAAAAGGTTACAGAAAAAAGAGGGAGCAATAAATAAAGGAGTATTGTGAGTAAAAAAAGACTTCATTAAAGTACTAGAAGTAATTTGCCACTTATCATAAAATTGCCCAATGAACACTTCCAAAATTAATAGTGAGCAAAAATGTTATTGAAAGGTCTTTCTAAGTGTTCTTTACAATGACTAGATAATAACAGAATGAAAATTACCCAAAAGACTTATAACCATAAAGCATAAAAGAATGATTTAATTTGGATTTTTATAAAACAGAATTATGTGGATGATGTTAATTATCATTGAAAACTAATGTGAGAAAAAGATATTATGTATGTGAGTCAGAATTATAATGTATTTGGTGGCTTATAATTTCTAGAAAATAGGAATGCATAAAAATCAGATTGAGTCACTGACAAATATATTAACATGAAAAAATTATCTCACTACTTATTAACCAAAAGATCTATTGAGGAATATAGACAATTTGCCTAGCAATCTTTCATAAAAGATTGGCTTAGAAATCTTCCTTACAAGTTATGTCATTTTTTAATACAAAATACATTTTAAAATAATAGTTAATGAGTGTGAGTTTATCTTTTAAATCAGCGAGTAGTTCAAAACTTATTGAAAATTATCATTTTAATCACTGGTGCAAACTTAAGAAGAAAATGGCATGTTAAAATCACCTAGAGGCATTTATGTATGCATGTATATATGCATGGATGTATTTATGCTAACCTGGGATTGGTTGGTATACATTCTTCCCAATGTAGGCAAAAGAACACCATTAGAAATGTACTGCAAAAAATGAATAAAAATCTTATAACATTCTAAAATTTTATTTTTATGCATTTATCTTATTCCACTACTTTTATTTTAGTGCAATTATTTTACTTCATTTTAGTACTATATTTTTAATGAAAAAGTTGCATTACTAAAAAAAAAGTTTCATTACTGCTAATCACGTGGCAAATTTGGTTTGTTTGTTATTTTTTGTTTTTTGTGTTTTTTTTTTTTTTTTTTTTTTGCATTTTCTCTGACCAGGTTGGAGAACATTTATTAATCAGAAATACACTACAAGATCAAAGGGATTTAATATTAGGTGATTGCGTTTTTTACTTTAAATACCTTGGCAAATGATTGGAAATATATTGCCTTTTATAATTTGCATTCTGTTTGAAAGTCAAACTACAGAGAACATTGAAAGAAGTTAGGATTTTATTTCACGATAATGTATGAGACTTTTTTTTTTTTTTGTCTTTCAAGAGAGCTATGTTGCTATTTTAAAATGCATGTCATACTGAGTTATGGATAATGTATGTAGACTGTTAGCTTGCAAAAAAGATGTCTCTAATTGGCATTGATTTTCTAGATACTTTATTAAAGAGAGAGGGTATAGAATAATTTAAAAACTTATAGCAAAATTAAAATGTCAAAATTAGGTTGTATCAACATGGAGATATTTTAGATAACTGGAAATTATCCTATCAAGCAGGAGATAATCAGAATCTTGATAAATAATAATAACAACAATAACCATCATCATCTTGACTGATGTATTTTAAAATATAATATAATTAAATTTAGTACATTATTTTTCATATATGAACAAATGCAAGTTATATTCTGGGGCTACACACAAAATTTGTAGATGATGTTTTAGAACCCAAAACCCTCAAAAATACTTCTAAAATGAACATTTACAAATATAGAATCAATATGTTTGTCTCATTCACTTAAGCATTAAAAAAGTTTATTGAGGCTCTACTTAACATATTCCAGACATCTTCCTGGTGACTGGACATATGGCAATATACAAGAAAAGAAAGTCTGTTCTCTTATGTAGCCTACAAATGCTGAAAGATCCAGATGGTATCCAAATCTTTATTCAATATAGCATTCGTTATTAATAAATTATATGCACACATATACATAATATATACACACACTATATAGTATTTAAAATTACAATGATATATATAATGCATACAATATATAATATGCATATTACTATAGAAGATTAGATAATAATGAAATATATTTATGAGCCATACAAATATCTGTGGCGAGTAGAGACAGCAAGTCCAAAACAGTCTGAGGTACGATGCTGCATGGAATTCTTGAAAAACATAAAGTAGGTAATGCAGTAAAGCTATTGGAAATTTCTGAGCAGGGAGCCTAATGACTTCATTTGACTTCAAATTTTAAGTATCAATTTGGTTGCTATGTAAGAAACAGTCTGTGTGGAGTCAGGCAGTGATGAAGGCAAGGCAATTGCTTCAGAGTCCAGAATTAGATTTAGAAATGTAATAATGGGACTGGTTAGGAATAATGAGAATGAAATATATGTTTTATTTTATTTATTTTATTTTTAAAATTTTTAAGATTTATTTATTTTGAGAGAGAAAGAAACTCCCAAACAGACTTCAAACCAAGCATGGAGCGAGATCTGGGGTCCAATCTTAACAATCCTGAGATCACGACCTGAACCAAAACCAAATGTTAGATGTTCAGCCGACAGTACCATCCAGGCACCCTGAAATATATATTTTAAGTAGTTTTAAAATGTTTGTAATAGATTGGGTAACTTGTATGGAAAAAATGGAGTCAAGAATTACATCAGTTTAGGGCACCTGGTTGGCTCAGTAAGGTAAGCCTCAGACTCTAGATTTTGGCTCAGGTCAGAATCTCAGGGTTGTGAGATTGAGATTATATCAATGTAGGGTTCCACATTGGGTGGAGCCAGTTTAGGATTCTCTCTCCCTCTCCCTTTGCCCGTCCCCTCCCCACTCAGATGTGCACTCTCTCCTTCTAAAAAAATAAAACATAAAACATAAATTGCCTAAAAAAAAAAAAAATAGAACTACTTCAGTTTATTTAGCTTGAGGAATAACAGTGTAAATCATAGTATAAATTTTTGAAATGAGTGAGAAATACAGATGTAGCATATCACAGGGGGTATTCAGAGTTTCAGTTTTGACATTTGTATTTTGTACTGTTTATTTGCAAGGGTAATTAAAAAACTGCCATGAAAACAAAAAATCTCTGGAAATCTGTACCAAGAAAAATGTCAGTATTACAATTCTTTGTTTATTTGAAATTTTCATAGTGAGGACTCAGTGAAGATCTTAGGAAAAGATTATGATCATTTTTACACAAGTATTTTATTTGGTATGATTGTCCTCAACTCATAGACTCCTTATAATTGAGTATTTTTCTCAGATTTATTTTTCTTTGAAAATATTTGTGCAAGTAGGCCATGTGAGTACCAGAACTTTCATCTCAGAAATATGAATCAAAAATAATTTTGTATGTGGCTTACATAGGCTACTTGGAAAATCAAAATGATCAAATGTGAATTTTATAGTCTTTTTTTTTTGCTATGCTAATCTAATTTATTATCATCATATTATATAGTTTAATAGCGTAACTAAAACATCAGATGTAGAAGCCATTGCCCAAATAATATTTCAACTTAATGTAGAAGACAATGTTGGATCCCTAGCATCCAGATCTACTTCTGTTTTAAAGTATCCATGGGCTCTGGTCAGGAGGCAGCCTAGCTGAAGAATCATGATTGATCTAATCCATTTAAATCTGTACTAGTGTCTCTTGTAACTGAGGGGAGGGAGTGGAATGGGAATGGGAGATGTGGATTGTTAATAGAACACAATAAACCTAAGATGACTAACTATCAAGCTGGCTGCTTCCTACTCTTTGCCAGGTTTAGACTCCCTAGAGAAGTCTCTCTGGTTCCATTAATTCATAAATTATCCTGAGGGATATATGGCCTCTGGAATAGAGGCAGATACCCTAGTATATGACTTTACATCTTAGAGACTTTTGAAATAGTCTCCATTTTTTTTGGTCTTTATTCCATAGATGTGCCTGGTGTCATTCATCAAATACAACTCTTAGGCTGTTCTTGGGTTTGAGGGTAAAAATCATCAAGCTCCTGCTTGTCATTACCTTTGGGTAGGACCTTGCTATTTCATGTTTCCTGCTGGCTAGTTCTTCATAATACTTTTTACCTTTATGAAATTAGTTACATATCTCATCCATAGTTAACTTTCATTCAGTTTTATTGTCCCCATATGATTTTAAAACTATGTATCATAGGGGTACCTGGGTGGCACAGTCAGTTAAGCATTTGACTCTAGATTTTAGCTCAGACTGTGATCTCCTGGGTCATGACATCAAGGTCTGTGTCAGGCTCTGGTTCTTGTCTCTCTCTCCCTCTGTTCCTTCTACTCATGCTCTCTCCCTAAAATAAATAAATAAATCTTAAAACAAAACAACCCCATGTATTATATATATACTTGCATTTTGTTGTGGTTTTGAGAGGAAGAAAATATTTTAAAAATTCTTAGTTTCAAATTGAATCTTTAATTAGAAGTGCCTATTAAATGCTATCTATGAAATATTTAGTGGGTTGGCAAAAAACTAACATAAAACACTCTGTAGGTGGAAAGCTATTTCCTAGAGATTCTCAAAATAGTAATGTTCAGATTATCTTAATGGTGTAATTTCATTATGTATTAAAGGTAAGAAATCATAGAAAATCATGTAATAAATCATTAATGGAATTGTATCTGTTTCACTGATTTCAGTTTTTAGCTTCTAAGGTCCTTGCCACTAACAGTCTCCAGATATGGGGCTAATTCCTCAGATGCTGATAAAGTTGAGTAGTTTACATCCAAATTAGAGGGGGAGGTGAAGCCACTTGGTTACCTAAAAAGTTTTAAAAATACATAGTTGAATAGATTTTTATGGAATATAACTTTAAGTAACTTGAACACTTTCATAGAAATCCTTGTCATAATGATTTAAGTCAAATAAATGATTTCCCAATTTTCAAATAATGCTGTGGTGCTTGTATCTGAATATAATAATAATAATAATAATAATAATAATAATAATAATAAAAGATCAACAAAAAGAAGAAGAAAATCTGATGCTTGGAGATCTCTAAATGACTATCATGACAACCTCAGCATGTGTTCTATATACAGATCAGAATCTGTAGTTATTTGTTTAATAGTTTTGTGTCTCTGCTGATATACTCTGTGTTTTCAATGATTTTTCATTAACTTCACTGAACATTTACAATATCTGCCTTAAATTGATTATCAATTGAATGTAATATACTGACTATCTTGGAGTTGGCTTCTAGAAACTGTATTTGCTTGGACTATAGACCACATTTCCTGTTTCTTCACAATTCTGGCATTTTTAATTGCTTACCATTTATTGTATGAAAAGTTTTAGAATTTTGAATTCTGTGATACTTCTGTGAATCGCTTTGATCTTTTTTTTCCAGATCAATTAAGGTATAATAGACAAATAAAATTATAATATATTTAAAGTGTACAATGTGATGATGTGATATACTGTTTACACACCGAAAGGATTTCCATAGTCAAGTTAATTAACACATCCATCATTTCAGGTGGTTATCTTTAGAAATTTTTTTTTTTTTTTAATTTTGGTGAGAACACTTAAGGTCTACTCTCTTGGCAAATTGCAGTTATTTAGTATAGTGTTATCATAGTCACCATCTATACATCAGATCGTCAGGATTTATTCATCTTATGAATGAAAGTTTATACCTTTTTATTAACTTCTCTCCTTTTCCACACCTCTGTTGCCCCAGCCCTTGGCAACTACAACACACCAACTACCATTATACACTCTGCTTTTATGAGTTCAACTTCCGTTTTTTCTCTTTTTTTCTTTTTTTCTTTCTTTTTTTTTTTTTTTTTTGGTCACACATTTAAGTAATACCATACAGTATTTATCTTTCTCTCCCTGGCTTAGTGCTTAGTTCTGGCTTATTTTACTTAGCACGATGCCTTCTAGTTTAATTTGTGTTGTCACAACTGGCAGAATTCAGAATTTTCTTCTTTTTTTGTTTAAAGACTCATTAGCATTATATATATATATATATATATATATATATATATATATATATATATATATCACATTTTCTTTGCATCTGTTGATGGACACTAACATTCTGGAAAAACAGTATGGAGCTTACTGTTAAAAATAGAATTGGCATATGATCCAGCAATCACACTTCTGGATATATTCAAAGGAAGCGAAATCACTATCTTAAAGAGATACTTGTATTCCTGTGTTTGTTGCCACATTATTCACCATAGCCAAGACAGAGTTTGATGTTTTTGTCATAGATTTCAATTTAGATACTGGCTATTCATTCTGAGCTTGTGTAGTTGTGAATGTATGATGCTGTAATGTACGGAAAGCCTAATATTTCTCCAAGCATTTAAAAGTTGCTAAGGCCCTACATCTAAACTGTTTGCTCTAAAATTCCTTTCAAGGCATAATCTCAAACTTTTTTAGTGTGAAGCTACTGTGTACCTTATTCCATGTCATGTTTCATATACAAAGGTAAGGCCTTTCTTGTGTCTAAACTTGGGACTTTGAACCTTAAAGATGTATAAATGTGGACTCCCATAGCTGGGGCTAGATCTCCAACTTCTCCCAGAATTGTTCAACCACTAGTTTCCCTGTACCCTCAACTCACTCTTTCTATGACAGATTTTAGGGAGGCCCTGCCTGGGTATAAGCAATCAAGCCATCATTTGGGAACTCAAGAAACCCCTGGTTTTCCCTCAGCATAATTTTTTATTTGAATGTCAAAGTTCCACGTATGTCAGTTGCTTCACCTCTCCTGAAAACCTTCCTCTGCCCCCTCAACCATGCTTTGCTTGGATTCTAGCTTGCTGTGCCACAGCTGGGGAAACGTTCCTAGTCAGTGATGAATCCAGTATGGCGCTCACCTTACAAGTATCCCTGTTCTTAGATATCAAACACCTAAACACATTTTCTTATTTGTTTTTCCCAGTTTTGCATTGATTTATAACAGGAGTGCTCTTTCTATATAAGATGTATAAGTTGAAGCAGATTTTCTCTTGAAAAAAAAAATTGAGAAACAGTATGTAAAATATCTTACGTTTTTATTTCCAGACAGAATTCACTTTTATTTTTGGAAGGTCATGTGAAACAATTGAGAATACATCATGTTTTCATATGAGTTTCTCCTTTCAGGAGAGGTATTTCATTTCAGGCACAACTCTGCTCCTTGTATGCTGATTTACATGGGTAATGAAAGAACTCTAGGTCTCTAACTCGTCCACCTCTAACCTCTGATTTTTGCCTCCAAATCTTCATAAGAATTTGGGAAAGTCTTCTCAAGTCCTTTGATTATTGACTGCCATAAACCATAGGGGCACATCACAATAATCCAATTGGAGATTGAGCTGATTCAAAACTGAAATTCACTTTTTGCAAAGGCTATTGTATTACTGTTTCACCTTGTTTTTATTTTTTTATTTTATTTTATTTTATTTTTTATTTTATTTTATTTTATTACGTTTTTTACTGTTTCACCTTGTATCTAATGTAAATATGAGCTGTCAGAGTTTCAGAGCAAGAGCCTTGAGTATTTACTAGTGTCCTACTTTACAAGGGCCTGAGGTCCAATCCTGAGATTGTCAGGATCAGGCCTTTAAGCCAAGATATTGACACATCAAATTTTGGTTGTTTTCATAACTCTTCAATGCCTTTAAGCATATTCTTAATATATGTCATATTTTATTTTCCTAGTTGTTTTCAGTAGGTTGATTGGTCTGTTTCAAGCTAATATAGCCCCAAGCATATCTTGGAACATCCAACCTTTCCTTCTTAAGTCCAAAGAAATTAAACTCTCCCTTTGTTGGAATAAAAGAAATTCTAGGTAAACAGAGTTAAAAAAAATCCTCCTCCATGTTTCAAATATTTTCTAAAATTAACATTTTATTGTAATATTTCTGAACTTGCTGGTGTGCACATCTTACAGAAAGAAAGAACAGAGTAGCAAAATCAATATAGAACTTGGGCACTTTTTGAATGCCTAGATTATGCCATGAAAGACCTCTTTCATCATCTTCTTTGGGTTTTAGGGCATCAGTAAAATTGGCCAATCATCAGAGATGCAGTTTTTGAAAAAGAAATCTGAAACAATGGAAATAAGTCTAAGGATAATTATGAAGAAAATCTATTAGAGGGAAAATAACATCAAAACTAATAATGTATATACAATACACATGTCATCTTCTAGTAGAAATGGGAGAGAAACAAGAGAAATGGAACATAAGTTATATAATGACCAGCATGAACTATAGAATCACATTGGACATTTATTTGAATGTAATGCCATTTTGATTATAATTCATTTCTTTTTTTCTCTAGAGATTTTTTCTGAGAATTTTTTTCTGAGAAACTTCTTATGAATAAAAAAGAAAAAAATGTGCTGTGAACTGGAGATTATAAACCATTCTCTATAATAGAAAACTAAACATGAGCTTTTCAATATAGAAAGAATTTGTGTTTTCCATCACAACCCTAATAGAAAACATTGTATCATGTATTTAAAAATACAATGTCAACCAATATTACTTTTAAATCCATTCATAGACCTTTTAGAATGCACAAAATTACTTTAAGTGATTCATGAAAAACATATGAATTTTAAGAAGTCTTCAGGGTGAACTAATATGTCATCATATCACATCTATATCTTTATGTGATAAATTATTTGAAATATGTATACTTATTTGAAAATGCCATGGATAAACTCATAATAGTTATTTCTTTTATGTAACATACATTTTTATAATAGGAAGATTTAGAGACACTTAGATTAGGACTTGGAAGGATACAGACACCATCACAGTAATTAGTTATAGTTATAATTTTTTAGTCCTTTTGTTGTTTTAAGCTTTAGGAAAAATCTTTTTTTTTTTTTTTTTTTTTTTTTTTAATCTGCTTTCAAAGCCTGGTACAGAGCAAAGAGGGAAAAATAGCTAATTTGAGCTGTTAGATCTTTTAATGATTACTTGGACTTAGAACCTTTGAAACAGTAAAAGGCAAATAAATGGATGCCAGAAAATAAAAGTTATTTCAAAATGACAAGCAGTTTACAACTTTAAAGGACATTAAATGCCGTAGGTGCACCTGGTTGGTGCAGTCTTTAAAGCATGTGACTCTTGATCTCAAGATTGTAAGTTCAAGGCCCATGCTAGGTGTAGAGATTACTTTAAAATAAAATACTAAAATTAAATAAACAAACAAATAAATGAAATTCAATATTGTATAAAATATTCAAATATTTATTTGTATACTGTTTATACCAGAGCATGTATATTTTTCTGGGTTCTAAGAAAACCATTTAACAATAACTTTAAAAATATATATTTATTTATTTATTTGTGGGAGAGATTGAGAGTGGGAGGAGGAGCAGAGGGTGAAGGAAAGAGAGAAACCTCAGGCCTGCTGTGACAAGGTAATGCAAAAGGTTCCCTAAAATACAGATACTGCAAAATTTCCTGATAAAGTTTCTTTGAAAGATTTCTTTTTTTCTACGTATGTCTTTAATTTCCATTAACTTAATTTCTGCATGGTATTTTATTTTCTATGGGCACTATGTGTTTCCTAATTGCAGCAATTGTTTACAATATATGAGAAGCCATACTTCTAACATTCATAAAAGCCAGGTGGCCATTTTCTCTATCTCATTGTGATAAAAAGAATATAAAGAAGTAGAGAAAAGGCTTAGCTGTCTTAGCTCCATTTAGATAGTACTATTAATGTTTTATATTATCTATTGTATAAAGTTGAATAATTCAGATATTGAGAAATAAAGCTGAACTTGGAATCTGCTGAGACTGTTTTTTTTGGGGGGACTCTTTGGGAAGACCAACTTGAGTCTTGGTGGCAGGGGTGGTGCTCCTGATTATTAAGCATCCTGTCAAGGTGATGATTCCATGAGTAGAAAGAAAAACAAACAAAAATATATTATATTATATTATATTATATTATATTATATTATATTATATTATTTATATTATTTATATTATATTAGGAATGCTAAAGAAAGTCTTTTATTACAAATTATATTATTGAAATAGCTCTCGTAAAAAATATATAGAACAGTCTATGAGGTAAAAATATAAGTAGTTAGACCTAAATATGTACATAAAGCAAAAAAGTTAAATGAATTATTATTTAGAGTAATTCTGGGACTATTTACAGAGTGAATCTTTAGGGTTTAATGGGGTACAGAAAAATAAAATAATAATAATAATCATTTTATTCCAAGATTGGAACAAAGAACAGGTATGGCACAGTAGTCAGAATGATGGGAGAAGAATTATGTAAGCTAATTATTACTAACTCTTGATTAGAGATTGTAAATTTAAGTGTACTGTTACTGCAATCAATACTACAGAACTTTTGATTTGAATAAAACTTGCTTACTTAGTCACTGGCATTACTATTTTACTCTGAGGTCAGATGAGTCAGAATGCAGCCCTGTAATGAGAAGCAAATAAAAAAGAACCCTATATGGGTTTCATTTTGGTTTCTCTGTTAAATGGGCAGCAAAGAGATGATCAAATTGTTCTAATAATCTCCTAAACTCCAAAAGGAAAAGTTATAATATTAACTATAACTATAGTTATTAATATTAACTATAACTATAATTAAAGTTATAATATTCTCTCCACAGAGAAAACATGAGAACAGGGGAATAAGAACCAGGTTTCTCCCGCTGAAAAAAGTGTTCATGTTAGATGAGTTGTTTAGGGAAAACCTAAATAATTACTCATTTCCAGACAAGATTGATTATTAGGTCTTCACTGACAGTTGAATTTTAGAAAGGTTTCACTGTATTTAACTAAAGGGGCTTATTTCGTGTTTATTAACTGTTAAGAAGTAGGTTGGCCAGCTTATATTTCAGTTTCAAGTAAACAAATTATTGGAGAAGTAAGTATCAGTACTGTGGGCAGGTATTTCCAGGCTTCCTGTTCTATTCATCAATAACTAAAAACCTGGTGGTGGGAATGGAATGAATGATGATCATTAACCAAAGAGCATCAATCAAATTAAAATGTAGATCCCACATTCTTCCAAGATTCTAGCAAGATCATGACAGATTGTTAAAATTAATCCTGTCATGGATGACTTCCTTTTCCATTCAACTGTCACAAAAAGGTATGATTTTCCTAGTCTTCGTCCAATAGCTGGACTCGCTATCATGTTTTCATTGTTGTCCTCTGGAATTTAAGATCTATAAAGGGTATATCAAATATCTCTTTTATAACTTTTTTCGTTTTTTTCTTCTTCTTGCTTTCTTCTTCTTTTTTTTTTTTTAGGTGAAATCTGGGTTTCTGAAAAAGCTATATCTCTTGAAGCTTCTCAAACAGAAACAATTTTTTTTTTCATTCCATACTCATGGATTATGAAGACTGTAAGAAAATGCAGTTTCCTTCATTCTTATTATAACTGTTGATTATTTCTTTTTTTGCTTTTTCCCTCAAAAAAAAAAAAACAAACAAAAACAGTTCTTTTGAAACATACAAATTCATACAATACCTTTTGATTGCTTTCTCGCATTCCCTGAATATTTTATTAACTGCCTCAGTATCTTTAACAGATGACACTTGGATCATGGTAATGTCATTTTTTATACAGATCAGCTGTACAACACTTTAGCCTTTAAGTTCCTTGATGTTCTCAATTTCTACGAACTGGTCTCTCCTCTTGATATTAGCCACCCTATTTTGTGACTATGCCTTAAATCAAATTTTTCCGATAACTATACCTCTATAATCATGATTTCCAAATTTCCAGTTCTGTCTGAAACTACCTATATTTACACATTAATAATTTCCAATTCAGCAATTATTTCATACATGTATGTCCTTAACTTTGTGACCTCATTAGTTTTTCACTAAGCTTCATTTCCACATATTTCTATATCAATACACATTCAACTTAAATTCTAAGTGCTATTGCTAAATTTATTTACTTTCTTATATCCTAAATGCATTTGTCATTTTCTGTCCACCATACTTGCTGATACAATGACTCTCCCCCATATGGTTGGATTAACACATCTTATCAAATATCTTGTATATATTTTTTTTTACCAAAAATCTCAATTGTATGCTCACTAGTACCCAGCATTTTAGTCAAGTCCCTAACTTCTTTTTTCTCTACCCTTTGATAAGTTAGTTTCATATGCTCTCCTTTCATTTAAAATTACATGCCCCCCGGCTGTCATTTTATAGATACTATAAAAGCAATCAGAAGTTAACTTCCTAGCCTATCCATATCACCTGTGTCTGCTTCTAATGTACTCTGTCTTCTCTTCTCTTACAGGAGGTAGAATTGTTCTGCTCTAAGTTTAATCCTTTTGCTATGTCTGGGACCTCAGTACCTCTACTGTGATGGAGAATAGAGGTGTTACCATATGCTCTATGTATTTGCTCTCTTTCTCAATCATCCTTTAATTTGGAAAAGAACATGTAAGTCAGTTGTGAATAAAAGTGATTTGTGTCACATATGGGCGAAGGCAGTTGGAAGTCCATATGCCTTCTCCATCTTTTTCTCTGCCATAGTGATTTTAGGAGCCATGTTATCTAGATGATGTAGTCAAAAGATCACATAACCTTTATTAAGTGAGTCCCTAAGCAATTGTTTGGAGCAGAAAGTTTTCCATTGCCTGAGGGAGGAAAGTTATCATATTAATCTATGGAGATTCTGGAAGGTGACTCTTGTGGCAGCAAGTGTTAATTGCTGTGACCAAACATGAATGCTATAGGCATTCTTGTAGTTATTCTTGTATTTACTCCTGTGTTTCTTTCATCTTCTCTCCTGTGCCAACAACCTTCCCTTTTCTATGTCACTTTAATAGTTTTACAGATACATTGTAAATAAAAATTAAAAATAAGATAATTACTCCTATGACTTCATATTCCTTCTTGAGTTAGTAGCTGACTTCTCTGATACTCAGTTCATAATTAACTTAGAGACTAGTCTCTATTAGGAGTCTCTTTCCTAGGAGGGAAAAATTAAGTAAAATTAAATCAGAGAGGAAAACAAACCATAAAAGACTCTTAACTATAGGAAACAAACAGGGTTGCTGGCTGGGAGGTGGGGGTGGGGAGGTGAGATGAGACAACTGGGTGATGGGCATTAAGGACAGTACATGATGTAATAAGCACTGGGGGTTATATGCAACTGATGAATAGCTGAACACTGCCTCTGAAACTAATGATATACTATATGTTTATTAATTGAATTAAAATAAAATAAAACTTTAAAAAAAGGAATCCCTTTCCTTATTTCATATTTGTAATGACACCTACCAGGCTTTCATTATGATTTTTTCTTTACTTGCTCTGCTTTTGGACTTTTAAACATTCTTAACATTCTAAATGTTCCAAGGTTCAGGTTTTAATTCCCTTAATTCATAAGTAAATTCTAATTTCCTCCCTAGTATTCTCCAATACCAACTTGGGACCTCTAATCCTGTCCATGTGAGGACATGGAACCACAGCCAATATATTGAGTAAATCAACATTCTAGAGATAATCATTGTTTCCTCTCTCTCTGACCAAATACAATTTATTATCATGCGTCTTTGCTATCAAAACCTATTTCCAGTGTTCCTACCTATTTCCACTCAGCTATTACCAAATTAATTCAAGCCAACAACTTCCTTCTCTTAAATAGTGCAATAGCTCTATACCCTAATGACTATTGTCACCCTGTCCCTACTATAATACAACCTCCACATAGAAGCAAGAGTAAAATTTTTGAGATATGATTGTGACACTTTCACTCCTCATTTTAATCCTCAGAGGCACCCATCGTATAGAGTAAAAATGCCACTGCCTCCTCTTCCAAATCTTTCCCTACTTCTCTTTTTTATGTTCACTATGCTTCAGTCACCCAACTCCCCTTGTTATCCTCAAAATATTCTCTTATATTAAGAATTTATTTATTTATTCCTGAGTGACACAGAGAGAGGCAGAGACACAGGCAGAGGGAGAAGCAGGCTCCATGCAGGGGGCTCATTGTGGGACTTGATCCTGAGACTCCAGGATCACACCCTGGGCAGAAAGCAGACACTCAACCGCTGAGCCACACAGGCGTCCCATCCTCAAAATATTCTAAGTGCATTTCTGTTTCAGGGCATTCATATTGCTCATCTCACATGTTTTCCACACATCTGTGCAAGATGCCACTTCACATAATTCAGGAGTGCTTTTATAAATCACCATATTATGAAAAGTCTTTCTTGCCAGGCTAACTTTAGTCAGTTATGCTCTATTTAAATGAATTATTGTATTTTTTATACTACTTATTGTCTGAAGAATGTTTTAGTTTAGTGTATAGCTTGCTTCCACAACTGGAATGCAAATACACTGTGAGCAGGAATGTGTATTATTCACTGTTGTATCCTCATTTCATAGAAGATGGCTTGTCAAATGATAGATGATTAGTCAAATTGGAATGCCCAGGTGGCTCAGTCTGTTAAGTGACCAACTCTTGATTTCAGCTCAGGTCATGATCTTAGGGTCCTGAGACTGAGCCCCATGACTGGCTCCACATTCAGTAGGTATGGAGTCTGCTTGAGATTCTCTCTCCGTCTGTCCCTGCCCCTCCCTTTGCTTGTGCTCCCTTTCTCTCTCTCAAAACAAACAAATAAATACTCAAAAATATATTTAAAATAAGAAAAGGAAAGAACTATATGAGGAAAATATGGAAAAGGGAGGGGCACACTAGTCTATTAGGTAGAATCTTCCTAAAATCACTGTGATATATGATATAATAAATACTGATTATTGAAAGGGATACACTAGAGGAAAATTATGTTAAAATGAACTTGTAACAATTACTTCCAACTTTTAAACTTCCAAAAGTAGTCAAAATCTCATTTTATGTTATATTTACTATGTAAAGAAAAGGAAAGACTTTGATAATATCTTCAAGTAAACAAACCTAAGTTCCATTTAATTTGAATGTGCTGAAATATTTTTGTGAATATAAAATACTGTTAATGAAAATACTTAAATGTGGAAGAGAGTTTGAAAATTGAAAATATAATAACATGGAGTAGAATCCTAAATATTGTGCTTTTAATATATGTCACCTTCTAGAAGAAGCACTATCCTATTCCATTCTCAGAATGTTTTGTATATATACTCTCCAATTTATACTATATGAACTTGAAATCACTGATAAGTTATCCCTTCTGCAATTTCACCTGTCCAATAGATGTGAATGCTGGAATTTCAATTCATGTTTACCTGTCCCCAAATACTAGTGTTTGTTTTAGGTTATTGCAAAGCCATTGATAAACAATTGTTGCCTAAGTTCTTATTTGTCTTTAATTGAAGAATGTTTAGGACAGTTGATAGTTAACTCAAATTATTACATGCATCAAAATTCATAAAAATAAATCCTTATTCATTCATAAATATTCTTTGTCCAATAGTGTGCAGATTACTCATTATAAAGAAATAAGCAGATTAATTCATTAATACATTTTTAGTGAATTTACATTTAAGGTTAATACATTTAAGGAAATTGAAATCAAATGAATCTAAATATCTATATCTGCCTCTATGTGTCTGTCATCTGTCAATCTATTTGAAGGTATAGACTTCAGGAAAACAAGAACAGAAAAGGCATACACTCGGGGATCCTTGGGTGGCTCAGCAGTTTAGCGCCTGGCTTTGGCCCAGGGCGCAATCCTGGAGTCTCGGGATCGAGGCCCACGTCGGGCTCCCGGCATGGAGCCTGCTTCTCCCTCCTCCTGTGTCTCTGCCTCTCTCTCTCTCTCTATGTCTATCATAAATAAATAAATACATCTTTAAAAAAAAAAGAAAAGGCATACACTCTAAGGTGGCATTTTGACATTTTTTAGGCACAATATGTAGGGAAGAATGCACAGCAAAATCAACAATAGGAGAATGGACACATGGTTATGAAAAAAGTCTGTAAGGTGTTCCTGTCTACTAATTGCTAACAAATTTTGAATTTACCATCTTGCACTTAACATAAATCTCTTAAATTGAAGTTCATTAGTTTGAGGAATGCTGTATGTTTATCTCAATTAAAAAATTGTGCAGAATTTTTCAGGTATCTATCATTCTGATAAAATATCAAAGATTTTATGAATTTTGAGATAGTCATTGATGGTCTTGTTCCTTTTGACCCTTTTATAGTTCTATTTTGAAAGAGAATGAGTATTAATGTTATTTTGCTGAATTAAAATTTTAAAAAGACTTTTTCACCTGTTTTACTGTTATATAATTAATTCTGAGTTATTTATTATTTCAAGTTCATTTTTGATGATCCTAGGTTATTAAAAGTTTTTTCTTTTATTTTACAGTCCCAGTATAATTGAAATATTTAACTTTTTACCATAATAATTTACCAATTAGCAAGTTTTGTGCCATAATAAATCACTTTCATCTAAGGAGTCTACAGCATTATGAAACAGCATTAGTAGCAAGTTAGTACTTACTAGAAATTATATGAAGCAATATGGAGTATCTTTTATGTTGTATAACATTTTGAATATAGGTACTTAATAAAAATAAATGAGCATCCCTGAAACGTTATTGACTATGATGGGAAAGAATAGTCAATAAATATAGTTTAATGCGAAGTTTATAGAATCACATAAGCAAGTATATTTTGACTATGCCAAGTAATCACAAATTCTTTATAATAGTAATATTGAAATGAATAATAATAAAATTTCAGTATTATAGTTTTTCACCAACAGACTTTAAATTTTTGTTTCCTTTAAGAATTTTGTAACTTGGAGAGACTGTCATGAAACCATTTTAAATGGAAAGATCTTCTATTAAACTAAAATACTTAGTATTCATCACAAGCTCTGCAGTCATTAATAGATAGTACAGAGTATGGTAATCAACATTGTTATCAGTTTACAGAATAGGAAATGTATTAATCTATGAACACAAACTGTTAGTAACATGTGTTAATATTCTATGCACTAACCATTTGTGTCCTTTTAAATTGCCTCTTAAGAATGAATTACATGCAAACAAAAGGAGATTTTTACATAATCATATAGAATTTTAGGATAAATAGGTACTATGTAATGGTTCATCAAAGGCAACGATCATATTGAACTAAAGACATATTTTCACATTCTTATCCCTGAAAACAACCCAAATCAGAGGGAACACAATAAGAAAAAGGAACATCTTATGAAACAAAGCCATCTGTACTTCTATACTTTAATTCTGAAAAATGCTATTCATGGAATGAACAGCAAACCAGAAAACAGTAAGGAAGTCAGAAATACTTGTAGGCTTGCCAAGGCAAAGCTCAGCAGTGAAGTGGAATCCTCCGGTGAAAACATGGAATTGCAAATGAAGCCAGATTTGATAAAGAAATACATATTTATCTTACAAGCAAGCCAAACCAAATCAACCAAACCAACCAACCAACCAACCAACCAGCCACCAACAAACAAGCACCAATCAAGCAAACAAAAATTCATCCGAAAGCATTTGTCTCTCTCTG
This sequence comes from Canis lupus baileyi, assembly GCF_048164855.1. Taxonomy (NCBI): domain Eukaryota; kingdom Metazoa; phylum Chordata; class Mammalia; order Carnivora; family Canidae; genus Canis; species Canis lupus. The sequence continues at coordinate 22,975,551 of NC_132854.1, read as the reverse complement.
TGATATATACTGGGAAGAAAACAGTGCATGTTAATCAACTTGCCAGCCTAATTTCCTGATGAGAGAAATTGTAGTTAAGTATTAGAAAACCATAGGCAAGTTCTGTAACATACTGGCCTTCTCTCTGACTCAACACAGATATCTTACAGGATAAGAAGGAGATATATTCGCAAAACAGGATATCTGTGAGATGACGCTGGGTCTTAACTTAGCAAATTGTAAACGATTTACACCTTTAGTTTTCTCTATGGGATGATCTTTTCTATACTTTTACAAATGCATGACTCAGAATAAATGTTACATATTCACAAAAGAATGACACCTATTAAAAGACTCTGTCATTAAAAAAAAAAAAAGACTATCATGGGACCTACTCAGTTGTACTAATAAAATGAACAAAGAAGCAAAATGCAGATGGAAAATGAAACAAAATTTATTTCATAAAACAAGTTAAACTTACAAATAAATACTTGTTTTTGATATCTTAGAAATTAAAGACTGTAGGTTATTGAAGAGACTCTGAGATAACAGAAGGCATTAAATATTAAGTCAGCAGTACTCTGGATGTAAACAAATGAGAGAAAGGAAATTATTAGAAAAAATAAATTATTATAAACAGACATAAGAACTGGCATCATTTCAAAAAAATATATAAACTATAGATGTTCCTAAGGAATTTATAAAGATAAAATGAAATCAAATACAGCACAAATTATTAAATGTACAAATGCATACATGTATTTCAGGTGAAGAGATGATAATGGACGAGAAAAGTTTGTAATAGAAGATACAGTTTCTTCAAGAAATAAGAACATTTTATATGTGCAGATTATAAAGACTGCCCATCCAAGAAAAAAACAAACAAGAAATCTTTTACAGGTAACTATCTCCTGTTAAACCATGGTAGTTGTTGGGCTGTCAGGATCAAGGGGGATCAGGAGGCACCAACAAAATGGCAGCAGGCCCTCCACCTTGTTGCCCCTACCTCAGAACTTTCCCGCCACAAGCAGACCACCTGAGGATATCATCAGGGGGAGACTGGACCTACGCAGGAAACCTGAACCATACTTTACCCAGATCCCATTTAAGGGCATGGGCAGTTGTTCCAGGCCGATTCCACCAGTAACATGCCTAATACCTATTACCCTGTACAGACACACAACCCCTTACCCGTCCCCCCTTAAAAACCCACTTGCCCTCCTCTGTGCGTGACTTCCCTGCTCTCTTCCTCCCCTGTGGGTGGAACCTCGCCTAAGAGTGTGTCCCATTAAAAGCCTCTTTCTACCAATGTTTGCCTGGCCTCTCTATTTAATTTCACTACCGATTAGATTAAAACTGACAGTTGTATTATCAGAATTCAAAGATAAAAATCTGTAACTATATTTACCTAGAAAACATATAAGTTGTTTAGTTATATAAAATATTTAAAAATCGGACTGCCTTCATATTTTTTACACTAAAATATAGCCAAAACATTTTTGTCCCAACCATACTGCTACTAAAACTTGCAAGAAATAAATGAAAAAGTATTGTTGTGAACTATATCTAGAAACATAAATGTATTATATATTTCACCTAACCACAAATCTTAGGAAGTAATAACTGACCAATTTTTTTACCTATATGTTATGAGTAAATAAGGTTCTATGATTACAAATTGCAGAAAAGTATTTATACTCCTATTTGTAATTGAGCTGTCTCAATAAAATGATTCAGAATATTTATTTGCTGAAAATAGATATGAAAATTATGTTTATATATAGTACATACACTACGTACTATATTAGCATATATATATACACAATGAATATACTGTGAATATATGTGTACATACATATGTACATATGTACACACTGTGAATACACACATACACACATATGTATATGTTCATTGTCTTTTGCTTTTTCCTGTTTTTAAGAAAGCACTAAACGATTGCATATAATCATCAAATATACTTTTTTAAAAAAGTAAGTTTTGAATTCAATGAGTTACTATAAAGAGTGACCATTTAGCACTGCCTTATAGAGTATAAAAATCATGTGTTCTAAGATCAGAATTGATCTTGTTATGTTCTGTACATTTTTTTCTAATTAAAGGAATGTTTAACATAATCTGACCTTCAAGGAAATGCGATACTCAGTAAAAATTGGATTATTCACTTATACAACAGTTAAAAAATAAATTAATGTAACACCTATCTAAAAATAATTCATAGAACCAGAGTGGCCTTTTAATAACTGGATTTTATAAATATTTTTCATTGAGGACATCTTCCAGAAGTTTTAAGAGCATGCTAACTATATATACATCGTGTTACTATCAAATACATACATGCAGAAGGGAAAAAATCATCATTATGAAAGGTAATTAAAAGTACTAAACAAAATCAAGACAATTCTTAAAATGTATTTTAAATCCATCTCATTAATCAGTTGTTTTTCAAATGTAAATCATCCAGGAGACATTTGATTGACTGTTGTGTTCAAAACTTGACATTATCCTGGTGCATTACTTTAGGTTTCCCTACAAGCAGAGTTTGAGGCAAGATCTCAGTGCAGGTAGCTGATTGAGAAGTGACCACAGAAAGTAGAATATGTGCTTGGCAAGAGTGAGAAGGAACAGGATTTAAAGACAAAACAAAGATGCCCTATAAAATTCATTGCAGGTTGAGGAAATTCCTTCTTTACAGATGTGAGAAAATTGGGAGAATGAAACTCACACTTATCCATCGGAAACACTGTCAGCTGGAATGTTATATACTAGCTCCTCAACCCTGTTTGAGAGCTGTCACTAGAGTTATTATCTTCTGCAGGGGTAGTATGGTTAGTGAGCTCTCAGTGTGCAGTGGAATTTCTCCAGATAGCAGAAAAGGCCCCAGAGAAAGTGCAGAAACATAGGAATAGTCACTCCAGGAGACAGTCTGACAATGCAAAATAAGTCTGAGGCCGCAGGAAACTTTAGTATTTCTTTCTGAAGTCAGTTGTATGCTAAGACAATATAATGCAGACATCAGAAGCATATACTACGCTGGAGACATAAAAAGAACTAAAGCTAGGTCACTGCAGGAACCGGCTAGAAGTCTAGATGAAGAAACTGGCATTGAAATAAAGAATACAAAAAGAATGAATCATGTAAAATAGAGTTTTATAATACAACAAAGAGTAAAGCAGCTTCATTGTCTCAGTAGGCAATTACTGGTTAATGGTTGCCAGGTGTATTTGCTTTTTATTGCTGCTGTAACAACTTACTACAAATTTAGTTGCTTAAAACGAGGCAAATTTATATACTACAGTTCTGAAGGCCACAGGTCTGAAATCCCATTTCACTGGGCTAGAGTCAGGGTATTCAGAGGGTTGGTTTCTTCTGGAGACTCTAGTTAGAATGTGTTTGCTTCCCTATCCCAGCTTCTAGATTCCAGCTAAGTTGCTTGTTTCATGCTTTCCACTGTTCCCTCTCATCTCCAGCTTGAAAGCCAACCAGTGTAGCATATTCTCACCTCTCTGACTCTGCTTCCATCCATAACATGTTCATTCTCTCTCCCTGACAACTACCTCCCCTTTATAAGGACCTTGATAATTACTGTTAGGTTTTTCCAAATGAACGGTGGAGAAATGAAAAAGGGCAGAGCCAGGTTCAAGTGTGCTTTAGTGGGAAGTGCTCCCGGGTGAGGTGGTGACATGACTCGGAGAGCCGCAGGGGGGTCTATAAAGAGTTTTAGGCGGGAAGATGGGGGCAGGGTGGCATCCGATTAGGGCAAGGGTTACAGGTCTTCTAAGCTGAGTTAGGGTGGGGCGGCAAGGCGGCCTTATTGGGAGGTTACTGGCCTGGGGTCGGCCGTTTTGAGGTCCCCAGTCTTGCCAGCACAGCAATTACATTATGCCCTCCTGGAGATTCCAGGATAATCCCTCCATCTTAAGGATATTAATTTAATCATATCTGAAAACTTCCTTTTTCCACATAAGAATTGTCAGGTTTAATCTGATTGATAGTGAAATGAAATAGAGAGCAGGCAAAAGTTGGTCGAAACAGGCTTTTAGGGATCCCTGGGTGGCGCAGCTGTTTGGCGCCTGCCTTTGGCCCAGGGCGCGATCCTGGAGACCCGGGATCGAATCCCACGTCGGGCTCCCGGTGCATGGAGCCTGCTTCTCCCTCTGCCTGTGTCTCTGCCTCTCTCTCTCTCTCTCTCTATGACTATAATAAATAAATAAAAATTAAAAGAAAAAAAAGGAACAGGCTTTTAATGGGATGTGTTCTCAGGGAGGTTCTGTGGCTCACAGGGGAGGGAGAGAGCAGGGAAGTCGGGCACAGGGGAGGGCAAGTGGGTTTTTTAAGGGGGGACGGGTAAGGGGTTGTGTGTCTGTACAGGGTAATAGGTATTCGGCATGTTACTGGTGGAATAAGCTTGGGGCAACAACTGCCCATGCCCTTATATGGGGTCTGGGTAAAGTACTGTTCAGGTTTCCTGCAAAGGTCCAGGCTCCCCCTGATGAGGTGTCCTTGGGCGGTCTGCTTGTGGTGGTAAAGTTCTGAGGTGGGGGCAACAAGGTGGAGGGCCTGCTGCCATTTTGTTGGTGCCTCCTGATCCCCCTTGATCCCACCGCCCAATAGGAATGATGTGGTTTGGGGCACCAGAGTGACTCAGTAGTTGAGTGTCTGCCTTGGGCTCAGGTCATGGTTCAAGGGTCCTGGGATTGAAGTCCTATATCCAGCTCCACACAAGAAGCCTGCTTCTTCCTCTGCCTGTGTTTCTGCCTCTCTCTCTGTGTCTCCCATGAATAAATAAATAAAATCTTTAAAAAAAAAAAAAAAAGAAAAGAAAAAGAAAAAGAAAAAGACTGATTTGGTTTGAAGTGGGGCTGTGGAGGCCGAGAAAATTAAGGCCATTCCACTTTAAGTTCAGCGTTAGCACAAGTACAGCCATCCCAGGCCCCTGTGAACAAGAGCTGAACTTCACCTTACTTCAGTTACAGGAAGAAAACAGCTTACAGCTAAACGTCCTAGAAAGTCCCGTATTAGAATAAGAACAGAGCCCAAGCCAAGGGCAGGAAGCCCCTATTAGAATAAAAACAGAGCCCAAGCCAAGGGCAGGAAGCATCTATTAGAATGAGAGCAGAGCTCAATGCCCTTGAAAGCCCCATATCAGAATGTAAACAGAACTTGAGAAATTCCTCCACCCCTTCTGGAGGTCCCCTAGACCAGCCCTTAAAACTAAGCTGAAACCACCTCGGGGTCCAAGTCCCTGCTCCACTATGTCGGGTATACTTGGACCCAACCTCGAGCTTGTAAATAAACCCTCGTGTGTTTGCATCGGTGTCAGCTCCTTGGTGGTTTCTCGGATTCACAATTTTGGGCACAACAGGGCTTGAGACATGTTTGGTGCACAAAGGGTGTTTTTATGAAAGCACAGGGACAGAACCCATGGGGACAGAAAGAGATGCACTGGGGTTGTGAGAAGTGGATAATTGTTGAAGATATTCTATCCTGTGGAGGGGAGGATGATGTTAGGGCTCCAGGAAATTGTGGTCTATAAGGTTTTTGTTTTTTTGTTTGTTTGTTTGTTTGTTTTTTTAAGATGTTATTTATTCATTCAGGAGAGACACAGAGGGAGAGGCAGAGACATAGGCAAAGAAAGAAGCAGGCTCCATGCAGGGAATGGGACATGGGACTCCAGGATCACTCCCTGGGCTGAAAGCAGGCGATCAACTGCTGAGCCCCCCGGGCATCCCTATGTATAATTTTCTGTAGATTGCTTTTTTTCCTGTAAATCATTAAGGCAGTTGCAAACCTTGGAGACTCTTGTCCCGCAGGACTGTGATCTCTGTCAGTTAACCATTTGTTTTCCCCTTCCCTTTGTTCTAGGACAGCTAAGAGGCTTGAGAAATTCTACACATATCCCACCTGGAGCGGTGAGGGTGGGGGCAGGAAGGGGGCTGCTGTTGAGGGATGTTAGCCTATGCTTTGCCCTCAGCTTGTCTTTTGTTCCCTCATCAAGAAAACAAATTCACAATTTCCTGGGAAAAGGATGTAGAGATCTTTGGGAGACCATTTTTTCAACCCCCAATAAATTTTGAAGAAAAAATAGAATCTGAGGACTTTGCCAGAGAATGAATAAAATCTAGCTGCTCCTAGACATTCCAGTGTTTTATGATATTTACTTGTAGTTCTACCTAATTGAAGTTCTTATTCAAGGCAGACTCCTTGAAGTACACACATCTTGAAGATGCAAATGAGAAACAAAATATGAATGAATATGAAGATCAACTGAATGATTCTGTCTGGGAGAAATAGTTTGTCTCCTTCACATCTAAGTTTGAGCATGTAGAGTTAGGCTGAATATTCTTTAACAAACTCTTCCTGCAAATCATTCTTTTTGTATTGTTACTGAACTACTCAACTACTACTGAACTACTGACCCTGCTGTTTAGGGTCATTTATACATTTTTCCACCTACTTAGGGTAAAATATCTCATGTTTATTGTAATGAATGCTAATTTTATTTATTTACTACAAGTCTCTGATCGCCCCACCCCCACAGAAAGGGAAAAATGGTTGTTGACAAATATCCATAGAGTAGATATTTTGGAAAAGCTATTTATTTTTTTTTTTTTTAATCTGGGCAAAGCAGCCTCAGATGCCAGGAATATATTTCAGTTCTATGTCTGATTGCCATAGTAAATATCAAGAAAGAGTGGTTTTACGTGTATTTTCATAAAAAGCCTATAGTTGCAGTGGATTTCATTATCTTGACTAAAGGATGCATTTTGAAGTAGAGTTTCAATGATTCAAAGCCAAGCTATCTCTCAGTGATTTATAATTCTGATTATCAGGACGTTCTGCATGATGAACCAGCCATTTCATCAGACAGAAAGTTCTCACTTGTGTAGTTCTCTATCTTGAATCAACTCTGTTTGTGGAAAAAAAAAGATTTAGGAAAGCCTTCCAAATTTTTCAAAAACATAACACTAAATCTATAGTTGCAGCCTACTCTCTCAGCAGATTTAAAGGTTACAATTAGAATTTGCTAAATAAAAGTGTTTATATCCTATCCTTCACTGAACACACGCCACACATACACACATACATACTCAAACAAAATCACACAATAATTTCTCCAACTGCTGAGTTGATTTTAAATTTAAAAAAAAAGTCTACCCTTGAAAAATCTCACAAAGAAATTTTGGCAAGATATGATTACTCATAAATTTAAAATGCTATTATTAATGCAAAAAAGTACACGTCAGAGTACAATATACAGAGTTTTTATAACCTGAACATACTACTTAGATCATGCAATAAAACATTGCCTGTACCTTAGAAGTCTCTGAGTGCTATTTTGGGTCACTGTCTCCCAAGGAAAACCATTTCCTGACTTCTAACAACAGGCATTATTTTACTCTTTTTGTCTTTTATTTAAGTGAAATCCTATTAGAGGCACTTTTGGGACTGACTTCATAAGGTTTTAATTATGCTCTAGTGAGTTGAGAGTTTCTATCTTCTCTGTTGCAGAGGATGTTACTATCTCATTGAAAGATTATTAATTTTGTGATACAGAAGACAACTGTTTTTTTTTTATTTTTTTCTTAAAAATTTATTTATTCATGACAGACAGAGAGGCAGAGACACAGGCAGAAGGAGAAGCAGCTTCCACACAAAGAGCCTGATGTGAGACTCGATCCTGGGACTCTGGGATCACACCCTAAGCCAAAGGCAGATGCTCAACCTCTGAGCCACCCAGGTGTCCCAAGATAACTGTTTAATAAAAGAAATTATTGTCTTTTAATTTAATCATTTAATATTATATTTTATTATAATATTAAAGATTCCAAAGTAATTCAGTAATACATAATTTTATACATGCAAATTGGTTTTTAAGATGTAATCGGAACTATATAGAATGTTGGAATAACACATGGGCTACAAAATTATACTCTCTAAAAATTCATTTTGTAATAAAAAAAAGTGTGGATATATTTGTAGTGTCTTCAATATGTTCAAGATTGCTGGGCTTTTCAAGAGCTATTCATTCTACTTTTTAAAAAAAGATTTATTTATTTATTTATTTATTTATTTATTTATTTATTTATTTATTTCATGAGCAAAGGAAGGGACAGAGGGAAAAGGAGAGAGAGAATATTAAGCAGACTCCATGCCATGCTTGGAGTCTGACATGGGGCTCAATCCCACTACCCTGAAATAATGAATTGAGCTGAAACCCTCAGGCCTCAGATGCTCAACTGACTGTACTACCCAGGTGCCCCTATTCATTCTACTTCTAAGGAATTTTTTAAGAATAGTGCTTTTTGAAATCTTATCCTCAAAAGTTATCCAAGTAGTCCTATACAAGAGATTAATGCTGGTCTAGTGGATCAGTCATAATTACAATTTTTTCCATGAATATCAAATAAGCCAATATTGAAGATATACTTGACATATTTTAATTATTATTTTTAGGGAATTGTTACTAATTGATATTTTTTTTCTCCTGAAATATCATGTCAGTATTGATATATGTAATTTTCTGTACTTAATCATTTACTATCAAAGCATATGCACAGTGTCTAAATTTTGTTTCATGTCAGGACACACCTAAAGTGTGGGTTACTGTAATATGTGGATAAAGCTCTATAGGGCTGAAAGAAATCAGTTTAGGCTCTGGATGTCTCAGCTATCACAAACACACTGAAAAAATGGGATCAATAGTTTAGGCATACCTGTATCATCAATAGGGGACATACTAGTGTGTTCTTGAATATACATTGCAAAGCTCTATGCTAAAGTGGTCTGAAGTGGTCTGGAGATAGTGGTCTTGCTATTCAGAGTGGTCTGGAGAAAGGCTAGCTTTGAAATCACCTAGGAACTTGTTAGAAATTTGGAAACTCAGGAACATGTGAAGGCACCTGCCTTCAGCTCAGGGCATGATCCCAGCATGCAGAATGGAGTCACACATGGGGCTCCCTGCATGAAGCCTGCTTCTCCCTCTGCCTATGTCTCTGCCTCTCTGTCTCTCATGAATAAATAAATACATCTTAAAAAAAGAAAGAAATTTGGAAACTCAGGTCCCACCACACCCCTGCTCAACTAGGTTGCATTTATTTATTTATTTATTTATTTATTTATTTATTTATTTATTTATTTTTAGGTAATCTCTATACTCAATGTGAGGCTTGAATTTACAGCTCCAAGATCAAGAGTTGCATGCACTATTAACTGAGCTGGCTAGGCACCCCAACCAGATTGCGTTTTAATAAGATTTTGGATGATCCCATTTGTATTTTATAATTTTATAAGTGTTGCTCTAAAGAAAGTAAAAGCACTTTTCATAAGTTTTTTTGCATTTTATTTGTGTTTTAATACAGGTATTTTTAATATGAGATAGAGTAATATTTATTCAAGCTCCCATTTCTCACAAATGGCTTTGCAGTGGATTGTATGGATCTCTTCCCTTCCCCATTCTGATTTATTTGTGAACTAGTCAATAAAAAGTTTATTAATTTAGTCATTGGAAAAGTAATTTATCTTTTTTTTTTCTATTTAAAAACATACTTAAATAGTGAGATGAGGTTTAAAAATCATTATTTAGGTATTCTGTGACTCTGTGATTTCAAATAAAGATGGTCTATCCTTCTATTTTTAGGTTTCTATGTCTTTCCAATTCACTGTCATGTTTCACAGTGTACCAAAGACAAAGAAGAAACTCTATTATCCTTTGTCTTTGGAGGGATTCTTAGGTATAGTTGTGAAAGGAAATGTGCGTTCTACAAACAGAGTAAGTTTGCCTATTTTATGAAAGTCAATATTTCAGATGTATTTGCCAATACCCAGGGGCACTGTTAGCAAAACTGTGGTTTGTCTCAGGAAACTTTTGCTCCCTACTGATTCCAGTGAATCAGAAACATCTGATGCTATGCTGGTTATCAGATTTCTGTATCTTAGATTCTATTCTGCTGCCCCATGGAAGTATTCAGATGTTTCCTTTAATGTTTTAGCCAAACAATTTTTAAAAATATAATTTTAGCCATGTGTCTTACCTAAATTCCTAAGGAGTCCACAAAGAAGGAATTTTTAATAAAAAGACTCACTTTTGGGCAGCCCAGGTGGCTCAGCAGTTTAGCACCTCCTTCAGCCCAGGGCGTGATGCTGGAGACCTGGGATCCAGTCCCAAGTCAGGCTTCCTGCATGGAGCCTGCTTCCCCCTCTGCCTGTGTCTCTGCCTCTCTCTCTCACTCTCTCTCTGTGTCTCTCATGAATAAATGGAGAAATAAAATCTTGAAAAAAACCTCACTTTTATGTTATACCAATCTCGAGTCATTATTTCTAAAGAAATAATGTTTATGCTTATCCTAAGTTATACATAGATGTCCAAAAGTAATATTTTAAAATCTTGGCTGCTGATTATTCTTGGATATATATGCATTTCTTTTCAAAATACATATTATAATGCAAAGTTTCCACAAAATATATGGTTGGGAGAAAATAAAAAATGCAAATAGTGACCTATTCCAGAAAAAAAAAGTTTTTTAAAAAATATTTTATTTATTTACTTGAGAGAGAGAGTGTGAAAGAGAGAGAATTAGCAGCAGTTGGGGGAGGAGCTGAGGGAGAGGGAGAAGCAGACTCCTCACTGAGCATGGATCCCAGGACCTGGGGATCATGACAGGTCCTAATCCACTGAACCATCTAACAAACCCTCCCCCTAAAAAAGTTTTATTTAAAATCTCTCTATCCTATATTTTGTCAGTAAAATTTTTCTGACATATTAATAGCAATTATCTCTATTTATATCTGCATTTATTTAACTATTGAAGTAACGATTTGGAGGGATGTTGCCTTCAAAACAAAATAACAAGTTATATGATTCTTTCTTTGTAGTATGTGGAGATTTTCATGTTACAGTTTCATTTGGTTTTATAAATCTTCAACATGGGCAGCCCCGGTGGCTCAGGGGTGTAGTGCCACCTTCGGCCCAGAGCATGATCCTGGAGACCCCGGATTGAGTCCCATGTCAGGCTCCCTGCATGGAGCCTGCTTCTCCCTCTGCCTGTGTCTCTGCCTCTCTCTCTCTCTCTCTCTCTCTGTGTCTCTCATGAATAAATAAATAAAAAATCTTAAAAAAAGAAATCTTCAACATTTTAATTAGTGCATGTAAAGAATTATAAATTTTCCATTTATGCAAAGACAAGGCATACAGTAAACCTTAATATAGGATATGCAGCTAGACACTGAGCTAAATACAGCACACACATATGTATAGAATCATATAAGAATACATATATATCATATACATAACTGTATATAGGCTTTCATGCCAAAGTTTGCTTCAGAGACAGAATCCTATTTGGTAACACATTTTTCTTAGGTTCTTCCACAATTTAGGTGGCCTAAGTTCTTTTTATTTTTTCCTCTGAAGTGTGTTATTCTGTTAGGAATAAACCCAACTTGAACACAGTAATTCACATAGTTCTATGACTTGTTTGGTTATTGGCACATAGGAAGTAGGTCTCCAGGGCAATGCAATTCAAATATGTCAAACAATCATTAACTCAGATAATGGTTTGCTTGATTTTACAGAGATATCCTCCCATTATCAAAAAAAGAAAAAAAATAAGGATAATTGAATTGATGTTCCAGGTATTGTCAGATATGGGGCCAAGATATATATTCTGGCTTAAAATATGTCTTAGTACATTTGTTGGCCCAGAGAAAGTATTCACTAATTATTTCAGTACACAAATATTTCATCCCAATGACCTTCAATAATGGTCATTGGAAATGGTTGGAAAATAATGTATGCAACACTAACATGCTGCTATAAAATATTTTCATTGAGACTCATGTTATATGCAACAAAAAGATTAAACAAATATTTCAAAAAATCAGAAGCATTAACGTAAGGACTGACAATGAACACAAAATCCATTTATAGATAGGAATGATCATATATAGAAGGAAGAATTATGCCCACAAGATAAAACATAAGTTATATATATTTATATACACATATATGAATACAAACACACAGTTACACAAAATAACATCAAAATATTTAAGATTTTAATTCAAAGTTTTAAAAATTAGCTTTTCCCCCCATTTTAGAAAAACAAATCTTCAGAAAGATATCTATATTTTTAACACATTATCATTAAAAAAGGACTTTAAAATAGTTATCATATTAAGGTGTGTATATATGTGTATGTGTATCTAGATCCAGATCTTCATATACTTAATATAAAATGCTAAGAATACTAAATGAGGTTGTATGCATTCAATTTTCTTTCTAAACTAAAACTTTCTCTAAAAATATACTGTGCTGTTATCATTTTATTTTATATTTTAGGTTTAATTCATATTTTGTTAATTATGTATATGATTTTAAGAAACCTATTATATGATTTTAAAATTCATACATATTTTTCTATTTTTATAAAAACTAGGTTATTCTCCTCCTTTTTAAATTTAATTTGAATATAGCTGACACACAATGTTACATTAGTTTCAGATGTACAAAATAGTGATTTCAGTAGTAACTCTATTATGCTGTGGTCACTGCAAGTGTAGCCACCATCTGTCATCATGCAACACTATTCCAATACCATTGACTATATTCCCTGTGATGTGCTTTTTATTCCTGTGACTTACTTCATAACTAGAACCCTGTATCCCCCACTCCCTTTCACCCATATTGCCCATCTCCCACAACCCTCCTTTCTGGCAACCATCAATTCTCTGTATTTATAGATCTGATTCTGCTTTTTGTTTATTTTGTTTTTTAGATTCCATATGTAAGTTTAATCATATAATATTTATCCTTCTTTGTTTATTTCATTTACTACAAAAGCCTATAGGCTTATCCATGTTGTCACTAATAGCAAGATCTCTTCCTTTTTATGGCTGACTAATTTCCTATTGTATATATACCATATCTCCTTTATCCATTCATCTATTGATGGACATTTGGGGTTGCCTCCGTATCTTGGCTATTGTAAATAACTCTGCAATAAGCATAGGGGTGCATATATCTTTTCAAATTAGTGGTTTTGTCTTCTTTAAATACTCTGTAGTGGAATAATTGGATTATATGATATTTTTAATGATTTTATTTATTTATTCATGAAAGACAGAGAGAGAGAGGTCAGAGACACAGGCAGAGAGAGAAATAGGCTCATGCAGGGAACGGGATGTGGGACTCGATCCCATGACTCTGGGATTACACCCCAAGCCAAAGGCAGATGCTCAACCGCTGAGCCATCCAGGTGACCTATTTGTTGACATTAAGTGGCTAACTCTTTATTTAAATATTTCATTTACTTATTCATGAGAATCACAGAAAGATAGGCAAAGACATAGGCAGAGAGAGAGGCAGAGCCGCAGGCAGAGAGGCAGGCTCCATTCAGGGAGCCCGACGTGGGACTTGATCCCGGTTCTCCAGGATCACACCCTGGGCCAAAGGCGACACTAAACCACTGAGCCACCTGGGCTGCCCTTGTCTGCCAATTTTTATGTCAATAGAACAATACTACATATTATATCTGATTGATCAAAATTGTCGAATCAATGTATTTAGTTAATGCCAACAATATCTCTCTTAAACATAACTTTCTGAAAATACATCACAGTGAACAAATGATTAGATGCAGTTCAGTTTTCTTTTCCTTCTTTCTATGATGAAGGCCCCCAAAAGCCCTGAATTACCTCCAAAAAGAAGAGAGGAGGAAGACAATTATACTTTTGGGTATTTCTCTTAGTATTTATTATGTTAATGCTATCCAGTATATAACTAGCATGGACAGGGTACTGTACATTATTCTAACCCAGGAATTTAACAGTCTGGCAAAAAATATGGCAATTATAGCGAAGACCAAGTATATATTTTCTTTGATGCACCACTAGTTCTAATAGATTGAAATTATATATATGTTTGTGTGTATATACACATACACTCAATATACACAAGATACTTTCTAGAAAATGCCTGATGCTAACTGCCATCTATTACCAGTGTGCCTTAGACTGTTTATATTTGGTTGGCCTTCTACTGGTACACCTGCTTCTATAGAATATTTGGCTTCCTCTTCTTTCCACCAGACATGCTTTTGAAGGTCCTCCATGTTGATCATATCTGAGTTTGAGTAATAATAAGAATCTTTTCTAAATAGTTCATACCTGTTGTATTTTATAAATATTCAGTTCCAGAAAACTACAAGAATTTTCTATATTATGGAAAATAACATTTTTTAGTTACTCTCTGACAGTACTGGAAAAAAATTCTGAGGTAGTATCAAGCAAGTTTGAATGTATCTGTTTTTAAAAAAATACATTCAATACATACTATATACTTTATATAGTATATTCTCAGTTAACTCCACTGAGTTCATTCATGAATTATTCATGCACTCATCAACAAAGATTTGCTGGATTTTTAATGAACCATAAAGGAATTAAAAGTATATTATTCTTTTCAACATTTTCAATGTAATTTGATATCACATTAAATATTGTTTAGAAGTTGCAAATTGTAATAGTTTAGTAATAATAGTTTTTATGTCAGTCTTATTTATTTATCTATTTATTTATTTTTTATTGGTGTTCAATTTACTAACATACAGAATAACCCCCAGTACCCGACACCCATTCACTCCCACCCCCCGCCCTCCTCCCCTTCTACCACCCCTAGTCTGTTTCCCAGAGTTAGCAGTCTTTACGTTCTGTCTCCCTTTCTGATATTTCCCACACATTTCTTCTCCCTTCCCTTATATTCCCTTTCACTATTATTTATATTCCCCAAATGAATGAACATATAATGTTTGTCCTTCTCCGACTGACTTACTTCACTCAGCTTAATACCCTCCAGTTCTATCCACGTCGAAGCAAATGGTGGGTATTTGTCATTTCTAATAGCTGAGTAATATTCCATTGTACACATAAACCACATCTTCTTTATCCACTCATCTTTCGTTGGACACCGAGGCTCCTTCCACAGTTTGGCTATCGTGGCCATTGCTGCTATAAACATCGGGGTGCAGGTGTCCCGGCGTTTCATTGCATTTGTATCTTTGGGGTAAATCCCCAACAGTGCAATTGCTGGGTCGTAGGGCAGGTCTATTTTTAACTGTTTGAGGAACCTCCACACAATTTTCCAGAGTGGCTGCACCAGTTCACATTCCCACCAACAGTGTAAGAGGGTTCCCTTTTCTCCGCATCCTCTCCAACATTTGTTGTTTCCTGCCTTGTTAATTTGCCCCATTCTCACTGGTGTGAGGTGGTATCTCATTGTGGTTTTGATTTGTATTTCTCTGATGGCAAGTGATGCGGAGCATTTTCTCATATGCATGTTGGCCATGTCTATGTCTTCCTCTGTGAGATTTCTCTTCATGACTTTTGCCCATTTCATGATTGGATTGTTTGTTTCTTTGGTGTTGAGTCTAATAAGTTCTTTATAGATCTTAGAAACTAGCCCTTTATCTGATATGTCATTTGCAAATATCTTCTCCCATTCTGTAGGTTGTCTTTGAGTTTTGTTGACTGTATCCTTTGCTGTGCAAAAGCTTCTTATCTTGATGAAGTCCCAATAGTTCATTTTTGCTTTTGTTTCTTTTGCCTTCGTGGATGTATCTTGCAAGAAGTTACTGTGGCCGAGTTCAAAAAGGGTGTTGCCTGTGTTCTCCTCTAGGATTTTGATAGAATCTTGTCTCACATTTAGATCTTTCATCCATTTTGAGTTTATCTTTGTGTATGGTGAAAGAGAGTGGTCTAGTTTCATTCTTCTGCATGTGGATGTCCAATTTTCCCAGCACCATTTATTGAAGAGACTGTCTTTCTTCCAATGGATAGTCTTTCCTTATCGAATATTAGTTGCCCATAAAGTTCAGGGTCCACTTCTGGGTTCTCTATTCTGTTCCATTGATCTTTGTGTCTGTTTTTGTGACAGTACCACACTGTCTTGATGACCACAGCTTTGTAGTACAACCTCAAATCTGGCATTGTGATGCCCCCAGCTATGGTTTTCTTTTTTAAAATTCCCCTGGCTATTCGGGGTCTTTTCTGATTCCACACAAATCTTAAAATAATTTGTTCTAACTCTCTGAAGAAAGTCCATGGTATTTTGATAGGGATTGCTTTAAACGTGTATATTGCCCTGGGTAACATTGACATTTTCACAATATTAATTCTGCCAATCCATGGGCATGGAATATTTTTCCATCTCTTTGTGTCTTCCTCAATTTCTTTCAGAAGTGTTCTATAGTTTTTAGGGTATATATCCTTTACCTCTTTGGTTAGGTTTATTCCTAGGTATCTTATGCTTTTGGGTGCAATTGTAAATGGGATTGACTCCTTAATTTCTCTTTCTTCAGTCTCATTGTTAGTGTATAGAAATGCCACCGATTTCTGGGCATTGATTTTGTATCCTGCCATGCTACCAAATTGCTGTATAAGTTCTAGCAATCTTGGGGTGGAGACTTTTGGGTTTTCTATGTAGAGTATCATGTCATCAGCAAAGGGGGAGAGTTTGACTTCTTCTTTGCCAACTTGAATGTCTTTTTGTTGTCTGATTGCTGAGGCTAGGACTTCCAGTACTATGTTGAATAGCAGTGGTGAGAGTGGACATCCCTGTCTTGTTCCTATCTTAGGGGAAAGGCTCCCATTGCTTCCCCATTGAGAATGATATTTGCTGTGGGCTTTTCATAGATGGCTTTTAAGATGTTGAGGAATGTTCCCTCTATCCCTACACTCTGAAGAGTTTTGATCAGAAATGGATGCTGTATTTTGTCAAATGCTTTCTCTGCATCCAATGAGAGGATCATATGGTTCTTGGTTTTTCCCTTGCTGATATGATGAATCACATTGATTGTTTTACGGGTGTTGAACCAGCCTTGTGTCCCAGGGATAAATCCTACTTGGTCATGGTGAATAATTTTCTTAATGTACTCTTAGATCCTATTGGCCAGTATCTTGTTGAGAATTTTTGCATCCATGTTCATCAGGGATATTGGTCTATAATTCTTTTTGGTGGGGTCTTTGTCTGGTTTTGGAATTAAGGTGATGCTGGCCTCAAAGAACGAATTTGGAAGTACTCCATCTCTTTCTATCTTTCCAAACAGCTTTAGGAGAATAGGTATGGTTTCTTCTTTAAACGTTTGATAAAATTCCCCTGGGAAGCCATCTGGCCCTGGTCTCTTGTGTCTTGGGAGGTTTTTGATGACTGCTTCAATTTCCTCCCTGGTTATTGGCCCGTTCAGGTTTTCTATTTCTGTTCCAGTTTTGGTAGTTTGTGGCTTTCCAGGAATGCGTCCATTTCTTCTAGATTGCCTAATTTATTGGCATATGGCTGTTCATAATATGTTTTTAAAATCATTTGTATTTCCTTGGTGTTGGTAGTGATCTCTCCTTTCTCATTCCTGATTTTATTAATTTGAGTCTTGTCTCTCTTCTTTTTAATAAGGCCGGCTAATGGTTTATCTATCTTATTAATTCTTTCAACGAACCAACTCCTGGTTCTGTTGATCTGTTCCACAGTTCTTCTGGTCTCGATTTCGTTGAGTTCTGCTCGAATCTTTATTAACTCCCTTCTTCTCTTGGGTGTAGGATCTATTTGCTGTTTTTTCTCTAGCTCCTTTATGTGTAAGGTTAGCTTTTGTATTTGAGTTCTTTCCAGTTTTTGAATGGATGCTTGTACTGCGATGTATTTCCCCCTTAGGACTGCTTTTGCTGCATACCAAAGATTTTGAACGGTTGTATCTTCATTCTCATTAGTTTCCATGAATCTTTTTAATTCTTCCTGAATTTCCTGGTTGACCCTTTATCTTTTAGCAGGATGGTCCTTAACCTCCACGTGTTTGAGGTCCTTCCAAACTTCTTGTTGTGATTTAGTTCTAATTTCAAGGCATTATGGTCTGAGAATACGCAGGGGATGATCCCAATCTTTTGGTATGGGTTCAGACCCGATTTGTGACCCAATATGTGGTCTATTCTGGATAAAGTTCCATGTGCACTTGAGAAGAATGTGTATTCAGTTGAGTTTGGATGTAAAGTTCTGTAGATATCTGTGAAATCCATCTGGTCCAGTGTATCATTTAAAGCTCTCGCTTCTTTGGAGATGTTGTGCTTAGAAGACCTATCGAGTATAGAAAGAGCTAGATTGAAGTCACCAAGTATAAGTGTATTATTATCTAAGTATTTCTTCACTTTGGTTAATAATTGATTTATATATTTGGCAGCTCCCACATTCGGGGCATATATATTGAGGATTGTTAAGTCCTCTTGTTGAATAGATCCTTTAAGTATGATATAGTGTCCCTCTTCATCTCTCACTACAGTCTTCGGGGTAAATTTTAGTTTATCTGATATAAGGATGGCTACCCCTGCTTTCTTCTGAGGACCATTTGAATGGTAAATGGTTCTCCAACCTTTTATTTTCAGGCTGTAGGCGTCCTTCGGTCTAAAATGAGTCTCTTGTAGACAGCAAATAGATGGGTCCTGCTTTTTTATCCAGTCTGACACCCTGCGCCTTTTGATGGGGTCATTAAGCCCGTTCACATTCAGAGTTACTATTGAGAGATATGAGTTTAGTGTCATCATGATATCTATTCAGTCCTTGTTTTTGTGGAATGTTCAAATGAACTTCTTCATAAAGGGGAATTTTAAGAGTCCCCCTTAAAATGTCTTGCAGAGCTGGTTTGGAGGTCACATATTCTTTCAGTTCCTGCCTGTCTTGGAAGCTCTTTATCTCTCCTTCCATTTTGAATGAGAGCCTTGCTGGATAAAGTATTCTTGGTTGCATGTTCTTCTCATGTAGGACCCTGAATATATCCTGCCAGTCCTTTCTGGCCTGCCAGGTCTCTGTGGAGAGGTCTGCTGTTACCCTAATACTCCTCCCCATAAAAGTCAGGGATTTCTTGTCTCTTGCTGCTTTAAGGATCTTCTCTTTATCTTTGGAATTTGCAAGCTTCACTATTAAATGTCGAGGTGTTGAACGGTTTTTATTGATTTTAGGGGGGGAATCTCTCTATTTCCTGGATCTGAATGCCTGTTTCCCTTCCCAGATTAGGAAAGTTTTCAGCTAGAATTTGTTCAAATACATATTATGGCCCTCTGTCCCTTTCGGCACCCTCGGGAACACCAATTAAACGTAAGTTTTTCTTCCTCAGGCTGTCGTTTATTTCCCTTAATCTATCTTAATGGTCTTTTGTTTGTCTCTTTTTTCCTCAGTTTCCCTCTTTGCTATCTCTTGTCTTCTATGTCACTCACTCGTTCTTCCACCTCGTTAACCCTCGTCATTAGGACTTCTAGTTTGGATTGCATCTCATTCAATTGATTTTTAATTTCTGCCTGATTAGCTCTAAATTCTGCAGTCATGAAGTGTCTTGAGTCCTTTATGCTTTTTTCTAGAGCCACCAGTAGCTGTATAATAGTGATTCTGAATTGGCTTTCTGACATTGAATTGTATCCAGATTTTGTAACTCTGTGGGAGAGAGGACTGTTTCTGATTCTTTCTTTTGAGGTGAGGTTTTCCTTCTAGTCATTTTGTTCAGTGCAGAGTGGCCAAAAGCAAGTTGTATTGGGAAAAAGAGAAAAAGAGAGGAGAGAAAGAAGGAAAGAAAAGAGAAAGAGAAAAAAAAGGAAGAAAAAAACGAAAAAAAAAAAAAAAAGAAATAGAGAAAGAAAAAGAAAGAAAGGAGAAAAAAGGGGGTGGGGGAAGGAAACAAATCAAAAAGCAAAACAAAACAAAACAAAAGAAAACACAAAATAGAACCACGGGGGAGTATCTTCTGATTCTGTGTACTTTAAGTCCCTTGGCTTCTCCTGGAAGTTGTCCGTCTAGCTGGTGTTCTGGGGGAGGGGCCTGTTGTGCCGATTTTCAGGTGTTAGCAGTTGGGGGAGCTGCTGTGCCCCTGCCTGGTGCAGGGCTCAGTGGGGGTTGTTTACCCCGTGAGGCCGCAGGAGGAACAGCCCCAGTGGCGGGGCAGCTCTGGAAACCTGGATTCAGCTCAGGCAGGAACTCCGTCTGCAGGGCCTGGAGGCTCCGGGGCGGGGCCGCGGATCTGCTCAGCTGGGGCAGGAGCGTCCTCGCTGTCCTGGGCCCTCCCGGCCTCTGCCTGTCCCGGGGGAGGCGGGATCCTGGGCTGTGTCCCGGCGCCCTGTGCTCCGGAGCCTGCGCTGTTGGATTCACGCTCAGGCCCCCACAGCCCCCTCCGCGGACCGCCGCCCGAGCCCCCCCGAGCTGCTCCTGGAACCGCACAGCCCCCTCCGCACGGAGCCTCTTCCTCTGCCTGAGCCCCTCCGAGCTGCTCCCGCCCCGCCGTGCGCGCTGCAGCCCTTAGGGAGCTCGGCCGCGGGGTGTGGGGCTCTCCCGGGGCGCAGGTGTCTGTTAGTGTCCCCGGGAGCCCGAGGGCATCCCCGCCCTCCTGGGTCCTGCTCCAGCTCCCCGCGAGCCCCTTTCCGCCCGGGAAGGTCGGTGCAGCTCCTGCTCCTCCGGGACGGGGCTCTCCTGTCCTGGGGACACTCGCCCCGGCCTCAGCCCGGCTCCTCGCGGGCCCCTCCCCCTTGGAGGCCTTTTGTTTCTTTATTTCTTTTTCCCCGTCTTCCTACCTTGATAGAACCGCAAACTCTTCTCACTGTAGCATTCCAGGTGTTCTCTCTTTAATTTTCAGGCCGAATTCATAGATTTTCAGGATAATTTGAAGGTTTTCTAGGTAATTTGGTGGAGACAGGTGATTTGGACACCCTACTCTTCCTCCATCTTGCCCCTCCTCCTGTCAGTCTCTTTTAAACTCTACAGGTCAGTAACAGGTAGTGATAACATCTTTATTTGAAAATTCTGGGTTCTAGGGGTACCTTGGTGGTGCAGTCAGTTGAGTATTGGACTCTTGGTTTTGGCTCAGGCCATGATCTCAGTGTTGTGAGATGGAGCTTCGTGTAGGGTTCCTACTCCACCTGAAGCCTGATTAAGATTCTTTCTCCCCTCTGCTCCTGCCCTGACTTTTACTTTTTCTCATACTCTCAGAACAAACAAATAAACAAGCAAGACTTTAGTGAAATAATATACTTTGACAATTTTGAGTTTAAAACTATACAGTCACTGAGTACTCACAAATTCTGGACTTCTGAGTTATTTTTATTTTATCTTGTTTTGCAAACTTATTCATGCGGGAAAATAATTGCTGGCGATAAGATCCCAAAGCAACCTGTGTATGAACTGAAGAAAACCAGTTGTACAACAGATGGTCATAAGAAATCTTTCAAGGACATATTGAAGCACAATTTGAAACAATATGATAGAGTAGTCAATATCAGTGAAGCCCAAACTTGCGTGTCCATGCAGCAAAGTGTGAAGGGGCGTCTTAGTTGAACAAGTAGTCTTAGGAGGAAAGGAGACAGATTTATGAACAACAAATTGTGGAAAATGGCAACCAGTCATTAAGGCTGAGATGGTTTATACATATAATTAATGTTGTGGAAACTTCAACTTATTCATTAGGTCATTTAAGTTACTAGACCATGTTTTTAGATTGGGTGCAATTTGGAGCCATAAAAGAAAATTTGTATCCTTCATTCACTGTTTAATAAAGGATAAATGTTAAAGTAATTGTTATATACTTGTTACCTCACTGAATTCTTTAAGTGCAGAGGAAATATTGTGTTTGTATTGTTTTAATATTCAACTTTGTAAAGTTATAAAGTTACTGTATGAATCAAAAGCAATATGAAACATTTCTGAAATTTATTCACTTATTCACCAGTATTTTCTAAACAACTACCTATGTGCCAGACTATGGAGATAAAAACAATAGTTACAGTACTTGCTCTATTATTTTAATAAAGATAGCAGAAAAATAAGCAACTACTCTGATGTGAGAATTACATGGAGCAAAAGAAAAATAAGAGAATACTTAAAACTTTAAAATAAGTCTGTCCATTTTGGTTTCTCAGTAATATAAAGGATATGTCCCTTAAGCAGAGAGTATTACACAATGATAAGCTATTAGAGATATTGAAATGTAAAATGATAATTGTTGAAATTAAATAAGAAAATACAAATGGCAGTTCAGAAAATAAACTTAATTTAAGACTAAATAAAACTGAAGAACTACTTGCTATGATGGAATGTTGATCTACACAATTATCAGAAAACAGTGAAGATAGATGTGGCACTGGATATACACTCATATATGCTCATATCCACAAGTACACACAAGAGTGTGAGAGCTGTCAAGTAAAATTCCAGAATTCTTAACATGTCTAGGGATGGGGATGGAATAGGGCAGCATCCAGCCTTGTGTGTGCAGTCTTTTTTTTTTTTTTTCATGGTTAAACAAAATGCATTCCTTATGTAACTTCCATAGTTTAAAGTCAATTTTAAAGGGCATTAAATACTTGGAGATAAAGGAGTGAAATGTAATATAAAAGTAACTTATGGCATATATCTTAGTAACCAGTCCAGTTCAATAGCCATAGTTGGAAGGCAAATTTAAGAGGAAACATTGATATAGTTGGTTATTCCTCTCTGCTACCAAGTAGAGAAAAGTGACAAGAGGAGGAGAGGAGGGAGAATAGGAGGATGGGAAAAAAGAAGAGGGAGTGGAGAAGGAAGGAAGGAAGAGAGGAAAAAAAAGGAAAGAATTTTCTACTTAAGCCTCTCTAAAATGTTGCTTTTAAAGCTTCCAAGCTTCCTTAGTACAGAGGCTTCCCAAAGTGTCATTGTTTTAAAAATCATTTTAGCAACAAGAAAAAAAAATAATAATGTAGTGAACTAGTTTCTGAAATATTTAACTGCTACAAGTTAAAATACAATTTCCTTCTTGGTAGTGATGACAAAACTACACATTAATTACAAATGTCTACAGACAGCTAAACAAATGCACTTAGAAAACTAAACAGCATTTATCATATAACCTAAACTCCGTTTTAGAACTTAAAAATGCATGGGCTTTGGTCTCCTTTTGAGTGACTTGATGCCATCTAAATGGGTGGATTATGTAGGAAATATATATGATCACAGTGAATTCAACAATATAATATAGATTTTAATAGTATAAAACATAAAACCTTTAATATTTGTAATCTATGTTGTAATAATACTTTACTATGTGAAGCAAAATAAATCCATATTTTGTTTTGTATTTTTCCTTGAAGTCATAATTAAACAGGAAGAAATGTAGTGACTTATTGATTGACTTATTCCTACAAAAGAAATACTCTTTAGTATAAAATAGATTTTTTTTGAAAATGAAACTAAGGAAATAAAAGGCTCCTATATCCAGAAATTTATCCTGTTCACTTAGAAAATAATCCACGTTCAAAAATCAGCACACATTTGATGAGGTTGGATTATTTTTATATTTTCATTTTTAGATTGGATAATCCTGGTTTTATTTTTTAATAAATTAATTTACTTACATTTGTAAGTATTGTATAAATATTATACAAAAGTATAATGATATGTTTAAAATATAATTTAAGGTTTTGCTTGATAATATAGAATTGTAACTTTTCCACATTGGTTTCCTTTTGGAAATCTAATATCCTGTGTTTACAACATCTTTCCAATGAAGATGATGAAAAAAAATCAAAGGAAGAAAATAAATAGGATAATAATATCATAAATTATGGCAGAGGACTTCCAGGGTTAGTAAGAGGTACAGAGAATTAGAAAAAGTTTTACTCCCACCCTTATAACAAGAACAGAGCTGAAAAATAGCAAATTAGTGATTTTTCTTGAGCTCATCAGAGAACTGAGTAGCAGGGCAAACAACTAACCTGAAATGTGTAGAGAGGTAGATGCCTGCCTTGAGAAACTGGACTCCAAATTTACCTAGGACAAAAGTTGCTGCATACAACTTAAACAGGAAAGAACATTCAGCTATTAAAAATAAAAATAAATAAATAAATTGTTAAAGGCCAAGCAGAAGATAGAGTAGCAATGAGAAGCCCCTTCAGGTTGCAGCCTGGGAGGGCGGTTGCACCTTACTACAAGATTTTATTCTAAGATCTTCATGATATATTCACAGGGAAGATACAGTCACAGTGGGTAAACCTGGCAGACACAACCTTGATCTGGAGTCCAGATTCACAGAAGCAGGACCATAACTGGGTTGATGCCATGTTATCATTGGTACTATGCAGTAAGGATATTTCCTCTCTATGATATTCCCTACTCCTCAAATCTATATAATAAGCTTAGTAAAATTATGAGAAAAGAAGAAAAAATCCCCGAGCCGGGTTC
The DNA here is from genome assembly GCF_048164855.1 of Canis lupus baileyi. Classification (NCBI taxonomy): domain Eukaryota; kingdom Metazoa; phylum Chordata; class Mammalia; order Carnivora; family Canidae; genus Canis; species Canis lupus. The sequence goes on along the minus strand of NC_132854.1, from coordinate 22,951,334 downwards.
ATTCTGTGAAATTATTGACCAATACTCTTCAAAAGTATTAAGATTGTTTTAAAAAAGCAAAAATCCAAAAACAGTAACAAATTTGAGAAGGCTTAGACAAAATGTTAACTAAGTGCCACCTGATATCCTAGATTAATGATGGAATAAAAATTAATTAGCAGAGGGCAGCCTGGGTGGCTCAGAGGTTTAGTGCCACCTTCAGCCCAGGGTGTGATCCTGGAGACCCAGGATTGAGTCCCACATCGGGCTCCCTGCATGGAGCCTGCTTCTCCCTCTGCCTGTGTCTCTGCCTCTCTCTCTCTCTCTCTCTGTCCCTCATGAATAAATAAATAAAATCTTAAAAAAAAAAAAAAGAATTAATTACCAGAAAATATGTTAGCAAAACCTTTTAACAAACATTTGATTTTTTAAAAAAGATTTATTTATTTAAGAGAGAGAAACAGTATGAGTGGGTGGGGGAGAGGGAGATAGAGAATCTCAAGCCTTTCACTAAATCTGAACTTGGAGCCTATCCTGGGGCTTGATATCAGGACCTGGAGACCACAACCTGAGTGAAACCAAGAGTTGGACACTCAATTGGCTATGTCACCTTTGTGCCCCCCAGCATTTGAAATTTTAATCAAGTCTGTGCTTAAGTAATATCATACCATTGTTTATTTCTTAATTTTGATAAATATTACATAGTTGTATAGAGTGTTAGCATTAGGAGGAGTTTAGTAAAAGGTACAAAGGAACTATGCATTCCATTTTTGTATCTCATCTAAACCTAAAATTATTAATAATAAAGAATTAAAAATACCAAAAAAGGAAAGATGAGTTTTACTTATATTTACACATGCATCATAATTCAAAATAAACAACTGTAAGGTTTATATTTTAATAGGCATATTGAATTATGACTAGAATTAAACTGACATGCAGAAGGTTACATCAGTTCAGGACCTCTGGTTGCTAACTCTGAGATACATTTAGATGTCCAGAAAGGTTATTGTAGTGAATACTTGTGACGGAGAAAGAGTAAGAAAACCAGATTGCCCAGGGGAAAACTTCAGAATGCACTGCACATCTGAAATCTACTAAACAAAAGATGGGAGGAATCAGGATGGCAGGTTGTTTAAGATCACTGGGCAGAGTTAACAGATTATTGGCTGCCATGATGAGCTCAGGAATATATATTGCCCAGTAAAGGAGTACTGAATTTGTTAAAAATGAACAGCTTTGGTAGCTTCGTTAGGTTCAGTCATTTTCTGGGGCCTATGTAGAAAATATGTGCTCTTACCTTCAAATTCAGAGAAAAAAATGTTTTGTGAAGGGAGATCCGAGTAGGACAGTTAAAGGATAATCGTGATAGAACCAGATGATTACAGGGGCACCTGGGTGGCTCAAGGGTTGAATGTCTTCCTTTGGCTCAGGTCGTGATCCTGGGGTCTTAAGATCCAGTCCCACATCAGGTTCCCTGCAGGAGGCCTGCTTCTCCCTCTGCCTATGCCTCTGCCTCTCTCTCTGTGTCCCTCATGAATAAATAAATACAAATCTTAAAAAAAAAAAAAAAGGAGAACTAGACAATGACAGCTTGGAGCAATTACACAGCTTCATGTAGATGATGATATAGAGACCTACAGATTATGAAAAACAATTTCATTTCACTTTAATTTGTGCTTCACATTTGATAATGTTTAATAATTTTCACCCAGATGCTTATAAATGTATGAAGAAAATAATGCATAAAATATATAATAATATGCTATTGTAAAATACTGTGAACAAGTGAAATTGAAATCCTAGTTCAGTTAAATAAGAAAAAAATGTTAAATTGCTAATGTTAAAAAAAATTTATATGCGACATGGGTATTATTTGGAATTCACCATATCCATTTAAATTGGTAATATAACTATTTTATATAAAAAGACCAAAGATACAATATGTTGAAAACTATATTATTCACAAGTACTTAATTTTCCACTAATAACCATGAAAATTTAAACAGGTACGTAGTATCATTTTGTTCTTCAAAATACATTCAGGGATTGCAGAAGCAAAAAAAAAAAAAAAAAAAAGAAAGACTGATGATTTCTGGCAAGTAGTTTAGTAGTCGCAAGTGGAAGAAAATACTGGTAATGAATCAAAATGTGGTATCTCTGGAAAAATTAGTTTATTCTGTTCCATGAAAGTTTTGATATCTTGTCGTTACAAATATGTATATTTGATTAAAGTATACAATTCCACCTAAATAAATAGAAAACATGCATTAAAATGAATTCTTTCATCTTTACTTGTACACCCACAGATTCTACACATTGTATTAGGACATTATCTCTACCTATCTATCTCTCATCTATCATTCTATCATTCTATCATTCTATCATTCTATTGATCTATCTGCACATTGTACTAGGACATTATCTATTTATCTGTTTATCTATCTATCTATCCAACCATCCATGTTTACCAGAAGACTGTATGTGTATCTTCCAATTTGAGAAATTTTAGCTTTACATGCAGGACTGAATATTGAGGATTAAATTTTATTTTCTAATCAAATTTGCAGTAGTATAAAGAGAGTCATTTTATGAGTTTATAGGGAGAGTTATATTCTATTTTTTCCTCAATTCCCTATAACTTTACCTATGTAATTTAATTTATTTGGAAAGATTGTATGGGCACATTTCAAATAATGCAGATTAATTTAGAGTAAGAACCAGTGCCAAATTAAAATGACATAATTTAGTATATGCATAATTTGCATATGGTCAATAAGGTATATAGTATATGCATAATTATAGTATATGCCAATATAGTATATGCATATATGGTATATGGTCAATAAGGTCTTTCAGGATAAATTAAGTTATTTCTAATGGAAAGTACTAGAAATAGCTTTAAATATTTCAGATTTTCAATTTTAAATATGCTGTTTCTATTTTTTAAACCTTGTTGATACCATAAAAGGAATTAAATATATTTTGTTCTGAATTAACAAGTAATAAATGGTATGGAACTTTTAAAATGTTAAAAATAGGAAAGAAAGGAAAATAAGGAAAGAAAAAAAATAAGGAAAGAAAATTAGTTTAAAAAATGTTTATTGCTGGGGGAGCCCAGGTGGCTTAGCGGTTTAGTGCTGCCTTCAGCCCAGGGTGTGATCCTGGAGTCCTGGGATCAAGTCCTACATTGGGCTCCCTGTATGGAGCCTGCTTCTCCCTCTGCCTGTGCCTCTCTCTCTCTCTCTGTGTCTCTCATGAATAAATAAGTAAAATCTCTAAAATAAATGTTTATTGCCAAACTGGAACAGGTGATTGGCAAGTTAAAATATATATATATTATAAGGGCACCTGGGTGTCTCTGTCCATGAAGCATCTGACTTGGGCTCAGGTCATGACCTCAGGGTTCTGGGATGAAGCGCTGTGTCAGGCTCCACACTCAGTGGAAAGTGTGCTTGTCCCTCTCATTCTCCCTCGGCTTCTCCCCTTGCTTGTGTGCATACTCTCTCTCTCTTTCAAACAAACAAATAAATAAAATCTTAAAAAAGAAAATCATAGCATTACTAACTTTAAGTTAGTTTATAGGGGAAAAGGAAAATCATCACTTTGTATAGAGGTCCAAATTGCAGGTAGAATCAATTAATATATGTTGTGGATTTTTCTCTGTTGGGTTTTTGATGAAAACTTAAAAGTCATTTGGACTACAAAAATTTGCATTAATTATTTTTATGTTAAATTGTCCTGCTCTTCTAAATTTAAAAATAAAAACTTTCTTGAAGAACAGAAATAAACTACTCTAAATTAATGCTCTCAAATATAGCAAGCTGGTGAAATTCACACAGCAGCAAATAATGCTATAAATGATAATAATGATAAAGAAGAGGAAGTATAATTGCATATCTGAGGCTAGCAAAATATGACAAACCATAAAAAAACCTGGCAGCACATAAAAAGAGAAAGAAGTCAAACAAGACTTTCTGATGAAAATAATGTTTATTTCCTGTTCTTATTTGGTGCATCAACTACTTTGGTGCATCTCAAATTTACTAAATATATCAAGTTTAGGACATAAAACCCCAAATTCTGTGTTTTGTATCATACAAATTTTAGATTGAGTTATATAAAAAGGGAATATAAAATTTAAACAGGATTGATTTATATAGTGGCAAATTCAATCAAACCAATTAGCTAAAATGAGAAAATCTATTATTTCAAATAATCTGTGTCTTGATAATAATAAATATGTTGCTATTAGAAAATAACTGAATGTATTTGAATACATTAATATTTCTCCTTGGAAACCCTAACATTCTTGTGAAAATAGGTCAGATTTTATTTTGAATAAACATAAAGCTAAGATTTTAGCCTCTGATATATTTATATACCATTTTAAGGGAAATTATTATTTTAGTCACTTAAGATCATTTAAAGCAATATTGTCTTCTGCATACAGAAATGAGTATTTTTATATCTAAGTATCATTGACTACAGAGAAAGCCACATGACATTTTATTCTACTAAATGTCAGAGTTTTTGATAGCATAATATTGTGTTATTATTTTTGTATTCTCTTTTTAAAAGATTTATTTATTGAGAGAGAGAGAGAGTGTGTGTGTGTGTGTGTGTGGTGGGAGGGAGAGAAGGAAGGGAAGAGAATCTCAACCATACTCCCCAGTGAACATGGGCCCTGATGCAGGGCTCAATCATACAACCCTGAGACCATGACCTGGCCCCAAATCAAGAGCCAGACACTCAACCAATTGAGCCGCCGAGGAGCCCCTATTTATGTATTCTTAATCATTAGCCAAGAATTTGGCATCTTGTAAAACTCAATATTATGTAAGAAATAGAACAGTAAATGTAGAGAAAAAATTAGGAAATTTTTATATTTTTTTCTGACTTAAAATATTTGTTAATACTTTATAGGGAGAGCATAAGATTTGACAAAATAATCATTTACTTGAAACATGAATTGCATTGTTCTATTTTGGGGAATGATAGATATTAAAATTAAAGAAAATTATCAAAAAAAATAAAAATAAATAAAAAAAATAAAGAAAATTATCAATTAGTAGTCAATGGAATTTTGGTCTTTATCCTTTATGTGTTGAAACCTATAGTTTGGAAGTTGAATAATAGAAAGGAAGAAACCCTCTTAATAGGTTGAATAGAAGTCAGAAGAAAGTCCTCTCTGACTCCAATGATGTTCTCTGACTCCAATGACCTTCTTCTTATCTGGAACTTCAGGAACAAAACACTTTTCAGATTTTCATGCATCAGTGTCAGGCTGTCACTGTAGAAGATTAAAAAAAAAAAAAAAAGGTGTGAAGGTATAATTTGGTAAAAAATAAGTCTTACATTATTATTTCCATAGTCTTACTTGGTTATTATTGAGCAGAGGCTAGACAAGGCTGTGATAGTTGACAGATGCAAACAGTTCTAGAAAAAGAACAAAGGTGGAATAGAATGTAAATTATTTTTTCTAGGGGAATGGAAAAGCAGTAAATGTCATCACACACCAGGAGGATAGGTAAGAGGGGTCAAACCAATAGATGCTACTAGTGTGTGGAGGACAATACCCAAAGAACAGTTTGAGTGAAGCCTCTCCCTGGAATCAGCCAAGACACCACCACTGCTCTTCCTCCTGGTATTACATAATTTTCCCTCTGTCCATGTATCCCCTGGGAAGGCAAAAGGGATGAGAAGGATGACTGTCTTTCAAAGGAGATAAAATTTGAATTGACTAAGTTTGAATCCTGAAATAACTGATGAACTACACACTTTTTTTTTTTTTTACTACACACTTTTTTTTTTCAACTAGAAGATTTATCTTAACTTGAGGTAGAAAGATTAAACTGTCCCTCACTCCTCTTTACCATAAATTAATTGAAGTATGTTCTTAAGATCTAGCAGAGGTCAGTAGAGGACTAACAAGGAAAATTATATGTCTAGAATTCTGAATAACAGGATAAATGTTTTAAAGCCTTTAAAAAAAATAAAGCCTTTAATATGGTAGTTTATACTAACTGAATGCATGTTCTGTGGTATTCATTACCTAAAAAAATCTTCCATTTAACCCCTCATTTAATAGTTATCAACTCTATAAAGATAAACCATTTTCTGCCATTTTATCAGTGAGCCAGATAAGATAAAGAAAATGCCCCACAGTTATACAGGTAGTATTAGATTGAAGATTTAAAGTATTCTAAAGAAAGAACTGATATATTTATTTATATTTAAGTTGTTTAATTTGAATTCCAGCTAGTTAACATACAGTGTAATATTAGTTCCAGTTACAGAATTTAGTGATTCAACACTTACATACAATGCCTGGTGCCCATCACAAAGTGCCCTCATAATCCCTATCATCTCTTTAACCCAACCTCTCACCCACCATCATTTTCCAAAGACAAACAGGTGGCCAACAGACACATGAAAAGATTCTCAATATCACCAATCATCAAGGAAATACAAATCAAAAATACAATGATGTATCAACTTACACCAGTCAGAATGGCTAAAATTAACAACACAAGAAGCAACAGGTGTTGGTAAGGGTATGGAGAAAGGGGAACTCTCTTACGCTGTTGATAGGAATGCAAACTGGTGCAGCCACTATGGGAAACACTATGGAGGTTTCTCAAAAGTTAAAAATTGAACTATCCTATGATCCAGTAGTTACACTACTAGTTATTTACCCAAAGGATACAAAAATACTAATTCAAAGGGATACATGCACCCCAATGTCTATAGCAACATTATTTACAAGGCCAAATGATGGAAACAGCCCAAGTGTCCCTTGACTGATGAATGGAGACATATATATATATATATATATATATATATATATATATATATATATAGTCAGAAAAATGAATGAAATCTTACCATTTGCAATTATGTGGTTGGAGCTAGAGAATATTATGCTAAGTGAAATAAGTCAGAAAAAGACAATGTCTTATGATTTCACTCATGTAGGATTAAAGAAATCAAACAAAAGAACACAGGAAAAGAGGAAAACTAAGAAACAGACTCAACTATAGAGAACTGATAGAACTGTGCTATTTAAATTGTATGGTAAAAGTAGAAGATTTTCAGTATTTATCTGCAAATAAAACATAGTGCATTTCTCAAATGTTATTTGGGTATATTTTTTATGGTATTTATCTGGGTTTTTATCCAGCACCATTTTTTTTTTCCTATAATCTTACTTTAAAAAAAAAAAAGATTTATTTATTTGAGGGAGATTGAGAGTGCAGGACTGGGAGAGAGAATCTCGAGCCAATTCCATGCAGAGCCTGACACAGGGCTTGATTTCATGACCCTAAGATCATGAATGGAAACCAATAGTCGGATACTCAACTGACTGCAAAATCCTATGATCATTCTAATACATAAAAATGCACCAAAGATGATGTAAGAGTTTCATCCAGTGTATTATAGCCAAGTAAATTACAAAACTTTTGTAAATTACAAAAACAAATATATTTGTTAAACCATGATTTTTGTATAAATATGTTCCAAAAATTGCATATTCCCTACTGATACCAAAAATTCACTAATTGCTTATCTGAAATTCAAATTGGCTGAGTGTCTTATATGTTATTTGTTAAATCTGGTATCCCTATTCTAATTGAATCTTGGGCAAATAGACCTAAATATTTTATTTATATAGAAGATAATGATATTTAACATTTTAGGGTGTTATTGTGTACCAGGGACTATTAAGTGCTTTTCCATGTTTGACCTTGTTTCTTTATCACAGCAGGTCTATAGAGTAATATCACATCAATCTCCAGTTTTCCTAGTGAGAAACTGATGCTCATAGTAGTCAAGTTAGTTCCATAGATTATGCAAGCAGTAAAAGTTTATAAAGTAAATTGATAGGTGTGACTGTGGACTTAAAACTGGGCGGTACATATTCAAAGTTTTATTAATGACTACATACTTCTGTAGCCTTATAATGCACCTCTAGTCACATCTGATCTCAGACACAAATGTGAATCGAGCTGAGTGTGAAGAATTGTCCTCCTTTTTCTTTGTGTCATCTTCAATTTCTCTCATCAGTGCTTTATAGCTTTCAGAGTACAAATGTTTCACCTCTTCGGTTATATTTGTTCTTGAGAGGTGGGGTGGCACCTGGGTGGCTCAGTTGGTTAATTTTCGGAATTTTGATTTTGGCTCAAGTCATGATAACAGATTTATTCCTAGGCATCTTATTGTTTTTGGTGCAGTTTAAATGAGATTGATTCTTTAATTTCTCTTTATGCTATTTCATTATTGGTGTATAGAAATGAACAGATTTCAGTACATTGATTTTCTTTTTTTTTTTTTTAAGATTTTATTTATTTATTCATGAGAGACACAGAGAGAGAGAGAGAGAGAGAGAGAGAGAGAGGCCACCGGGGCTGCCCACATTGATTTTCTATCGTGTGAATTTACTGAATTCATTTATCAGTTCTGGCAGTTTTTCGGTGGAGTCTTTCAGGTTTTCTATGTATAGATTCATGTTGTCTGCAAATACTGAAATTTTTACTTCTTCCTTTCCAAATTGGATGCTTTTTATTTCTTTTTGTTGTTTGATTGCTGTCGCTAAGACTTCCAGTACTATGTTAAATAAAAGTAGGTGAGAGTGTACATCCTTGACTTGTTCTCGATCATAGAGGAAAAGCTCTCAGTTTTTGCACAGAGTATGATGTTAGCTGTGGGGTTTTCATATATGGCCTTTATTATATTGAAATATGTTCCCTCTAAACCTAGTTTGTTGGGCAGCCCTGGTGGCTCAGTGGTTTGGCGCCACCTTCAGCCCAGGGCGTGATCCTGGAGTCCAAGGATGGAGTCCCACGTCTGGTTCCCTGCATGGAGCCTGCTTCTCCCTCTGCCTGTGTCTCTGCCTCTCTCTCTCTCTCTTTCATAAATGAATAAATTAAATCTTAAAAAATAAAAAAAATAAACCTAGTTTGTTGAGAGTTTTAATCATGGTTGTATATTATACTTTGTGAAATGATTTTCCTGCATATATTGAAATGATTATGTGGTTCTTATCCTATTTTATATTAATGTGATGTATCATGTAGATTGATTTACAAATATTGAATCACCCTTGCATCCCAGGAATATCCCACTTGATCATGATGAATGATTTTTTTTTAATGTATTGTTGACATGGAAAGACATTCCATGCTAATGGATTGGAAGAATAAATATTGTTATACTGTCTATTCTACCCAAAGAAATCTACACATTTAATGCAATCTCTTTCAAGATCCAATAGCATTTTTCACAGAGCTAGAACAAACAATCCTAAAATTTGTATGGAACCACAAAAGACCCCTAATAGCAAAAGCTGTAACATAAAAAGCCAAACCATAACAACAAGAAGAACAGAAAAGTAAAGTTGGAGGCATCACAATTCTAAGCTTCAAGACATGCTACAAAACTGTAGTAATCAAAACAGTATAATGCTGTAACAAAAATAGACTTATAAATCAATAAAATAGAATGGAAAACATAGAAAGGAACCCACAGCTATACGGTTAATCTTTGACAAAGCAAGAAAGACTATCTAATGGGAAAAGGATGTCACTTGGATAAATAGTGCTAGGAAAAATGAACAGCTACATGCCAAAGAATGAAACTGAACCACTTTCTTAAACCATATACAAAAATAAATGCACAATGGATGAATGTCCTATGTGTGACATCTGAAACCATAAAAACCCTAGAAGAGAACATAGGTAGTAACTTCTTTTACATCAGCAGTAACAATTTCATTCTAGGTATGTCCCTTGAGGCAAGAAAAATTAAAGCAAAAAAGAACTATTGGAATTATATCAAAATAAAAAACTTCAGCACAGGGAAGGAAACAATCAACAAAATTAAAAGACAGGGGATCCCTGGGTGGTGCAGCGGTTTGGCACCTGCCTTTGGCCCATCCTGGAGGGCGCGATCCTGGAGACCCGGGATCGAATCCCACGTCGGGCTCCCGGTGCGTGGAGCCTGCTTCTCCCTCTGCCTGTGTCTCTGCACCTCTCTCTCTCTCTCTGTGACTATCATAAATAAATTTAAAAAAAATTAAAAGACAACCTATGGAATGGGAGAGATATTTGCAATGACACATCTGATAAAGGGATAGTATCCAAATTCAATAAAGAACTTATCAAACTCAACAACCAAAACATGAATAATGAGTTAAAAATGGGCAGAAGACATGACTAGACTTTTTTTTCCAAAGAAGATACACAGAAGACCAATAGAAACATGAAAAAATGTTGCTCCACATCACTCATCATCAGGGAAATGCAAATCAAAACTACAATGAGATATAACCTCAAACTAGTCAGAATGGCTAAAATCAACAACACAAAAAACAACAGGTTTTTGCAAGGATGTGGAGAAAGGGAACCCTCTTGCACTGTTGGTGGGAATCGAAATTGGTACAATCACTGTGGAAAATAGTATGGAAGTTTTTCAAAACATTAAAAGTAGAACTACGCTATGATCCAGTAATTGTATTATTAGATATTTACCCAAAGGATACCAAATATACCAATTCAAAGGGATACATGCACCCTAATATTTATAGCAGCCTTATCTACAATAACCAAATTATGAAAACAGTCCAAGTGTCTATTGACTGATGAATGGATAAGGAATAATGCTATATATATACATTGTAGTATTATTCATAAAAAGGAATAAAATTCTGCCATTTGCAATGATGTGAATGGGTGTGGAGAGTATTATGCTAAATGATATAAGTCAATCAGAGAAAGATAAAACCATATGATTTCACTCACATGTGAATTTAAGAAATATTTCACTCACATGTGAATTTAAGAAATAAAACAGGCAATAAGAAAAAAGAGAGAGGAAAAAAAAAAAGAAAAAAGAGAGAGGGAGGCAAAACAAGAAACAGACTCCTAATTATAGAGAAAAAAAAAAGAACTGTTGGCTATCATAGGAGAAATGTGTGTGTGTGGGGGGAGGGTATGGGTTAAATAGATGATGGAGATTTAGGAGTATGGTTTTTATGAAGAGCACCAGATTGTTGTATGGAAGTGTTGAATGACTACGTTGTACACCTGAACCTAATACTACACTGTATGTTAACTAACTTAAATTTAAACAAAAAATTAAAAAAAAAACTACTAATCTACAGACTTGTGGGTGATAATAACTAATTGATATTGTCATTAGAAAGCTTTTGTGAGCTTGCCTTTTGCTAATACTCATACCTTGATTTTTGAGGAACTGCCTTGGCACCATAGGTTAGCAGTCATGTTCACCTGTTGAATAAATTTTTTTTTTAATTTATTTATGATAGTCACAGAGAGAGAGAGAGAGAGAGAGAGGCAGAGACACAGGCAGAGGGAGAAGCAGGCTCCATGCACCGGGAGCCCGACGTGGGATTCGATCCCGGGTCTCCAGGATCACGCCCTGGGCCAAAGGCAGGCGCTAAACTGCTGCGCCACCCATGGATCCCCCACCTGTTGAATAAAAACAGTTTCATAGGTCACCAACATCAGAACAGATCACTTCTTGACTGTGATGAAGTAAGTTGACTCCATTATCTTTTCTGAACAGAGACGAAAATAAGGTCATTGTGTAAACCACAAGAATTATCAAATGACTATCTTCCCAGCTGATATAACATCTGCTTCTTTACCAAATGTTTGTTTAGCCTCATACCATTTTTTTCTGTCTTCTATATAATATTAATGAAGAGAAAGAACCATAAATTTGCTTCCCACTACTAACAACACTCAAACTGGAGCAAGATCTCAGAAAGCACTCATTTCATTGTGAAACCTCTGTTTCTAGAATCCTCATGAAAAAAATCATGTTTTATGAAACACTCTGTACAATGTTAAGCTATCTCACCAGTTACAATAAACCAATAAACCAAATTCCATACAACCACAGCAATGTTCCTGTTGATCTGAGACAGATGAGCATCAACACTTGTCATGGTCTGCTTTTTTCATTTTAGATTTATTGATAAAAATGTACTAAACTCTTGATTTGGTTTGAGTTTGTATTTTTCCTTGTGACTAATGAAAGTTAAGAATCTGTTCATATATTTATTGGCCATTTTAATATATAGTATATATATCCAGATTAATTTATTAATGTTTATTTTAGAATATTGCATCTAAGAATAGGAGACAATTGGACATCAATTTCTACCATCTTTGATATACTTTTTTTTTTTTTTGATATACTTTTTTACAGTCTTAGCTGGTGGGTCATATGCTTATCCTATTGGGCTTCAGTTCTGAAGGATGAGAGGAAGTACAGCAAGATTAGAAATATGGAGGCAACATACGTTCTCATACAACATATTAAAGTCACCAGTAGGGATCCCTGGGTGGCGCAGCGGTTTGGCGCCTGCCTTTGGCCCAGGGCGCGATCCTGGAGACCTGGGATCGAATCCCATGTCGGGCTCCCGGTGCATGGAGCCTGCTTCTCCCTCTGCCTGTGTCTCTGCCTCTCTCTCTCTCTGTGTGACTATCATAAATAAATAAATAAAAATAAAAAAAAAATAAAGTCACCAGTATTTATTGTATTCTAGCCTGTTTCTGGGTATACTACTGACATTTCTGCTTGCAACCACTGTTCAACATCGGCCTCCAGCATATCATCGTCTTTCTGTTTTGCAGGTCGATTAACATCAAGTTCATGATGGCAAACTCATGTTTCATAGTCAACTGATATCTCATGTTCAATTATTTAATATTTATAGGAATCCTATGTAAGTTACTATTTCTCAAAAAGACAGTGACCTGTTAAGTAAAGGTTTACATCAAAAGTGAAATGACTGTTTCTTTGATTTTCTTCTCAAGAAAAGCTGGTTTCCTTTTATTATTTCAATCTGCCACAAACACTTTAAGTGTATTCAATTAGGTGATCCATATGATTCAAACACAGGATAGCTTATACTGTCACTAATTAAAATTAAAGTCTTTCTCTTGCTTTAGAAAACACTGGATTGTGATAACGTTTTGATATGGTTGAAAAATGCACAGACTATCTGGATATAAGTCTTGATTACAAAATTCAACATTACGTTAAAGCCACTGTCCCAGAATAACTGATTTCATTGTAGTAAGTTAGTGAAATTCAACTTTTCACAAACAAGAAACTTTACTGATTATAAAGATAAAATTGATATTTTGTACCATTTAATCTTTTTTAAAGATTTTATTTATTTATTCATGAGATACATAGAGAGAGACAGAGACTTAGGCAGAAGGAGAAGCAGGCTCCTCCCAGGAAGCCCAATGGGGGATTTGATCTTCAGACCTGGGATTACGCCCTGAGAAGGCAGACATTCATCCGCTGAGCTACCCAGGCATCCCTGTTCCATTTAATCTGTTATACAAACTTTTGCTCTGTGAAATATGGATGCTATTTTATCAGTCATAGTTATTGTGAGAATTAACTGTATAGAAGAACATGTGACACCTACTAAGGACCCTACAAGTGAATCTTAATAATGATAAGGTACATATCTAATTTTTGGATCTATAGACTTTATAATCAGATCATCTTAGCATGGAATCTGTAGAATACAGAACCTATAGTAGAATGTATTTGCAGACACTTTATTTCAGATAATGATACCATCAAAAAAAGAATGAGAAAAATTTAGGTAAATAAATTGTGGTGTGTCACGATGCTGGCTAGTCTCCTTAGTAAAACAAAGCTAGTTCCCTAGGCATTCATTAAACCTTCTTTGTATGAAACCATTGTACCTTTGAACAATCTGATGGCAAGGTAGAAATAAAGAGTTAGAAATGTATTCCCTGTTTTCTTTTGCCTTTTATTGTTGGTGTTATTGTCATTTAATTTTTCTCTCTTTGGTCAATGTTCATCTATGATGTGCTAACTACTTTATACTTCGAGGGTTAGCTTCATTCTTCATTGGGCTTTTTGAGCATCCCTTTGGATAACCATATTGTTCACTTGAGATGTGACATGTCTTTTGATCCTACAATCAGTAGATCCTTAGGCCTAGCTGGATGGGGTATCATGACTCTGAAGCTCTCACTAAGTTTTGCAGGGTAGAACAAGAGCCTCTCTTTCACCTTGGGATATTCTGAGACAGCTAGTGAGGATCAGAAATTCAGTCATGAAGGCAGCAGGGATGATCTGCTTGAACCAGAGGAGGAGACTAGAGAGGCCAAATTAATCAGGGGAGAAACATGAGTGAGATACAGTCTATCCCTGATAAAACTCAAATCAAATCACATTCTCTAACAGATTCTGAGTGTCTTCTAATCACATGAGAATAACATGCATATACATAATATTCTGTGATTGGACAAGTGAAAATCCAACTTTTAAGGTGGTGGCCAATTACAATACCTTAAAAATAGTTAAAGCAAGATAACAACCCAAGCTAAGGCCAGTTATTGAAGGTAATCCTAAATCTGTAACTGATATTCATCACTTTTCTACTTGACCATGAATTTAGAGTTTTCTTACACTTAGGTAGCATTTCAGATGTTTTTGTTTGCTTGCCTGTGGGCACTGAGCCTTTGAAGCTATACTGTTCTCAGGCAATAAATGCTGTAATTAATTATTCATAACTATAATTTAACATAAAAGCACCAAGACACACCCCCGAGTCCCCTCAGCTTCACATTCCCTCTTGCCCTATCCATTATTTAGTAATTTTTTCCAGCTTTTCATGAAAATCAGAGTCAATTTTTTGCCAGCACAATGACATAACCAGTGGCATGAGGAATCCAAAGTTGCCATGTTAGCATCACATCTTCACTTCCACCGAACTTTTCCATGGGCAGAAATGCCTTGCACTTCTCAAAAGACCAATAAATAGAACCTGCCGAAATCTCAGATTTCTAGGATGGGAAGCATATTTTCATAAATAGATCTCTGGGCATATCAGTGAAAGGAGCAGAAGTTTTTTCAACCCCTTTATTTCCAGACCCCATATATTATGGCATTTGTGACTCAACTCTGTATTTTGACTGAGTTCAGGGTATACACTGTAGTTTTTAGGGTAACAGATGAGTCTTTCAAAGTATTTTCTCTTTAATGGGCCGTTATACAGGCCTATGTTTTATAGGCCTGCTGCTTTTCAGTAATGTGATATATGGTAAGATTAGTGAACCACATAACTATGATCCCACTGTTGCTTATCCTTTATGGTAAAATGAGTCTCTTGATCTGAATAAGGCATTCTGTGAGCACTCAGATTATGTTGAATAGGAAGAGTTTCTGAGTTATTTTCCTGTAAAATAGTGTCATAATTAGGATTTATGAATAGCACTGCTGATTTAGCACAGTTAAATAATCCTGTGTAAAATGGAGCCCATATTAAGACAATACATTGCCACCACCCTTGCTATTATGGCCCATCTCTTCATTTGCCTATTTGCAAACATTAAGGGTATAAGAAGAGAGAGGCTGGCTGACTCTAATAGGTCAGTCATAATGTTTATGTGATAACATTTCCTATATGATGTCTCTGTGGATATAAACAGAAGATAACAAAGATCACAGGCTTTTTCTGTTCTTATTGGTTAATTTACATTTTTCCCAAGTCATTTTTTTCTAATATTCCAGGACTATACTGTCCATATCCCATGCTATCCAGGCCATTATTTCCCCCATTAGTGAGATATCAATGTAAAACATGCATTTGGCCACTTCTCCCTACAATTAGAGTGGGACAGTGAAATGATTGCTTACAACTTTTCCCACTGGAAAAAAAAATTACCACAATTCTCTGGGGTTTATTCTGAGTGGAATGGAATGCAACTGCCATCTACTTTAGGCTACCGCCATTATATTTGACGTTCTGTATGTGAAGTAGGCCCACATCTTTTTCATCCCTCAGTGGGTTATAGGAAATATGCCACAAAGCAGTAGATGATAGTTGAAGGACAGATCTTTGTACAAAAGTAATAAGTAAGCTGGGAGTCTGAGCCTCATATTTCTACATCTACTTAAGGCTGATCTCAAATGTACCAATCCCATGGTATGGTACTGTGTTCCTAAAAGTATGAACCAGTGGTTCAATAACAGTGCCATGATGTGAAGCTGTAGCTACTTAGTCAATACGTGTTCAGTGATCAAACATACAATCTCTACCTCGTCCCAATGTCATGGGAGCTATGTCTAAAAAAGACATTTGTTTTTTGCCTCAAAGGGCACAGTCTGGACTTGCAGCACACTAAAAGCCTGAGAGGCTAGTCTCGTAGGAGTTCAAAGCAAAGTACACACAGTGTGAATATCAGCAAAATGATCCTAAAGTTAAGCAGTGTTTTCTGCAGTCTGTTCTTACTACAGAAAACTCTCTTGTTCTAGATCACATTCTAAACTAGCAGAATTTCTAGGCACTATTTTAATAGGTCAGGATAATCGATTCATGTACAGTATATACTGCCTCCAAAATCCAAAGAGGTGCGTTAAGTATATATTTCTCAGTGGTAGAAGTCAGTTGTTTGAGAGTGAAAGGGACTTTATATTAAAGAGGATGTCCAAGATTACCAAAATCCTGTACCTATATAAATTTCATTAATTTGCAATCATTTAAAACTTTTTAGGGATCATCTTGAATCTCTAGCAAGCATGTTGTTTACTAGAGAATTTAGGGCTCTTGCCACTTCCTATTCTTCTTATTAAGAATAGCATAATTTCATTAAGACAAAGTATCAGTATGATCAAGGACCCTACATAATACAGACTGTATTATGTCCAAGAACAGAAGAGCAAACAGAGCCCTGCAGCCAGAGCAATGAAGATGCACTATTGAATTTCCTGTAAAATATAAGTATATTTTTTTGAGAGAGAGAGAAAGGCACACATGTGAGCTGGGAGGAGAGGCAGAAGGAGAGGGAGAGAGAGAATATTAAGCAGGCTTCACACTCAGTACAGAGCCCAGTGTGGGACTTGATCTCATGACCCTGAGATCATGACCTGAGCTGAAACCAAGAGTCAGAGACTTAACTGAGTGAGCCACCCAGGTGGTCTGACTTTTTTTTATCCTTCTTGTTAAAATAAGGATTAAGAGATAAACATTCACCAAACTAAAACCTACATACAAAATGTCAGAGGCTGTATTGATCTGCTCTATATAAAATATAACACCTGGTACAACTGCTTTCCATCGAGGTTTAGATAGGGAATTAAAATGAGAAATGATGGGTCGCCTAGGTAGCTCAGTCAGTTAAGCAGCTGCCTTGGGCTCAGGTCATGATCCCAGGGTCCTGGGAACTAGGCCAATGTTGCGCTCCTTGCTCAACGAAGAGTATGCTTCTCCTTCTCCCTCTGCCCCTCCACCCTGCTCATTCTCTCTCTCTCTGTCTCTCTCTCTCTGTGTGTCTCTCCCTCTTTCTCACTCTCAAATAAATAAAATCTTTAACAAAATTTAAAAGAAGAAATCATGATGGATACAGGTCTCTTTGAATCTTTAAAATCCTTTTATGTTTTCTCTGTAAATATTTCTATGATGTGGTTTTGCTTTGTATATAATATCTTGGCCAGAGGATTATTTTTTAGGAGCTTTTTTCTAGGGTTTCCTAGCACAAAGGTCCAATGTGAGAACCAGTGTGAGGCTTCTCTCATTTGTGAAGTATATCTATGTCAGGTAGACACTCAAGTACTGGAAAATACATTGTGCAATAACACATTAGACATCCTATGTGATAAACTTAGTCCTAGATCATTTATTACTTGATGTTCATAAAATATTATTTTAGCATTTTAGGTAACTTAGTTTCCATGTCAGTTTAAATATTATACCTGAAAATCATAAAAAAGTTTTACTGATTATCCTTTTTCTGGTACAAAGTTATATTGGCAAATTTCAAAAACTTCTTTTGGAAAAGAATTAGAAGCATATATAGTGGCACTGATGCTTGTATGAGGACCTTTCCCTACTTCAAGCAACAGAAAATGACTTGGATTTGGAAGCCTTGTGAAGTAGTATTACTCACTACCATGATGGCTTAAATCAGCTTTCTGCTCACCAGTTTTTCTGACCTGCCATCTTACCCTTTAGAATACCGTTTTCTATTAGATACCTCCAGAATAGAGCGTGTCGATTGCCACTCTTGCCTGGATAGCCATTATGGAAATATAAATCTTCCATTGATATTTATGTGCTGGTGTCTGGACTA
Organism: Canis lupus baileyi; assembly: GCF_048164855.1. Taxonomy (NCBI): domain Eukaryota; kingdom Metazoa; phylum Chordata; class Mammalia; order Carnivora; family Canidae; genus Canis; species Canis lupus. The sequence continues at coordinate 22,933,203 of NC_132854.1, read as the reverse complement.
TGACATTCTAGAATCCCATCATTCTCACTGATATTTGGGATACCAGTTCCATACAATATCCCTAAGTGTCATTTGAAACTTACAGCACATAATTAGCATCTAACTTCTCAAAGCTACTGTATTTATACTACACTTTATAATATATTCCTTATTATCTCAATGAAGAGAATATCTTTTTAGTTCTCTCAGAGAACATAACATAAGTGGTAAGAACCTGTTATGGGATGAAATGTGTCTCCCTAAAATTCATACATTAGTCTTAGTGTCTAGTACCTCAGAATGTGACTTTACTTAGATAAAGGGTCTTTAAAGAGATAATTAAGTTAAATGAAGTGATTAGAGTGGATCCCATCTGATATAACTGGTTTCTTCATAAAAAGAAGAAATTGGGATACAGACAGTTACAGAGGAAAGACTATGTAAAAATACAGAAAGAAATTGGCCATGCACAACCCAAGGAAAGAGGCCCCAGGAGAATTCAACCTTACAACACCTTGATCTCAGACTTCAATACTCCAGAAACAGTGAGGAAATTAATTTCTGTTATGTAAGCTACCTGGTCTATAGTTCTTTGTTATGGCTTCTCTTAAAACTAATGTAGCAGTTACATTTTAGTTAGAAATCTATTTTAAGAGATCCATCAACACCACATCTATATACACTGGAGCAATAATATTTCTTCACTGAATTCCAGAGTCAAAATTCAAATGCAAATTCAGTATTTCCATAGAGAGTTCTATATTTTCTTAAATTTAACAGCTGAAAAACTGAACTCCTTATATTTTGTGCGAATGCCATCATTGCAGTCTCCCACTCAAAACTGTTGACAAATCAACCCCTTCTACTAATTGTTCTTGCGAAAAGCTGTCAAACTTGACACTGATAGGAATAAACTGAGTAAGGGCAAGTAAAACAGAAGACGAAGTCACTGAAATAAGAAATAGCATGGAACCAAGTTTGCTGTGTAGTTTGTAAGTTCAATGTAATAACTCTAGCTTGAAGTGACATGGTAAGACAATAAATAGTTACAAGTATAGAAGTGATATGATGTACCTTAAGTTTTAAGAAGATTATACTAGCTACTGCATTAAGAATAGATGAAAGAAGAGCAACCAGGAAAAAGAGATATAGTAAGAGATTATTGCAAAGTTATAGGATAAAAATGACTGTGTGTTGGGACAGGGTGTTGGTATTGGAGGTGGTAATTGTTGTTTAGAGTTTTAAAAAATATTTACTACATACTTTTTTTTTAACTCCTACATCAATTATTACATATTTGTCAAATTATATTGAGAGGAATAACATTTAAATGATCTGGTTATATTTTTGCTTTCTTAAATTTGTCTGGAAACCATTAACAGTATAACCACAATTAATACTTGAAGGTAAATTATATGTACTTTATATGTTTATAACTTTGGAATAAAAAACTAAAATGATATTAATGGCACCATCCAATTTCTTTAATATTAGTTTATATGTAATGGGAACTCCATGGAACACATGTCCAGATGCATTTTTTACTGTTGTCTTATTACATATTACTTTAATTATACTTTATACCTTTTGAACACTAGTAGTGTGAATTTATCGATGCAAAATGGATGTTTATATATATGGATGTCAAAGATGTCCATGTGCATAATATTTTTTAGTTTCTTCTAGAAAAGCATTTTAAAGTTATGTAATTAATGTAAAATTTGTTCGGTTTCTGATAATTAAATAGTTAATTTTCTTTATATAAATTAGTTTACTGTATGACAAATATATCAGATACTTGGATTTTAATCAAATAGATATCTAATAAATCCATAGTTCCTTTGAGAAACTACTAGAATGCAATGTAGATGTACTTTTTTTCATCACATTTAAAATCTCCGTGTCAACTCAATGGCTTTAAGTTATCATTTGTTCTGATCAAATATATATTATATATGTTAAAATTCATATAGAAAGATATTTTGCAAACTCCCCCTCTTGGTATTTACCCCTGCTTGCTACCCTTAGCATACCCTATCAGGATGAAAGTTTTCATTTAAATAGTCCAGTAGAAAATCTTGCATGAATTTTTCAGATCTGCTAAAGAAAGCCTTTGATAGTAGAGGTGATTTAAATTAGTGCTAATTTAGAACCCTTTTGAGAATATTTCCTTGTCAGCTCAGTGCTTAACATGGAGCTAATTAGAGCTATTTTGCTACAAACGGTGATTGTTAAGTCCAGCAACAACACACACTGAATGATTAAAGTACCTCAGAAACAGAAATAGAAATGCAATTTTCATTAGAGGGTATTTTCTTTTCTGCTTTGACCTCATAGATTCAATTTTTGAAAGAATAATACCTCTTATTAAACATACTGGACAGGGAAAAACGACTGGCCTGACTTCTAAAAAAAGGATAATAAGTAATCATGTATTTCCCTGATAGAGATGATATATTTTATAAAGCATATTCATGTCAATGAAACTATACATATTCATATTTTATTGTTAATTTATCATTGCAATTTTAAGGGAAATGAAATGATGACTCCTTACTGTTTTTTTAACTACCTTGACTTTTTAAAACTGAGGTGAAATTCACATAACATACATTTTAAAGTGGACAATTCAGTGGTATGTCCTACATTCACAGTATCATGTAAAAACCATGTCTCTTTAATTTTAAAACTTTTTGTCACTCCAGAGCTCATTAAGTAATCTTGCCTGTGACTCTCTGCATTGAAGTAAAAACCATTATCTTTTTTGGAAATTCTATTCAGCATCAACATTTGCAAAAATCAGAGAATGGGATGGCTTGGGTGGCTCAGTGGGTTAGTACCTGCCTTTGGCCCAGGGTGTGATCCTGGAGTCCCGCGATCACCATCAGTCCCACATTGGGCTCCCTGCATGGAGCCTGCTTCCTCCTTTCTCTCTCTCTCTCTCTCTCTCTCTCTCTCTCATTCTCTCTCTGTATCTCATGAATAAATAAATAAAACCTTTAAAAAGAAAAAAAGAATCAGAGAACACCTATTTGTCAGGATAGATTCCCTTTTTTGGTCTAGAATCCAGAACAGATTTATTCCTGGAGGTTTAAGAAGAACTTTGACTTCTGACAATGGTGAATGTATGAATTTCTTATCTCTCTTGTGCTGCTTCTTTCTTTGTGCAGAAAAATGGCAACCCTTTGGCCATCAGTAATATGTAGATTTTTGCCCTTGAATTATACTCTTGAGGTGTTTGTAATTTTCATATAATCAAGGTTAATTTGGATAAAGAGGAATTTCAAACTATGTTAGTTCTATTTAGAGGAACCAGGTTGAGATGCAGAGGCACATCTAATAGAAGGGTAACAGCTATCTTTCTTACTTAGACTTTTCTGCCAGTTCAAGAACTTTTTTGGCCAGGGGTTCAAGGGATGGGCAACCCTCAATTTGGCCTCTCTGTTTTATTTTATTTACAAATAGCCTTCCTGAAACAAATAACACACTGAAGCTATCAGTTTGATTAGAATAGCTTCCCACTAGCTACGCAGCTTGCTTTCTTCCTTTTGCATATTTTCACTTCAATTTCCCTTTCTTAAGTTTGTTGCTGGAATGAGTATTTTTAGTTTCAGAGTTCTCCTTCATATATAGCTTCCCCACTTTTTTATGTGTTATTTTATAAGATGGGAGATAGTATCTTTTAATAACTTTAAGTTTCCAATCTTAAATTGACCCAGTTATGAATAATTATTAACATTAGTGCTTTTCTTTGTTTTATGGAATAAACCTTTCTTATAAGAGTTCATGAAGATATTTGAGTAAAGTTACTTAAAATTTTACATTGCTGGGATCCCTGGGTGGCTCAGTGGTTTAGCGCCTGCCTTTGGCCCAGGGTGCAATCCTGGAGACCGAGGCTCGAGTCCCACGTTGGGCTCCCGGTGCATGGAGCCTGCTTCTCCCTCTGCCTATGTCTCTGCCTCTCTCTCTCTCTCTCTCTCTCGTTCTGGGTGACTATCTTAAAAAAAAAAAAAAAAAACTTTACATTGCTTAATTCATTGTCCCCTAATCTCTCAGGAGGGACAATTTTACTTTTATTGGTCACTATTGACCCTGCAAAGCATATATAATAATAGGATCAACTAATTTATATATTATATAATAATATATATATATTTATATATATATATTGTGTGTGTGTGCAGCTCCAGTGGTTTTATGTATGCAAACATGCTTACAACAATGACTGGCAAAATGTGCTATCTTTATTATTACTAGAATGATTCAACTTATTTGTCCTGGTTTGGATGACTGATTCTTTTATATATATATATACAATCTGCTGTGTCTGAATATACGGAGAAATACTCCAGACAATTTTCCAATGTATATTGGTGTTCAATTGGTCAACATACATAATAACACCCAGTGCTCATCCCGCTAAGTGACCACCTCAGTGCCCAACACCCAGTCACCCCCACCCCCCGCTCACCTCCCCTTCCACCACCCCTAGGTCATTTCCCAGAGTTAGGAGTCTATCATGTTCTGCCTCCCTTTCTGATATTTCCTACTTATTTTATCTCCTTTCCCCTTTATTCCTTTTCACTATTTTTTATATTCCCCAAATGAATGAGACCATATGATATTTGTCCTTCTCCAATGGACTTATTTCACTCAGCATAATACCCTCCAGTTCCATCCACCTCGAAGCAAATGGTGGGTATTTGTCGTTTCTAATGGCTGAGTAATATTCCATTGTATACATAAACCACATCTTCTTTATCCATTCATCTTTCGATGGACACCGAGGCTCCTTCCACAGTTTGGCTATTGTGGACATTGCTGCTAGAAACATCCGGTGCAGGTGTCCCAGCGTTTCAATGCATCTGTATCTTTGGGGAAAATCCCCAGTAGTGTAATTGCTGGGTCATAGGGCAGGTCTATTTTTAACTCTTTGGGGAACCTCCACACAGTTTTCCAGAATGGCTGCACCAGTTCACATTCCCACCAACAGTGTAAGAGGGTTCCCTTTTCTCCACATCCTCTCCAACATTTGTGGTTTCCTGCCTTGTTAATTTTCCCCATTCTCATTGGTGTGAGGTGGTATTTCGTGGTTTTGATTTGTATTTCCCTGATGGCAAGTGATGCGGAGCATTTTCTCATATGCATGTTGGCCATGTCTATGTCTTCCTCTGTGAGATTTCTCTTCATGTCTTTTGCCCATTTCATGATTGGATTGTTTGTTTCTTTGCTATTGAGTTTAATAAGTTCTTTATAGATCTTGGAAACTAGCCCTTTATTGATACGTCATTTGCAACTATCTTCTCCCAGTCTGTAGGTTGTCTTTTAGTTTTGTTGACTGTATCCTTTGCTGTGCAAAAGCTTCTTATCTTGATGAAGTCCCAATAGTTCACTTTTTGCTTTTGTTTCTTTTGCCTTCGTGGATGTATCTTGCAAGAAGTTACTGTGGCCAAGTTCAAAAGGGGTGTTGCCTGTGTTTTCCTCTAGGATTTTGATGGAATCTTGTCTCACATTTAGATATTTGGAATATTTTCCAACTCTTTGTGTCTTCCTCAATTTTTTTTCAGAAGTGTTCTATAGTTTTTAGGGTATAGAACCTTTAACTCTTTGGTTAGGTTTATTCCTAGGTATCTTACACTTTTGGGTGCAATTGTAAGTGGGATTGACTCCTTAATTTCTCTTTCTTCAGTCTCATTGTTAGTGTATAGAAATGCCACTGATTTCTGGGCATTGATTTTGTATCCTGCCACACTACCAAATTGCTGTATGAGTTCCAGCAATCTTGGGGTGGAGGTTTTTGGGTTTTCTATGTAGAGTATCATGTCATCTGCGAAGAGGGAGGGTTTGACTTCTTCTTTGCCAATTTGAATGCCCTTTATTTCTTTTTGTTGCCTGATTGCTGAGGCTAGGACTTCCAGTACTATGTTGAATAGCAGTGGTGAGAGTGGACATCCCTGTCTTGTTCCTGATCTTAGGGGAAAGGCTCGAGTGCTTCCCCATTGAGAATGATATTTGCTGTGGGCTTTACATAGATGGCTTTTAAGATGTTGAGGAATGTTCCCTCTATTCCTACACTCTGAAGAGTTTTGATCAGGAATGGATGCTGTATTTTGTCAAATGCTTTCTCTGCATCTATTGAAAGGATCATATGTTTCTTGGTTTTTCTCTTGCTGATATGATGAATCACACTGATTGTTTTACGAGTGTTGAACCAGCCCTGCATCCTGGGGATAAATCCTACTTGGTCATGGTGAATAATTTTCTTAATGTACTATTGGATCCTAGTGGCTAGTATCTTGTTGAGAATTTTTTCATCCATGTTCATCAGGGATATTGGTCTATAATTGTCCTTTTTGGTGGGGTCTTTGGTTTTGGAATTAAGGTGATGCTGGTCTCATAGAACGAGTTTGGAAGTACTTCATCTCTTTCTATCTTTCCAAAAGGCTTTAGTAGAATAGGTATGGTTTCTTCTTTAAACGTTTGATAGAATTCCCCAGGGAAGCCATCTGGCCCTGGACTTTTGTGTCTTGGGATGTTTTTGATGACTGCTTCAATTTCCTCCCTGGTTATTGGCCTGTTCAGGTTTTCTATTTCTTCCTGTTCCAGTTTCGGTAGTTTGTGGTTTTCCAGAAATGCATCCATTTCTTCTAGATTGTCTAATTTATTGGTGTATAGCTTTTCATAATATGTTTTTAAAATCGTTTGTATTTCCTTGGTGTTGGTAGTGATCTCTCCTTTCTCATTCCTGATTTTATTAATTTCAGTCTTGTCTCCCTTCTTTTTAATAAGGCTGGCTAATGGTTTATCTATCTTAGTAATTCGTTCAAAGAACCAACTCCTGGTTCTGTTGATCTGTTCCACAGTTCTTCTGGTCTTGATTTTGTTGAGTTCTGCTCGAATCTTTATTAACTTTCTTCTTATGCTGGGTGTATGATCTATTTGCTGTGTTTTCTCTAACTCCTTTAGGTGTAAAGTTAGCTTTTGTATTTGAGTTCTTTCCAGTTTTTGGATGGATGCTTGTATTGCAATATATTTCCCACTCAGGACTGCCTTTACTGCATCCCAAAGATTTTGAATGGTTGTATCGTCATTCTCATAAGTTTCCATGAATCTTTTTAATTCTTCCTGAATTTCCTGGTTGACCCTTTCATCTTTTAGCAGGATGGTCCTTAACCTCCACGTGTTTGAGGTCCTTCCAAACTTCTTGTTGTGATTTAGTTCTAATTTCAAGGCATTATGGTCTGAGAATACGCAGGGGACGATCCCAATCTTTTGGTATCAGTTCAGACCTGATTTGTGACCCAGTATGTGGTCTATTCTGGAGAAAGTTCCATGTGCACTTGAGAAGAATGTGTATTCAGTTGCGTTTGGACGTAAAGTTCTGTAGATATCTGTGAAATCCATCCGGCCCAGTGTATCATTTAAAGCTCTTGTTTCTTTGGAGATGTTGTGCTTAGAAGACCTATCGAGGGTAGAAAGTGCTAGATTGAAGTCACCAAGTATAAGTGTATTATTCTCTAAATATGTCTTAACTTTGGTTATTAATTGATTGACATACTTGGCAGCTCCCACATTCGGGGCATATATATTGAGGATTGTTAAGTCCTCTTGTTGGATAGATCCTTTAAGTATGATATAGTGTCCCTCTTCATCTCTCACTACAGTCTTCGGGGTAAATTTTAGTTTATCTGATATAAGGATGGCTACCCCTGCTTTCTTTTGAGGACCGTTTGAATGGTAAATGGTTCTCCAACCTTTTATTTTCAGGCTGTAGGTGTCCTTCTGTCTAAAATGAGTCTCTTGTAGACAGCAAATAGATGGGTCCTGCTTTTTTATCCAGTCTGACACCCTGCGCCTTTTGATGGGGTCATTAAGCCCTTTCACGTTCACAGTTACTATTGAGAGATATGAGTTTAGTGTCATCATGATATCTATTCAGTCCCTGTTTTTGTGGATTGTTCCACTGAACTTCTTCTTAAAGGGGAATTTTAAGAGTCTCCCTTAAAATGTCTTGTAGAGCTGGTTTGGAGGTCACATATTCTTTCAGTTCCTGCCTGTCTTGGAAACTCTTTTATCTCTCCTTCTATTCTGAATGAGAGCCTTGCTGAATAAAGTATTCTTGGTTGCATGTTCTTCTCATGTAGGACCCTGAATATATCCTGCCAGCCCTTTCTGGCCTGCCAGGTGTCTGTGGAGAGGTCTGCTGTTACCCTAATACTCCTCCCCATAAAAGTCAGGGATTTCTTGTCTCTTGCTGCTTTAAGGATCTTCTCTTTATCTTTGAAATTTGCAAGCTTTCCTATTAAATGTCGAGGTGTTGAACGTTTTTTATTGATTTTAGGGGGGATCTCTCCTTTTCCTGGATCTGAATGCCTGTTTCCCTTCCCAGATTAGGAAAGTTTTCAGCTAGAATTTGTTCAAATACATATTCTGGCCCTCTGTCCTTTTCGGTGCACTCGGGAAAACCAATTAAACATAGATTTTTTTCCTCAGGCTGTCACTTATTTCCCGTAATCTATCCTCATGATCTTTTAATCGTTTGTGTCTTTTTTCCTCAGTTTCCCTCTTTGCCATCAACTTGTCTTCTATGTCACTCACTCTTTCTTCCACCTCGTTAACCCTCGTCGTTAGGACTTCTAGTTTGGATTGCATCTCATTTATTGATTTTTAATTTCTGCCTGATTAGATCTAAATCCTGCAGTCATGAAGTCTCTTGAGTCCTTTATGCTTTTTTCTAGAGCCACCAGTAGCTGTATAATAGTGCTTCTGAATTGGCTTTCTGACATTGAATTGTAATCCAAATTTTGTAACTCTGTGGGAGAAAGGACTGTTTCTGATTCTTTCTTTTGAGGTGAGGTTTTCCTTCTAGTCATTTTGCTCAGTGAAGAGTTGCCAAAAACAAGTGTATTGGGAAAAGGAGAAAAAGAGAGAAGAGAAAGAAGGAAAGAAAAAGAAAAAAAATAAAAAAGGAAGAAAAAAAGAGAAAAAGAAAAAATAAAAAAAGAAAAAAGGGGTGGAAGCAAACAGAAATCAAACAACAACAACAAAACAAACAAACAAACAAGGGGGAGTATCCTCTGATTCTGTATACTGTAAGTCCCTCGACTTCCCCTGGAACTTTCCAGTGTTGCTTGGTCAATAATTTGTTTTTCCCCTGTCCGTCTAGCTGGTCTTCTGGGGGAGAGGCCTGTTGTGCTGATTTTCAGGTGTTAGCACTTGGGGGAGCTGCTCAGCCCCCTGCCTGGTGCAGGGCTCAGTGAATGATGCTTAAGCTGTTTATCCTGTGAGGCCACTGTGAGGCTCAGCTAGCCGCCCCCGAGCCCCCCCGAGCTGCTCCCGCCCCGCAGCCACCTCCGGGAGCCGCCCCCGAGCCCCACCCCAGCTGCTCCCGCTCCGCAGCCCCCTCCGGGAGCCGCCCCCGAGCCCCCCCCACCTGCTCCCGCCCCGCAGCCCCCTCCGCGGAGCCGCCCCCGAGCCCCCCCGAGCTGCTCCAGCCCCGCAGCCCCCTCCGCGGAGCCGCCCCCAGCCCCCCCAGCTGCTCTCGCCCCGCAGCCCCCTCCGCGGAGCCGCCCCCGAGCCCCCCGAGCTGCTCCGGGTCCCGCCGTGCGCGCTGCAGCCCTTAGGGAGCTCGGCCGCGGGGTGTGGGGCTCTCCCGGGGCGCAGGTGTCTGTTAGTGTCCCCGGGAGCCCGAGGGCATCCCCGCCCTCCTGGGTCCTGCTCCACCTCCCCGAGAGCCCCTTTCCGCCCGGGAAGGTCGGTGCAGCTCCTGCTCCTCCGGGACGGGGCTCTCCTGTCATGGGGACACTCGCCCCGGCCTCAGCCCGGCTCCTCGCGGGGCCCCTCCCCCTTGGAGGCCTTTTAGTTTCTTTATTTCTTCCCCCCTCCCCCCCCATCTTCCTACCTTGATAGAAGCGCGGACTCTTCTCACTGTAGCGTTCCATTATTTTATTTTTTTTAATTAATTAATTTATTTATTTATGATAGTCACAGAGAGAGAGAGAGAGAGGCAGAGACATAGGCAGAGGGAGAAGCAGGCTCCATGCACCGGAGCCCGACGTGGGATTCGATCCCGGGTCTCCAGGATCGCGCCCTGGACCAAAGGCAGGCGCTAAACCCCTGCGCCACCCAGGGATCCCTGAGTGATTCATTTTAATGGAGTTTTTTGTGTGTGCCCCTATTTTATTTAACTAAAAATGAAGTTTACATATATATTACCTATACTTATATATCAATATAGACCTTTCTCTACTTAGATGCAGTCTTCCTTACAGCTTTATTCTTGTAGTGCTCATACTTAATTTCCAAATAAAATTCAGTTGTTTGTTTAATAATTCTGGGGCCAAGCTATAGGTAGTTTCATATTCTTTCTTCTGCCATGTTATACATTGTTTTCATTATAAGAAAGTAATTATTCTCTTAGATTACAAAATTATATTTTGGCATGATTAGAATATTAAAATATTCCTAGATTCATTGAATACTCCTGTGTTTTTCAATGGGTTTTACACTGGCATGCAATTTGAATGTTTTCAGTCTTTATTAAACAATGGAGAAAGTGTCAGCCTCCAAAGGCAAATTGAATGGTTTAACCAATTGAGCCACACAGGCACTCCCAAAGTGAATGGTTTAAACACCAGATTATGTCCCTTAGGAGCTGTGTTCCCTAGGTTCCCTATGTCCTAGGAAGATACTTAATTTCTTACATTTTGTTATTTTGTTATCCTCATTCTGAAATTAGTAATAAAGTTTTTTTAACTCACTAGTATATTATTTTTTATTTTAATTTCAGTATAAACTACAATGTATTCGTTTCAAGTGTGTGATATAGTGATTCAACAATTCTGTATATTACTCAGTGCTCATCATGATAAGTGTACTCTTAATTTCCTTCACCTATTTCATCCATCCCTCACCCACCTCCCCTTTGGTAACCATCAGTTTGTTTTCTTTAGTTAGGTGTCTGGTTTTACTCTTTTTTTCTTTGTTTATCTGTTTCTTGAATTCCACATATGAGTGAAATCATATGGTATTTGTCTTTCTCTGACTTATTTCACTTAGTACTATACATTCTAGCTCCATATATGTTGTTGCAAATGGCAAAATTTTATTCTTTTTTTATGGCTAAGTATATACTTATCTCTTCTTTATCTATTTGTCTATTGATGGACACTTAGAGTTCTTCCATAATTTACCTACTGTAACTAAGATTGCAATAAACATAGTTCTTTTTGAATTACTGCTTTCATATTTGGGTAAATACCTGGTAGTAGAATTATTGGATCATGTGGTAATTCTATGGTTAATTTTTGAGGAAACTCCATACTATCTTCTACGGTGGCTGCACCAGTTTTCATTCCTAAACAGTGCTTGACAGTTCCTTTTTCTCTACATCATTGACAACACTTGTTTCTTGTGTTTTTGATTCTAACCATTCTGATGGGTAAGAGGTGAAATCCCATTGGAATTTATGATTTGCATTTTCTTGATGATGAATGATGTTGAGCATCTTTTCATGTTTCTATTGGCCCATCTGTGTGTCTTCTTTGGAGAAATGTCTGTTCATGTCTTCTACCCATTTTTATTTTTTATTTATTTTTAAATATTATTATTATTTTGTTTCATGTTTTTATTTAAATTCCAGTTAATGTACAGTGTAGTATTAGATTCAGGTGTAGAATTTAGTGATTCATCACTTTTAAAAAAAAGATTTTATTTATTTATTTATTTATTTATTTATTCATGAAAGACAGAAAGGGAGGCAGAGACATAGGTGGAAGGAGAAGCAGGTGTGGGACTAGATCCTAGAACCCTGAGCTGAAAGCAGATGCTCAACCACTGAGCCACTCAGGTGCCCTGATTCATTACTTTCATACAATATCCAGTGCTCATCACAAGTGCCCTCCTTAATACCCATCATCCATTTAACTCTTTCCCTCTTCCTCCCCTCCAGCAACCTTCAGATTGTTCTCTATAGTTAAGGGTCTGTTTTATAGGTTGCCTCTCTTTTCTCCCCATGTTCATTTGTTTTGTTTCTTGAGTTCCACATAGGAGTGAAATCATATGGTATTTGTCATTCTTTGACTTCTTTCACTTAGCGTAATACCCTGTAGCTCCATTCATTTAGCCTAATACTCTGTAGCTCCATCCACATCATTGCAAATGGCAAGATTTCATTCTTTTCTATGTGCACTAGAAAAGAATGTGTATTCTCCTGTTTTAGTATTAAATGTTCTGAATATATCTGTTAGATCCCTGTGGTACCCTGTGTCATTCAAAGCCACTGTTTCCTTTTTGATTTTCTGTTTGGATAATCTATCCATTGGTGTAAGTGGAGTGTTAAAGTCCCCTACTATTATTGTATTACTATGAGCTGTTTTGTTTATGTTTGTTATTAGTGGCTTTATGTATTCAGTTGCTTAAGTATTAGGTGCATAAATATTTATAATTGTTATATCTTCTTGTTAGATTACTCCTTTTATGAGTATATATTGTTCTTGTTTGTCTCTTATTACAGCCTTTGTTTTAAAGTCCATTTTGCCCTATGTAAGTATTGCTACCCCAGCTTTATTTCCTTCCATCTGCATGATAAGTACTTTTACACCCCTGTGCTTTCAATCTGTATGTCTTTCAATCTGCAGTGAGTTTCTGGTAGGCAACATATAGATGAGTCTTTTTTTTTTATCCCTTCCATCCCTCCATGTCTTTTGATTAGAGCGTTTAGTGCATCTACATCAAAGTACTTATTGATAGGTATATACTTATTGCTATTTTATTACTTGTTTTATGGTTGTTTTTGTAGTTCTCTGTTCCTTGCTCTCTTTTGTCATGTTTTGCTGACTTTGTTTAGTGAAATACTTGAATTCCTTTCTCTTTATTTTTTGTATATTTATGATCAGTTTTTGGTTTGTAGTCTCCATTAGGTTTATAAATAACATATGATACAGCGGTCTATATTAAGTTGACAATTACTTTAAGTTTCAACCCATTCTTTACTCCTTTCCGTGTCATGTTTTAGGTGTTTGGTGTCATACTTTACATCCTTTAATTTTATAAGTCTCTTGACTGTTTTTTTATAGATATACTTAATTTTACTGCTTTTTGCTACCTATTTTTATTACTTCTACTTATGGTCCTTCCTTTCTATTCATTCTACTCTATCCTTTAAGATATCTTATAGGTTTTGTTTAGTGGTCATTTTTTAGTGAATTTCCTTAACCTTTTTTTCTCTTGAAAACTCTATTTCTCCTTCTATTGTGAATGCTAGCCTTGATAGATAGAGTACTCTTAGTTGTAGGGTGTTTTTGTTTTTATTTTTCACTAGCACTTTGACTATATCATGCCAGTCCTTTCTGATTTACAAATTCCTGGTGAAAAATCAGCTGAAAATCTTATAGGATTTCCCTTGTATGTAATCATTTTCTTTTTTCTTGATGCTTTTAGAATTCTCTTTATCACTACTTTTTGTTATATTAATTACTATGTATCTTGGTGTGGACCTCGTTGGATTGATTTTGTTGGAGGCTCTCTGTGTCTTCCAGAAATAGATTTCTGTTTCCTTCCCCAAATTCAGAAAGTTTGCAGTTATCATTTCTTCAAATAAATTTTCTTCTCCCTTTTTTCTCTCTTCTTCTTTTGGGATCTCTGTAATGCAATTATTAATACACTTGATGGTTTTGCTGAGTTCCCTTAATCTATTCTCTTTATTAATCCTTTTCTTGGGATCCCTGGGTGGCGCAGCGGTTTGGCGCCTGCCTTTGGCCCAGGGCGCGATCCTGGAGACCCGGGATCGATTCCCACATCGGGCTCCCGGTGCATGGAGCCTGCTTCTCCCTCTGCCTGTGTCTCTGCCTCTCTCTCTCTCTGTGACTATCATAAATAAAAAAAAAAAAAAAAAAAAAATCCTTTTCTTCTTTTCAGCTTGATTGTCTTCCATTGCTGATCTATTCCTCTGCTTCCTATAGGCTACTACTTATCCCATCTACTGTTTTTTTTTTTTATTTTAATTATTGAGGTTTTTAAAATCTCTGATAGGTTCTTTTTCATATTATCTCTTTGTTGAAAGTCCCACTGAGCTAACTGGTTGTTTTCTCAAGTCCATTGAGGATCTTTATGACCATTACTTTAAATTATCTTATCAGGATATGACTTATCTCCATTTCATGTAGCTCCCTTGCTGTGATTTTGTCCTGTTCTTTCATTTGGGACATAATCCTTTCTCCTCATTTTGTCAAAATCTCTGAATCTGTTTCTATATGTCAGGAATGTCAGCTATGTCTCCTGCTCTTGATATTAGTAACTGTTTGAAGAAGAGATCCTGTAGTGCCCTGCAGTGCTATTTTCCCTTTTCAGCTTGTACCTGGCACTTCAGAGCTATCTCCTATATGTGTTTTGTGCCTCCCTACTATTATGGCTGAATTTTACTTGTCTTCAATTCAGTTGTCTGTAATGGCTCTTTTTGCCTGTTGTGGGCAAGATTTTGTCCTTGTGCTGTTAATAGGACAGTCTGGGACCACCTCTTGCTTGAGTTGAGTTAGACCAGGTATTTCCAGTGATGCAGTATCACAAAACTATAGCACGCTCTCCTATGTTGTCCCTTTAGAAGCTTTCATTGATGTAGGCCTGCAGGCAGACCAGATATCTCCTCCAGCCCACTGCTAGGACCATAGTTGGATTGGTGTTTGTGGTACTTCTCCCCTCTCCCTGGGACAAGATTCACTTTGGAGTGTTTGACCTCTGTTGGGGCTGCTTGCACACTGTCAGACCTGTGACCACTTTGAATGGACTCCAGCCAAAGATGTTTTGGAGAGAGCAGGTCTACAGGAGAATACAGGGGCAGGTCACATGGAGTTAGGAAGGTTTTCCTCAGTCAGCTGCTGGAGGGGACTTGGAGTAGCTTTAGGAAACTTGTGCTGCTGGGCTGAAGAGGGCTGTTTCACAGAACTCAGCAGCAGGGGGTGTGTTGCTAGAAAGTTCCACTGATGGTTCATTGCAGGAAGGGACTTGCAGCCACCCAGGAAAACTGCCAGGCTAGCTGAGTTGTAGGGGGTGGATTCACAGAAGTTCATGGACATAGGGTACTGTTAGCAAACTAGGTGTATAATGTTGCACTTTACTGGTTCTTGCAGGTATCTCTTGTATGTATCTATGTTGAGGAGCAGGGGAGTAAAATGCTTCCCACCCTCTGTTTTGTTCATGAAGAGATCTTCCAAAGATCCCTGACCCTTTAGTACTTCCTGTAATCTCCTTCCTGTATATCCCAGACATTTTTCAAACTGCTGCTTCTATGCTGTATCTTAGCAGAGCTGTTTTTTATGATGTTTCTCTAAGGATTAGAACTCCACCCTCCAACTCCACCCTCCAACCAATCAGTCCAGGGTCTTGCGGGCTGATTTTTAAATTTCTAGATGTTAAACCTCACTAATTGTTAAGCCCCTGTGGTTTTCAAAGACAAATGTTATGGTGTGTGTGTGTGGGGGGGGAGCGGGGAATTCATCTTCCTATGTGGTCCCTGTGTGTCTGGGGTGCCTGCTTCTTTCCCCTCTTCACCATTGCCCAGTATCCCCCTACTTCAGATAGTCCCAGGGTCAGTTTGACTCTGAGCATGATTCCACCCTTCTACCCTCTTCATTGTGGCCTCTTCTCTACATTTAGCTGTGAAGAGTGTTTTTCCAGTCTTTGGGTTATTTTTTGGGGTAATTTACTCATATGCGATTGTTAATATAGTTGTATCCATGGGACAGGATGACCTTAGGATCCTTCTGCTCCTCCATCATTCCTGGAATTGTCTATCTATATAATTTCATAAGAAATGAAATATATTTTATATGTGAGAAACTTAGTAATTGGTCTGGTGAAATTATATAAAATACTAGCTATATAATTGCTGTATGTTTCTGATATGATTTTCATGGAGCTTATCAATTATTTAAGTATTTTCCTCAAATATGTTTTATGTGTTCGAGGTTTATAGCATCCAGAACATTTTGGTTTTGCTGACTCATGAATGATGACTGATATATTGGGCTTTTTCCTACTATATATAGCCTATTATTGGGTAAAATAACTTTTCATACAATCTTCTAAAAATAACCTTTTGTTTTTAGCTTATTCTGTCAAAGAAAGAAACAGTATGTTTGGTTATGTTTCCATTTCAAAGACATTTTAAATGTTCCATTCCAAGAACATTAGCCTGTTCTTGAAATCTGGATTTTTTTCCTTTTGCTTTTTATAGGCTTATTATTGGTGTTTAGAAGAAAAATAACCAAAACTTGTTCAGGGTGTGTGTTCTTCTGTTTCATTTTATGCTTATGTTACATCCCTTTTCCACTCCTTTCATCACTGACTCCTTTATTTTGTCATTAATTGTCTAGATTCATAAACTTTGCATTTTTGTTATGCTAAGAGACTTCTTTCATTTGATTTCTTTCTTATTAATAATTTATTTTTTTCATATTTTAATTCCCACCTTTATAACATTTCAATTATTCCTCATTTTATGCTAGTATATGTTAAAATATAATAAATTGTTTCAACTCACATTGACAAATACCTTGGTAATCTTGATCAGAAAGTCAGCATTCAACATTGAATAAATTACAGGGTAGCCCCGGTGGCGCAGTGGTTTAGCACCGCCTGCATCCTGGGGTGTGATTCTGGAGACCCGGCATCGAGTCCCACGTGGGGCTCCCTTTATGGAGCCTGTTTCTCCCTCTGCCTGTGTCTCTGCCTCTCTCTATCTCTCTGTTTCTCTATGAATGAATAAATAAAATCTTTAAAAAAAAAGAATAAATTACAAAAAAAATCCTTGAGATATAAATCTAATCATGGTTTCACCATTGTTAATTACTAAGTATTCTCTTGACTTTGAAAAACATCAAATGTATTCCTATTTTCTATTTCTTTCCAATTTTACTGTGGACTATTTCATGGTAAACATTATTGCTTCTTATACATTTTATACATATTTTGTTAAGTTACATTTTATTGGAAACGAGAAGAATAAAGTAATCTATGTCATTTAAAATATTTTATTATATTATATATAGGTGTATCTATGTGCATATATATCATATACATACTTTTATATTAAAGGTATATAATGTACAAATGTAAGAGTGTTCAGCATAAAACAAAATCTTCTATGTTACTTCTTTAATGAACAATGATTACATCATAAGATTGTTTTGTGAAGTACAAATTGGATCCATGAGGTGCAATAAAATGTTGATTGTGAATCAAAATAAGATTACAAATGATTTATTTTCAAATGCCTTTATTAGATTTGAAATAACATGTTATTTTCCAATAATCTAGCAATTAAAATAAATTGTTAATAACACTTTATAAAACATAATCCAGAGCACAGCTATATTTTCAAATGCTTTATTTCAGTTACTATTTAGCATATAACATTAACTATAGCATGTTAATGTAATGTTTTTGAAAATAGTTTTCTTGAAAATAAGTATTATTTATTGAATATTGTTCTATTTCAGTGTATTTTATTCTATAATATTTTTATATTTTATGATTTAATTAAATGAAAAGCAATTGGTTGACTAACAGGAAGTAATGAATTTTTATATTGATGGTACTTGCCAGATTTTTTAAAATAAAATAAATATCTTTCTATAAGAAGAAGCACTATTAAGTGGACATATTAAAAATTTTCATATGCACTAATTTATTCATCAGGTGCTGGTCATGAACTTTACTTTTAATGACGTAAGACAGCAATGTAAATGGGGCCATTCTTTTTTTTTTTTTTTTTTTAAATTTATTTTATGATAGTCACAGAGAGAGAGAGAGAGAGAGGGGCAGAGACACAGGCAGAGGGAGAAGCAGGCTCCATGCACCGGGAGCCCGACGTGGGATTCGATCCCGGGTCTCCAGGATCGTGCCCTGGGCCAAAGGCAGGTGCCAAACCGCTGCGCCACCCAGGGATCCCCGGGGCCATTCTTTTATCAAGCCTAACATCTATTCATTTATAAATACCTATTGACTAAAATCTATAAATGAAGGTCTATTCTGAGTAAAGCCTTACATATTAGAAAATACAATCCTTTAATATTTAGAAACCTCAATGCATATTGAAGAATACTGTGTGTGTGGGAGGGGGGTGGAGGAGTTGGAGAAAGTCAGAAAAGACAAATTGATGTGTGTGTGGTTATAATATATTTTTGGAAGAACATGGTACTTCTTTGAGCCGCTTTTTATATTGCTCAAGTGTCTTAAGCATAGAATAGTCTACAAACCAGGGGGAAGTACAGATAAATGGATTGTGTGTATGTGTGTTGGCATGCGTGTGTTGTTATTGTAGTCACTTGTTCTTACAGGTTCCTTTCAATGATTTGGAAAAAAATCTCTTCGTACATATGTAACAGCTTTATCTTTAAAGTGTACAATTTATAGAGGGTGAGTATGGTTAAGAAAACTGTATTCCCTCATTCTGTGATAGACATTAAGATATAAACTTTGTTGATGTATAAAGATAGTTTATTATGATTGGAGCAAGGAATTCAATTTTGCTGGAGTCAATGGAACTACTAACTTATGAATTGCAAATAGATGCAAATTTTATTCTTATTCAATATTTGTGCTTTAAGTACTCCCATACATTTTTATGAGTTATGCTTTTATATTGGATTGTTATAGTTTTTGTGAATTTTTCTGATTGCTAGTGATATTTATGAAAATATATGATTCTTGCTAAGCCAATTCACAAGTGAATTAAGATTAATAGCAAAGGAGATTGATGACAGTGAATCTTATTTCAAGAAGTATTTCATTTAATATTGTTATTCTTGGCAGGCATCTACATTTAGCATAAACTATAGAGACTATTTTTAGTTCATAGCCTGTTCTCATTTTGTCAGGAAATGATCTCAGACATAGCCAAGAAATTAATTCAAATTTTGATCCCTCTCTCCTCACCTCAAATTCAAAACTGAGAGTTAAACTTACTTACAGACTTGTGCTTTAGTTTTTAATTTTTAATTGTTGATTTTATATTTTCAGGCATTCTTAGGTCTTTTTAAATATTTTAATTGATTCACAGATCTGGTTTATCATATGTATTTTATATTCCAAATATGGCAATGTATGTGTTGGTGATGAAAAAGATAATATTGATTTATAACATAATTATTTTCCTAAATATAGTCTTAATCTTTTTGCCAAACATTCAAGGTTGGTAGAAATAATATTGTGTATTTTAATTTCCATATATGCTTTAATTGCCCATTTATAAAAATGCATCTCTTCATTAGACCTTTGCTTCACTATTTTATTCATCATAGAATATATATCTGCTAGCTACCTCACTCTCAAATAAAAATTATGTTGATCGTAGCTACAGCTGTGGTGAGCACAACATAAGATATAGAGAAGTTGAATCACTGTGTGGTACACCTGAAACTTATGTGATGTAGTGGGTCAACTATACTCAAGTAAAAAAGGTTCTTTTTAAACATTTTAAAAAATATTTTATTTATTTATTCCTGAGAGAGAGAGAGAGAGAGAGAAGCAGGGACACAGGCAGAGGGAGAGGCAGGCTCCACGCAGTGGGCCCAATGTGGGATTAGATCCCGGGGCTCCAGGATCAGGCCCTGGGTTGAAGGCAGTGCTAAACCACTGAGCCACCAGGGCTGCCCAAGTGAAAATTTTTAAAATTATGTTCATAACCAACTTGTCCAGGCAAGTTTTACATTTTAGTCTCTAAAAGCCACATAAAAATTGCTTACTTGTGATATTACTATAGAAATAAAAAGTAGAAATAGCATCACATATAGAAATCTAATGCATCCCAGCCTCTTTTAAAAATACTTTTCAGGGGTGCCTAGGTAGCTCAGTCAGTTAAGCATCTGCCTTTGGCTCAGGTCATGATCCCAAGGTCCTGGGATTGAGTTCCACATCAGGCTCCCTGATTAGCAGGGAGTCTGCTTCTCCTTCTCCCTCTGCTTGCTTCTCTCCCTCTTCTACTCTCTAAAGTCTTCTTTAGTCTTCTACCTCTTTAGACCCTCTTCTAGTCTCTAAAACTAAGAGACTAAGAGATAAAAGTTAAGTGTGGTCCCCAAATTCACACAATCAGTAACAGAATTAAAAGTAGAAGAGTGAATATCTGGCAAAAGAATTTCCACTAGAACTCACTGGCTATAGAGTTAGACAACCTCTGTGATGTTTCCAGTAATGATTACCTTATAGTGATGTCATTGTGTAGTCTTCTCCTGCACTGCACCAGGGCTGGTTGTCCCTGTGTGACTGATGTAATATGAAGGTAGGCCATTAAAGCTTTGCAACTTGAATCTATTGTCTTGGTGGTTTCTTGCTTCCATGCCGACACTAAAGTAGCCCCATAAAGAGGTTCATGTTGAGAAGAAATAAATCCTCTAGCCAACTGCCAGCACCAACTTGCCACGTAGGTGAAGTTACTTTTGGGTGACTTCTGTGGAATTTAACTCTCCAGATGCATATGTGCCTTAAGAAGAATGCAATCCAACTGACCTTGACTGTAATCTTATGGAGATCCCTAACCAGAACCTCCTAGTCAGCCAGCAATGAAATACTCAACCCACAGAAACTGTGTAAAACAATAAATAATTATTGGTGTTTTAAACCACTATATTTTAAAGAGACTTGTTATATAACAATAATGTGATATATTTATACTCATTTCTTCTGAACCTTTCTTCCAAGCCTCATTAAATTAAAAAAAATCTTATAATAAATGTGTTTCTACTGATATAATAGGGGGTAGAAGCTTGGAGACAAGTCTTCATACAATTACATTTTCTCTCAATGGCACATCTTACTCTAGTTAGCAATGCATGCACCTCTGAATAATTGGAACTGAACACATTTCAGTTTTAAAGTCACAGTTCTAACCAACTTATTTAATCAGTTTTAATTTGGATATGAGTTATAACAGGAGTGAAACATGTGCTAGATGAAAAATAATATATTAACTTCATAGAAATTATACAAAATATAATGGCTATCTGTGATTTTTTTTAAGAGTCTTAAACATAAATGCAAATTAAAGTGTGGTATGGAAAGTCCAGAATAAACAAAACAAAAATTATCAGAGAATGGAATCTTACATATATTGCTTATTGCTTCCTTGTAAGAGAAAAAGATTTTGCTGTAATTGGACTATGTCTACCAAGTGTTATTTTTTTCTTTACTATTATATTTGTGTTAAAAACATTGCATAACTACTTAAATGGAGATGATGATGATAGATAATAAGATAGATAATAAGTTAAATAATAAGATAGATGATAGATGATAGATAGATAGATAGATAGATAGATAGATAGATAGATATGTGTATATAGTGGATAAAATGTTATTGAAGTAGGACAGAAAATATATTTTTGGAGTAATCAGGCTGTTCTACATAAAACATGCTTAATTAGGGAGTCCTTTTAATTGGGACTTTCCCGTCTTATTAAATTGAGCCTAATAACACTCAACTGTAAAGACAGGTGCTTAATTGGGATAGTAATTCTAGGTAATAGGGGTGCCTGCGGGTGATCAAGAGTAGCTTACATCAATCTGATTTCAAGATATTATGTCTTTGTAGGTATCTCCTGCTGTGCCTATTTATTTCCTATCTAAGAATGACCTCTCCAGTGTTAAGAGAACAAATGTTTTAGCAGTAGCTGCTCTAATTTTGGTTTCTATCTTAGTTTTTAATCACAGTATAATTATTTTCACTATAAAATAACTCTATTTTATATAGGATGACATTATTACTACTTAGTATTTCCAATTGAATCTCAAAGCAAATAATTTGCTCAAAAAACCCATGAAATCACACATAAATCAAATATGCTCTAACACAGTGAATTATAAAAAATAATAATCACATCTGTATATCTGAAATGTAATAATTCATCATGTATAAATAAATTACTTAGCTTGAAACCTTTTTTTTCTTAAACATTTAGAGGAAGTTGTCTGATTTTGACAATATATGTATTTATTATATTTATTTGAGCAGTGCAATATTTAGAATTGCGTTTTGTTCAGACATTGTATAGGATTTTCTATAAGTGAACTTCTACTTAGAGAAAGTTTATTCCCTTATACCTTAGTTCTTTGGAATATATTTTTTCAGTATGAGTAATACTTTTCCTTTTAAGTCAAGGGAGACATTTTACAACTAAACTTAAAATTTTTAAGACTCATAGAAAAGATAAACTAATTAATAGTAAACAAAAATTCTATACAATTAAACTTCCAGAAATATTTGTAGGTAAATTTACTAGGCAGTATTTTTATTATTTATTTGTTTGTTTGTTTATTTATTTTTAAATATTTTATTTAAATATTTAATATAGAGACAGAGAGGCAGAGACACAGACAGACTGACACAGACAGAGGGAGAAGCAGGCTCCATGCAGGAAGCCCGACTGGGACTTGATCCTGGGTCTCCAGGATCACACCCTGGGCTGAAGGCTGCACTAAATTGCTGAGCCACCCAGGCTGTCCTGATTTTTTTTTATACCTTCTTTTTTTTAAAAGATTATATTTATTTATTCATAGAGACAGAGAAAGAGAGAGAAAGAGAGAGAGAGGCAGAGGGAGGAAGCAGGCTCCATGCAGGGAGCCTGATGTGGGACTCGATCCCAGGTCTCCAGGATCACACCCTGGGCTGCAGGTGGGGCTAATCTGCTGTGACTAGACAGTATTTAAAGTAGAAACTTAAAAAAATTCCTAAAGGAAAATCTTAGCCCATTTTGGTTCAACAACAACAAACCACCACCACCAACAACAACAATAACAAGAAAACCCAAAACAACAACAACACAAAAATCCTTCAGCAGCAAGCCATAGAACATGGCACCAACACCTTCCAACAGCAGACCCCAGGACCATGTCACCTGCCAGCAGACCCAGGAAACAATCCTGTCTAGAATCTCTAGCCAGATTGACTGGCAAAAAGCTTTCTCTGATGAAGTCAGTATGTAAAGACTAGAAGAAGTGACTACTTCTTTAAATCCACAGACAAAGTGAGACTACAAGGATCATGAAGAATCAGGGTAACATGAAATCTTGAAAGCAACCACATAATCTCCAATAACTATTCATAAAGAAATAGAGCTCTATGAACTTCTCAGCAAATAATTCAAAAGAATCATATTAAAGAAGTTAAGTGAGGTACAAGAGAACACATTTAGGAATCTAAACATAATCAGGGAAACAATACATAGATAAAATGTAAAGTTCAAAAAAGATCTAAACAATCTAGAGCTAATGAATACAATGGCTGAAATTTAAAAGCTTCAGTAGAACATTTCAACAGTAGACTTGATAAAGCAGAAGAGGCATCAGCAAAACTCAAAATGAGAGGTCATCTAAAGTTATCCATTTGGAGGAAATAATAAAGAAAAAAATTAAAAAGGCATGAAGAAAGTCTATAGAACTTATAGGTAACCATTGAGTGGACCATTGCGTTCATTATGGCAGTCCCAGAAGGATAGGATAGTCCCATATAGGGACAGAAAACTTAAAGGAAAATGACCAAAAAGTTCACAAATCAGAGGAGGGAAATGGATAACCAGATTGATGGAACCCAGATTAATAAAACTATGATAAGTCAAGTGAAGTATACACTAAGACACATCATAATCAAAATTGGTTATTTCAAAAGATAAATAAAATTAATAAGCATTTAGATGGACTAAGAAAAAACTCAAAATTAAAAATGTAAGAAGAGACATAACAATGTATGCTATGGAAAATTTAAAATATCATCAAAGATTATTATGAACAATTATATGTCAACAACTTAAATAGCCTAGAATAAATAAATTACTAGAAATATCCAACAAACTAAAACTGATTCATTATCAGTTTTAGAAATAGAACAAGACTAATAATGAGTAAGGATATTGAATCAGTCATAAAATAACTCCCATCTAAGAAAAATCCAAGGACCAGATGACTTTACAAGTAAATTCTACTAAATATTGAAAGAAAAATTAGTACTAATCCTTTTTAAACTCATCTAAAATTAGAGGGAATACCTCTGAACTTATTTTAGGAAGCCAATGTCATCTTGATATCAAGCCAGACTAAGGCAATAAAAGAAAAGAAAACTATACATCAATATCCCTAATGAATATGGTTGAGAAAAATGTCAAAAAATATAGCAAAATGAATTCCACAGCACATTAAAAGTTTCATGCACCATAACCAGCTATTATTCCTGGCGTGCAATGGTGGGTCAACATATCAAACAGTGTGACATACTACATTAATAGGACTAAGGATAAAAATTACATAATCATCACAGAAGATGCAAAATTGCATTTCACTAAATTGAACATCCTTTTGTAATAAAATTATTTACAAAGCAGGTATAGAAGAATTATATCTCAGTATAATAAAGACCATGTGTATAACGCATCTACAGCTAACACTATACTCAATGGTGAAAAGCTGAAAGCTTTTTGTTTAAGATAAGGAACAAAACAAAGATGCCCACTCTCGTGGCTTCTATTAAACATAGTACAAGAGCTAGAGCTCTTGATTTTGAGTCAGATCGTGGATCCTGGGAAGAAGTGCTGCATCAGGTCTGTACTTAGCAGAGTCTGTTGGGATTCTCTCCCTCTCTCTTTGCCTCTCCCTGTGTTCCTGCTCTCTCTCTCTCAAATAAATAAATAAATAAAATCTTTAAAAAAGAAGAAGTAAAAGAGCACCTGAGTGCCTCAGTTGGTTCAGCATCTGACTCTTGATTTCAGCTCAGTTCATGATCTTGGGTCCTGGGATGTAGCCCAGCATCCAACTCCATACTGAGCACAGAGTCTGCCTGAGATTCCTTTTCTCCCTCTTCCTCTGCCCCTTCCTCTGCTTGCTCACACATTTTCTCTCCCTCTCTCCCCTTCTCTCTCTTTCTCTCAAATAAATAGATAAAATCTTTTTTTTTTTAAGAGTAAAATCCTGCCATTTATAATGACATGAATAAATTTGAAGGACATTATGGTAAGTGAAATAGGCCAGACACAGGAAAAATAATACATGGTACCACTTATATGAGGAATCTAAAATAATCAGACTCCCAGAAGCAAAATATAGGATTGTATTTGCTAGGGGCTGAAGAAGAGAGAAACAAAGGAGGCAATAAAAGGGTGTAAAGGTTTGGTTATAAGATGAATAAATCTGAAATTTTTTCAGTATAGTGCCTATTGTTAAAAATACTATATCCTACAGTCACAATCTAATATTTTTGTTAAACTATGTCTGCTAAAAATCTGCTAAAAAATTGGATTTTGTATTAAATGTACTTGTCACAGAAAATAATAAAGAGGGATAAAGGAAACCTTTGGAAGTGTTGAATATTTTTATGGCACAGATTATAGTGATGCTTTCACAGGTGTATACTTAATCTTCCAACTCATCAAATTGTACATATTAAATATGGACATTTTTACATGTCCATCAGAGCTTGATAAAGTGGCTTCAAAATTATACTTTATATATTGATGAAAGTCATTTAAGAATACAGCAATCTAGAAGAGAGTGATCCTCTAGTGAACCTAACATAATTTAAATGTTATTCCAATATTAATGTTTGGGTATTTTTCTTTTAGTTTTTAAATTTCAAAAGTGAAGGTGCGATTCCAGTGATAATAATTGGACAACACCAAATTTTGTTAAGGATGTGGAGCAAATGGCACCTTCAACTAATGCTGGTAGAAATGCAAAATGGTACAGTCCTCATTGAAAGACAGTTTGGGGGCAGCCTGAGTGGTTCAGCAGTTTAGCTCTGCCTTCGGCCCAAGGCATGATCCTGGAGACCCAGGATCGAGTCCCACATCGGGCTCCCTGCATGGAGCCTGCTTCTCCCTCTGCCTGTGTTTCTACCTCTCTCTCTCTCTCTCTCTGTGTGTGTGTCTCTCATAAATAAATAAAATATTTTAAAAAAGACAGTTTGGTAGTTTCTCAGAAAATTAAAGATAGTCTTACGATAAGATTAATCTATCACAGACAAAAGTATATATGCCAATTGAGTTGAAACCTTGTTTACAAAACATACATAAATTTTTTAAGGGAGTTTAAACATTTATTTTTTCCTCAGAGATGTTATCAATTACTAAACATGCTCTGAATCTCCTCTTCCTGTGTAGTGAGAACAGGAAGGGAAAAAAAAATGATTCCAACAGATGAGATATCAATTAGTGAAGGAGGAGATCAGGTATTGCCTTCAAAAATACAATTTCTTTGTGGCCGTAAATTCTGTAATGCAAGACCAGACACTAAAATGTAGGCTGCCTCTTAATTAATTTTTAATAGAGCCAAATAATCTTTCTCTGAAATATGAAAAGAGGACAATGGGCAATGTGAGTTCTTTCATCACCTATCCTCACTTCAGAGGGGGACCCCTCACTTCAGAGGCTGCACATATATATTTTATAATGAAGTTATATTGAATAATAAAAGAGCTGTTAAATAATAAAAATATATATTAAAAATATCTCTGTTGCAGAAATCTTTAATCCACATTCTTGTCTCATTACATTCGCCAGGGCTTTCGAGCACAACATTGAAAATGAGTGGTGAGAAGGGAAATCCTTCCCTTTTATCCAATGTTAGTGGGAAAGCTTTGAATGGCTTAACACATGTAGTTTTAAATTTATCATGAGAAAATGCTAAAATATTGACTAAGATTTTTTTAAATGCCAGTATAATAAAGGTAAAGTGGTTTCTTTTTTATTTTCAGCTGTACAAGAGTGATTCAACAATTCTATGCATTACTCACTCCTCATCATGATAGGTATACCCTTAATCCCGTTTACCTATTTCACCCATCCCCTCACTCACCTGCTCTCTGGTAACCATCAGTTTGTTCTCTATCATTAAGAGTCTCTTTCTGTTTTGTTTTCTTTGTTTTGTTTCTTAAATTCTTAAGTTATACGGTATTTGTCTTTCTCAGACTGACTTATTTCACTTAGTATTTTAATGTTTAGATACCCACGTTGTTGTAAATGACAAAATTTCATTCTTTTTAATGATTAACATCCCCGTATATGTGTGTGTACTTATATAAATAATATTTATGTACACATATATATATACATATAATATACATGTACATAAACACACATATATATCATAACTTCTTTATCAGTTCATCTACTGATGGACACTTGGGCTACTTCTATAATTTGCCTATTGTAAATAATGCCACAATAAATATAAAGGTGGGACACGTGGGTGACTTAGTGGTTGAGCGTCTGCCTTCAGTTCAGGGCTTGATCCCGGGGTCCTGGGATCAAGTCCCACATCAGGCTCCCCGCAGGGAAATAAATAAAATCTAAAAAAAAAAAAAAAAAAAGATAAAAAAAAGATTTTATTTATTTATTCATGAGAGACACAGAGAAAGAAGAGAGGCAGAGACACAGGCAGAGGGAGAATCAGGCTCCACCAGCAAGCTGACGCTGGACTCATCCCGGGTCTCTAGGATCGCTCCCCGGCCTGAAGGCGGCGCTAAACAGCTGAGCCACCAGGGCTGCCCATAAAATCTTAAAAACACATAAACAAAAAACATAAGGGCGAATATTTTTTTCAAATTAGCGCTTTCTTATTCTTTGGAAAAATATCCAGTAGTAGAATTACTGGATTATATAGTAATTCTCTTTTGAATATTTTGAGGAACCTCCATTCTGTTTTCTACAGTGGCTGCACAGTTTACGCCCTATCAACAGTACACGAAGGTTCTTTATTTCTCTACATCCTTGCCAGCATTTGCTATCTCTCGTGTTTTTTATTTCAGCCATTCTGACAGATGTGAGATGATAATCTCAATGTAGTTTTGACTTGCATTTCCTTGATGATGAATAATGTTGAGCAACTTTTCATGTGTCTCTTGGCCAACTGTGTTCTTTGGAGAAATGTCTGTACATGTCTTCCTTCCTTTTTTAATTGGATTAGTGTGTGTGTGTGTGTGTGTGTGTGTGTGTGTGTGTGAGTTGTGTGTGTAAGTTCTTTGTATATTTTGGATACCAATCCTTTATTGGATATGTCATTTGTGAATTTCTTCTCCCATTCAGCAGGTTGTCTTTTAGTTTTGTTGATTGTTTCTTTGCTGTGTAGAAGATTTTTGTTTTTATGTAGTTCCAATAGTTTGTTTCCAGTTTTGTTTCCCTTGCCTTATGACATATATCTATAAAATTATTGCCATGGTCAGTGTCAGAGAAATTTCTTCCTGTGCTCTCTTTTAGGATTTCTATGGTTTCAGGTCCCACAGTTAGGTCTTTAATACATTTAGAGTTTGTGTGGTGTGTGTGTGTGTGTGTGTGTTCGTAGTGTGAAAAAGTGATCCAGTTCCATTCTTCTGCATGTAGTTGTCCAGTTTTTCCAAAACCATTTGTTGTAGAGGCTGCTTTTTTTCAATTGCATATTCATGCCTTCTTTGTTGTAGATTAATTGACCATATAATCATGGGTTTACTTCTGGGCTCTCTATTCTTTACCATCGATCTATGTGTCTGTTTCTGTGCCAGTACCATACTGTTCTGATTACTGTAGCTTTGTAGTATATCTTGAAATCTGGCATTTTGATACTTATTTATTTATTTTTTTCTTTTCTTTCAAGATTGCTTTTGTTATTTAGAGTCTTTTGTGGTTCCACAGAAATTTTAGGATTATTTTTCTAGGTCTGTGAAAACTGCTGCTGGTATATTCATAAGGATTGCATTAAATCTGTAGAATATTTTGTATGGTATGGCCAATTTAACAATTCATTTTCTCCCAATCCATGAACATGAACTGTCTTACTACATGTTTGTGTCATGTTCAATTTCTTTAATCAATGTATAATAATGTCCAGAGTACAGGTCTTTTACCTTCTTGGTTTAGTATATTCTTAGGTATTTTATTATTTTGGTGCAATTGAAATGGGTTTCCTTAAATTCTCTTTCTCCTACTTCATTATTAGTGTATAGAAATGCAACAAAGTTCTGTATATTGATTTTGTATCCTACAAACTTACTGAATTTATTTGTGAATTCTGATATTTTTTGATGGAGTCTACAGTTTTCTCTATATGTAGTTTCATGTCATCTGCAAATAGTGGAAGTCTTTCTTCTGTACCAATTTTTATTACTTTTATTTTTCTTGTCTGATTACTATGGCTAGGACTTTCAGTTCTATGTTGAATGAAAGTGGTGAGAGTAGATATCCTTGTCTCATTTCTCATTGTAGGGTAAAAGATCTCAGTTTTTCACCATGTAATATGATGCTAGCTGTTGGGTTTTACATATATGCCCTTTATTTTGTTAATATGTTCCCTATAAACTTACCTTTTGAGGTTTTCAATATGAATAGATGTTATACTTTGTGAAATGATTTTTTTTCTGCATCTTTTGAAATTATCATGTAGTTTTTATTCTTTCTTTGTTAATGTCATGTATCACATTGATTAATTCATGAATATTGAACCACACTTGATTCCTAGAAATAAATCCCACTTAATCATAGTGAATGATTTTTTTTTAATTTTTATTTATTTATGATAGTCACAGAGAGAGAGAGAGGCAGAGACACAGGCAGAGGGAGAAGTAGGCTCCATGCACCGGGAGCCCGACATGGGATTCGATCCCGGGTCTCCAGGATCGCGCCCTGGGCCAAAGGCAGGGGCCAAACCGCTGCGCCACCCAAGGATCCCATAGTGAATGATTTTTAAAAATATATTGTTGGATCTGATTTGCTAATATTTTGTTGAGAATTCTTCCATCTATAGTCATCAGAAATATTGGTCTGTAATTCTTTTATTTTATTTTATTTTGTGGTACCTTTATCTGGCTTTGGTATCTGAGTACTATCGGTCTAATAGAATGAATTGAAAATCTTTCATTTCTCTTCTATTTTGTGGAATAGTTTGGGAAGAATCTGTATTAAGGCTCCTTTAAATGTTTGGTAGAATTCACCTGTGGAGCCATCCGGTGCTGGATTTTTGTTCATTGGAAATTTTTTGATTACTGATTCAATTTCATTGCTGGTAAAGTCTGTTCTAACTTTTTATTTCTCCCTGGTTCAGTTTTGGGAGGTTATGTTTCCAAGAATTGATCCATTTCTTTTAGGTTGCCAATTTGTTGGCATATAATTTTTCATAATATGTTCTTACAATTCTTTTACTTCTGTGCTTTCTCTGCTTCGATCTGTGATTTTCTTTATTTGGGATGTTTGTCTGTCTATCTCTCTGTCTCTCTCTCTTACTCTTTCCTTCTCCCCCACTCCTCCACCCCTCTCTCTTGATGAGTGTGGCTAAATGTTTATCAATTTTGTTGATCATTTGGAGAACCAGTTCCTTATTTCATTGATCTGTTCTATTGGTTTAGTTTCTATTTCATTTATTTTTGCTCTTATCTTTATTATTTCCTTCCTCTGATTTTGAGTTTTGTTTGTTGTTCTTTGTCTAGCTCCATTAGGTGTAAAGTTAGGTTGGTGTTTTTAGAGATTTTTCTTGCTTCTTGAGGCTGACCTCTATTGCCATCAACTTCCCTCTTTAAACCACTTTTGCTGCATCCCAAAGATGTTGGACCACCATGTTTTCATTTTAATTTGTCTCCATGTGTTTTTTATTACCTCCTTAAGTTTTTGATTGACCCATTCATTGCTTAATAGCATTTTATTTAACCTCCATGTATTTGTGACCTTCTAGATTTTTCTGTTATGGTTGATTTCTAATTTCATGGCATTGTGGTCAGAATAGATGCATGGTATGACTTCGATCATTTGAGTTTGTTAAGACTTGTTTGTGGTTTAACATACTTTACATTCTTTTATTTTATGAGTGCCTTTACTGCTTTTTATAGATATACCTGATTTTACTCCTCTGTGCTTATTACTTTTCTTACTCTTGTGGTTTTTCTACCCAGAGTTCCCTTTAACATTTCTTTTAGGGCTTTTTTAATGGTCATGAATTCCTTTAACTTTTGTTTGGGAATCTCTTCATCTCTCCTTCTATTGTGAATGATAGCCTCACTGGACACAGTATTTTTGATTGCAGGGTGTTTTGTTTTGTTTTCTTTTCTTTTCTTTTCTTTTCTTTTCTTTTCTTTTCTTTCAGGAATTTGAATATATCACTTTGTGGCCTGCAGTTTCTTTTTTATGTA
The DNA here is from genome assembly GCF_048164855.1 of Canis lupus baileyi. NCBI lineage: Eukaryota > Metazoa > Chordata > Mammalia > Carnivora > Canidae > Canis > Canis lupus. The sequence goes on along the minus strand of NC_132854.1, from coordinate 22,902,101 downwards.
TATATTTTTTATCGGTGTTTAATTTGCCAACATATAGAATAACACCCAGTGCTCATCCCATCAAGTGCCTCCCTCAGTGCCCATCACCCAGTCACCCCTAACCCCCACCCACCTCCCTTTCTACCACCCCTAGTTCGTTTCCCAGAGTTAGGAGTCTTTATGTTCTGTCTCCCTTTCTGATATTTCCCACTCATTTTTTTCTCCTTTCCCCTTTATTCCCTTTCACTATTCTTTATATTCCTCAAATTAATGAGACCATATAATGTTTGTCCTTCTCCGATTGACTTATTTCACTCAGCATAATACCCTCCAGTTCCATCCATGTCGAAGCAAATGGGTATTTGTCGTTTCTAATGGCTGAGTAATATCCCATTGTGTACATATACCACATTTTCCTCATCCATTCATCTTTCGATGGACACTGAGGCTCCTTCCACAGTTTGGCTATGGTGGACATTGCTGCTAGAAACATCGGGGTGCAGGTGTCCCAGTGTTTCACTGCATCTGTATCTTTGGGGTAAATCCCCAGCAGTGCAATTGCTGGGTTGTAGGGCAGATCTATTTTTAACTCTTTGAGGAACCTCCACACAGTTTTCCAGAGTGGCTGCACCAGTTCACATTCCCACCAACAGTGCAAAAGGGTTCCTCTTTCTCCACATCCTCTCCAACATTTGTGGTTTCCTGCCTTGTTAATTGTCCCCATTCTCACTGGTGTGAAGTGGTATCTCCTTGTGGTTTTGATTTGTATTTCCCTGATGGCAAGTGATGCAGAGCATTTTCTCATGTGCTTGTTGACCTGCTGAGGGACTCAATCCCAGGATACTGGGATCATGACCTGAGTGGAAGGCCAGACACAGAACTGACTGAACCACCCAGGCATCCACTTTTTATTATTTTAATTAGATTATGTTTTCAATTATAATGTGGGTTTCCTTGGGCTGATTTTGATTAGGGCTTTCTGTGCCTCCTGGATCTGGACTTCTCTTTCCTTTTCCAGATTCAGGGAAGTTTTTAGTCATTATTTCTTTAAATAAATTTTCTAACCCTGTTACCCCATTTTTCGTTCTTCTTTTGGGAATAGGATATGTTATTATGCTTGATGGTTTTGCTGAGTTTCCTATATCTATTATTTTTTGTTGTTGTTAGTCTTTTTTCTCTTTCCTGTTCAGCTTGTTACTTTTCCATTACTTTGTCCTGCAAGTCACTGATATGGTTTTCTGCTTCTTCTAGTCTACTATTTATTCCTTCTAATTGATTTTTACTTTTAGTTAATAAGTTCTTCAACTCTGATCTATTCTTTTTTTTATGTTTTCTATCTCTCCATTGAGGGTCTCACTGAGGGAGACCCTCCACTCTTTTCTCAAGTCCATTTAGTATCTTTATGACCACTACTTTAAATTTTCTATCAGGCATATTAATTATCTCCATTTCATTTAAGTCTTTTGCTGTGATTCATCATAGTTCTTCCATGTGGGAAAATTCCTCTCTACCCTCCTTTTGTCTAACTCTCTGTATCTTTGTGTATGTGTGTGTTTATGTGTGTGTTAGGAAAGTCAACTATGTCTCCTATTCTTGAAAGTAGTGGCCTTATGTAAAAGAGTGCCCTGTGTAGTGCTCTGCAGTGCAGAGTCCCCTGTTCAGCAGATCCTGGAGCTTCTGAGGTATCTCTTATGTTGTTGCACAGACGCTACTTTTGTGGCTGAGCCATGTTTGTTCAGTCCAAGTCGCCTCCTCCTTTCCTGTTGTGATCAGAGTTTGGTCCCTGTAATGTTAATGAGCCAATCTGTGGCTACCTTGTTCTTCAGTTGGATCAGCTGTTGCTATAGGTATGGTCACACTGAACTGCAGTATGCTCTCTCTGTGCTGTACCCTGTGAAGCTTTTATGGATATATAGGGCCTGCAGTCCAACCAGATGTCTTTCCCTAGCCTACTGTGGTGACTGCAGTTGAATTTTTCATGGTTTTCTTCCTTTCTCTCCAGGTCAGGAGTCACTTTGAAGTAGTGTTGGCCCTTGTTAGGGCCGCTTGCACAATGCAACGTTATGGAGTTGCCTTCGTTGACCTCCTACAGAGGGCCTATTCCATGGAGAGCATCCATAGGAGAACACAGGGGTGTGGCGTGTCTTAGCAAGCCAGTGGAGAATGTTCAAGCTTTGCTGGTTACTCAGTATGTAGGCTGTGCATCTGGAGAAGGAAATGGTGTCTGCCAGCTGTTTTGTTCTTGAACAAGTCTCCTAAAGATCCCTCCCCGTCCAATACATGTTGTGAGATAAGCAAATAAATCTCCTTCCCCTACGCCCCATGCAGTTTTTCAAACTGCCATTTTTATGCTGTATGTAGAGGTGTTGTTATGTTACCTCTTTAAGCAGAGGCACTCAGTGTCTTGTCACCCTCTAGCTCTCCCAGTGGCCCCAGAACTGAGGCCACTGATTTTTAAAGTTCCAGTTGTTAAACTCCACTGATTGTAACAAGTCATGGAGTCAGGCTCCTCTTGTTTTCAAAGCCACATTTTATGGGGATTTATCTTCCCAGCAGAGATCCCCCATGCATTAGGTGCCTGCTGTCATATGTGCTCCTCTTGCTTTCCTTTTTTTTTTTTTTAATTTTTTTTTAAATTTATTTTTTATTGGTGTTCAATTTACTAACATACAGAATAACCCCCAGTGCCCGTCACCCATTCACTCCCACCCCCCGCCCTCCTCCCCTTCTACCACCCCTAGTTCGTTTCCCTCCTCTTGCTTTCCTGATCCTACCATGTCCCTTCATCCCACAGACGGCTTCTTATGGGTCATGTTGGTACCTGATTACATCTCTGTCTTTTCTACCTTTTTTAGTGTAGTATTTTCCTCTCTAGCTGTGGAGAGTCTTTTTGTTAGTTTTGCTAGGTTTTTTTTTTTTTTTTTTTTTTTTTTTTGGTAATTTGCTCTTATTTATGCTCACATGGATATTATCTAGATGTGTCTCCGGGACAAGGTGAGTTTTGGATTGTCCAACTCTGCCATCTCCCTGGGATGTCTTGATTAAGAGTTTTTTTTAAAGAAGTTTCCTGCATATCTAAGTAGTCCATTTTAGTAAAAATTAAGTAAAAAGTTCATTCCTTAATTCAATTAAAAGTCATACAAAATATTAATAATCTGGAGTGAGTAAATATTAGACATAATTCAAGGTAATGAAATTTTGTAATATGTGACATAACATTTGGCATAAGAAAAATTTAAGTACTTTAAAAGATCTAATTAAAATATAAGTAAGGAAGCAATACTGTCTTCAGTGTCCAAGGAGGAACATAACTTTTAGAAATGAAGAATATAATGCTTGAAACTAAAAATTCACAGGACATTTTACTGATATGTTTCATAATTATAATTACTTAGTAAGGTGAATAAAGTCCTTGGGAAATTGTAATAAGAGAGAGGTAGGAAAAGAAAGAGAGATCAAAGAGACAGACTGAGACAGAAAGAGAGGGGAAGAGAAGGACTTGTCTAAAAAGAGAACAAGAATGGTTTTGGTCAACTTCTTCTGCCCAGGCAGCCCACCCAGTGCACCAGGTATGTAAATGAAGAAGGCATCTTATGTGCAGAGCTGAATTGAATCTTCAGGTGACTTTTTGTTGCAAGTTCATGAGAAATCCCAAGAGAGAATTGTGTTAGTAAACAATTTAAGGCACTATTTTCTATAGCCATTTGGTACATGACATTAGACATCCAGAACAATCTGTGAAGGGATAACTGAGATTAGGAAACTATAATTAATAGTGAATCTATCAGTAAATATTTGTGATTTTCTTTAGTAATGATCAAGGACAAAGAAGTGAAAGTATGATATACACTTCTTAGGAGATATGCAAACGAAAAAAATAGTAAGAAAAATGCTTCAAAAATATATTTTAAAATGGCTAATATGCAAATTTATTAGTGAGATCCATTAATTTTATTACTATAACAAGTGCTTGAAAAATACATAAATCATATAAACTATTTGAAGTATCTAAATAATTTTGAATTGAAAATATAGATTTTTTAATTATGTAATTCAAATATTCTGCTATTTTTCATGTTATATAAATTACTCAGAACTTTTAAATGTTTGCTTATATATTCAGGTAATATACACGTTTCATGGCTAATATCACAAATACTACAGGGCTTATCTGTCTTAATATCCAATTTAAAATGGTAATTGGGAATCACAAAACATTTTACTTTAAATTAAATAATACAGCTTCACATGAAACACATGGACATTAGAAATTACATTTTAAAATAGCTTTTTACATATTATTGAATTTTAAGTTTTAATATTAATTTTTCTTTAATATTTGAGCAATTTTGTAATATTTTTGAAATCAGTGAAAATTTTAGCTGAAATAAAATTGTCAAAATTTTAAAATATTTTAACGGATTTTTAATATTGTAAAAGGTCTTTTTATTGACAGCTTTCAAGATATTTTAAGTCTGAAATCTTGAAAATATATTTGGCACTTCGACATGCATATTCATCTCTCTTAATAATCTACTAATTTGGGTATTAGTGACTCATTTCCATGCCTTAATCAACCTCATTGGATTGGATCATGTGACTTGCAACATGTCAGATTCTATTCTCACACTTTCTTCAAATAAAAGATGTAGCAGCTGCTAAGGATGCATTAATAATCTCTTGGGTAGGAGTTTGACAACTGTATATGCAAAATCTCTTTCAATATGTTTATGCATATTGACTTGAAAAACTACTTGACACTTGAATTTTTCTATTTACACTAAGTTACATGCACATAAAAATGATTACAAAAACAGTAGCAATTTTAATTTTAAAAAGTACATACTAATCAATAGAAAAAAAGCCTGATGTATCATTTTACAGTTCAATAAATATTTCATTCTAAATCTTTGTATACAAACCACATTTATTAATGACAAAAATATTAAAGTGTTATGCGTTAATGCATGAATTGCTGAATTAGAATAGTCTTGGTTGTTTGCTTCCATCAAATTTCTACATTACCATGAAAACAATTGATTTGATCTGTATAAAGTTAGTTGTTAAATAAATGCTAAGGAAATTCTGTGTTAATTTATAATTAAGTCTTCCCTTTTTTAGTTCATACCTTTTATTAGAAAAAAACACATTTTACTTTCTTTGCATTCACAGTTGTTTCCCCTACTATTTCTATTAGCTTTAATTACATATATTATTTAGAATTCTTAAATCTAAAAATTTTAATTTGTAAAGAAAACTAAGAATTGTGAATTGTTATACTATCACTCTTTGACTAGCAAGTTTATGAATACATTTCATAACTTCTTAATTCTTATTAAGGTTATATGTTGCTGATATCAAGATAATCCCCACAGACCTTTCTTTCTCTCATTTTTGTTCATAGTTTCACAAAAGAAAATGTGCAAACATTGAACTTACTTTTGTAAGTGATAATTCTGTTAGCCACACTACTTTCACAATGTTATTGGAGTTAGAGAATCTGCTGGTCCAAATTAGACCAAAAAATAAAATCATTTATAAGAATCTTGAGATATTTTCCTATTAAGATATCTTCTAATTCTACAAAGCTCCCACTAATGTTAAAATGCACATAAGCAATAGGCAAGAAGAGGTAGATTGATATAATTCTTAGTATGTATTCTGAGTTCATTCAAGTATTTTGAATGTCAAATATACTTATAATTCATATTGGTATTTAGATATTCAAGATGCTGAAATATAAATGTAATTTCTCAGAAGCTCTAAGGATTAGTTTGGAAAAAACTAAAAAATTAAACCAGCATTATTTTTTATTTTTAGTTTTTAAACTTCACTGTGTTCCTAGCATTGCAGTTTAAAAAAAACAAAAACAAAAACAAAAACATGTAGCCGTGTTGCTGGCTGACATTGTTAAACATATGCTTTGGATACAAAGACTAAACAATTCTCAAATTGATCTCCCCCAAACCAAAATACAACAGAAAAATCCAGCTAGCTTATGAGATAGCAAATATTAAGTAATAACTATACAAGTGATTTTATATAAGTAACAAAGTATATTTTATATATTACTGCATATTATGAAATTCAATTGAAGTAGTCTTCCCACTTCAGCCACTTGAGCAAACTTCAGACACCTCCTCCCCTGACTTCAGCAATTATGACAAGGGCCATTAGACTCCCAGCAGGACTATTTTTAGAGATCCCATGTCTGTCACAGAGTTGTGTTTCCCTGTGTGAAGATATCCTCCATCTGCAGTCCCCCCCCCCCACCTCCAGCTCTCCCTGACTCAGAAGGGTCCTTGATCCACTTGGCGCTCTGCCCCCATTGCTTGAGCCCAGTGGGAGCAGGAGGACAGGTGCTGGCTTGAAGGAGATGCTTGCATTCTGCACAGCCATAGCTCTATAATTAAAAGTGCACTGCTGGTTTAAAAAAAAATATTAATCACTTCCTTTTTGTTATTAAATGTACAGTGGTCCCACTTAATTCATGGTTTCTCTTTCCAAAGTTTCAGTTACCTGTAGTCAATCATTGCCCAGAAGTAAATGATCCTACTTCTGACTTATCATCAAGAGCTTAAAAATAGCCTTCATTGCAATGTATGTGTTATTCACTTCACTTCATCTCATCAGGTAAGCATTTTATCATCTCACATCACAATAAGAAAGATAAGAAATAAATGTATTACATTATGGTTACAATTGTTCTATTTTATTTATTGTTGTTAATCTTTTACTCTGTGTAATTTATAAATTGAAATTTATCATGGATATAAATATGTATGTATAGAAAAAAAATACTATACATAGGGTTTGAGGCATTATCTGAGGATGTGTAGAGTAACCTCCTTGGGTAAGTGGAGACTAATGTATATGGAATAAGAAATATCTGGAATATGTGTTGATTCTAACCGTGGCTATAAAAGTTATATATCCAATTACTATTGTACTTTGAGCACAGGTTATATGATCTGACTTTGTGAATTTATTATTAATGAAGACATGTATTGGTTTTAAATGTTCAATTCCAGAGGCAGAGATAATTTAAGTGATTGAGCATGATAACCCGTGGGCAAGAACAATTTTCATTTGAATAAGTGTAATTATGCTATTAGAATGTAAAGAAAAGAGAAATCAGAATCCTTGATTGGAGGAATTAAGAGATGGCTTAATAAACTTTGCTTTATTGGAACATTGATGGCAGCTTTACATTTTTTAAAAATTTTTCTTTTAAGATTTTATTTATATATTCCTGAGAGACACAGAGAGGCAGAGACACAAGCAGAGGGAGAAGCAGGCTCCATGCAGGGACCCCGATGTGGAACTCGATCCTGAAACTATAGGATCACTGCCTGAGCCAAAGGCAGATGCTCAACCACTGAGCCACCCAGGCGTCCCAATTTTTTTTTTTTTTTAATTTGTGCAAGAAGGGTTTCCTACAACTGCCTTTGTTATATTATTCCATTTGAATACTCAACACAATTTACTTATTGTAGTAACTATATGTATAAGTCCACAGATATGTATTAAGATATTACTTTGGGGGGAACCCTGGGTGGCACAGCGGTTTAACGCCTGCCTTTGGCCCAGGGAGCGATCCTGGAGACCCGGGATCGAGTCCCACGTCGGGCTCCCGGTGCATGGAGCCTGCTTATCCCTCTGCCTGTGTCTCTGCCTCTCTCTCTCTCTATCATAAAAATTAAAAAAAAAAAAAAAAAAGATAGTACTTTGGGGCAGCCCAGTGGCTCAGCAGTTTAGCGCTGCCTTTGGCCCACGGCGTGACCCTGGAGACCCAGGATCGAGTCCCATGTCAAGTTCCCTGCATGGAGCCTGCTTCTCTCTCTGCCTGTGTCTCTGCCTCTTTTTCTCTCTCTGTGTCTCTCATAAATAAATTTAAAAAAATCTAAAAAAAACCATAAGATATTACTTAGGATCAACTATAAGCTAGTCACTGGGTGTGCATTGAAAATCAAAGCTTACAATGTTAAGAACTGGCTTGCAAATATCTATCTATCTATCTATTTATTTATTTATTATTTATTTTTATTTTGTTAATATCTATATATTTAAATAGTAGGTGAAATGTTATCTTTTCCAGTATGAACTCTTGACACTTCTTCCTTTCATTTTTCATGTCAAATCAAAGTCACCAGAAATGACCCAAGTGCATAAATCTGTCTTTCAAAATATACATACATACATATATGCACACACACATACAAAGCATGCATGTTAGTGCTATCTTCACAGTTTCCTCTGTATTGCACTTATTGTAGTAAAATCCATCACTGCTTAACACAATATGCTGTATGCTTCCCCTAAAATAACTATTTTATCTGTGTTTATTTTCAGGCTTCATAATGATGGCTGTATTAGTTTCCTAGAGCTGCCAAAAAAAAAAAAAAAACAGCAAACATGGGGTTAAAAACAACAGAAACTTACTGTGTCACATTTCTAGAGTCTAGATTTTAGAAATCAAATTGTCAGCAGGGTCATGTTCCCTTTATGAACTTTAAGGGAAGATCCTTCCTTGCCTCTGCTAGGTCTCTGATGGTTGCTGGCAATCCTTAGTATTCTTTGGTTCATAAAAATATCACAATTCAACCTACTAAAGTTGTTGAAAGTGATATGAACACACATGACTAAAAGTCATCATAAATTATTTAAAGTCATGTAAAAGAGGGAGAAATATCTCTAAAAATTATACATTTCAGATTCTAATAACACATGCATATTGATCTAATTGGTATCTTTCATTGAAAGTTATTTTCTTACCAAAATTCATGGCAAATGGAAAAGTGTGTTCGATTGGCTTTCTTTTATTTTTATTTTTTAAAATTTTTTGGTCTCTCTGGGGATACCTATTTGGATGCTATATTTTTGTTGTGTATATTGGGTACCTCAGTATTATTTATTACAGCATTCATATGGAATATATAATCAACTTTTAAAATAAGCTGCTTAGAAATTAAATTTTACATAATTCTTTTAAAATACTCTATGTATGAGATGAATACTTGACTCTGTAAAAAAGCCACAATGCACTGGAACTCAGTGATTATAAAAAGAATATAATTTTTTGATTGTCAAAAAAAAATACAGAGCAACACCATGGCATATTTTTGGTGTCATGGTTTATCCCACATGAAAGCTGTTAACAGAGGCCTATTGGGAAATTAAGGGACAATGAGTGCATAAAATCATAGTTTTTTAAGAATAGGGATTTAGTGAAGGGAAATAGATCATCTTTTGACTGAGCATTTTGCTACAAACTGAGGAGTTCACACAGTGAAATGAGTCAGAATCATGATTCAACTGGGTCACTCAATCCTACTTATGGTTGCATCATTAAAAATGATTCTCTCTTTTCCCCCTTGAAGTCCTAGAAGTTATCATAAAGTAAAATCATAGACAAGTGGGGTAGTTTTTGTTGTCAAGTCTCAATTCTATGAAGGATAATGCATAACCTTTTCTAACATCAGCAGGACCTACAGATGTATCAGAGGAAGGTTTCAAAGCAAAACATTTTCTGAGTGTATTATCATAACACTGGTAAAGCAAAGGGCAAACATGCTTCTGTAAAGTAGTTTTTTTTATTGTCAGTCTATATTTTGTTATGACAGTCACTTGTCCTAGTGGATTTATGAACTGCACACATCCCATTGCACCAGATCATTTCATCTGTCTTTTATCTTTAGCACTCTCCTCATAAAAACATAAAACCATCTATGCTGTGAAGACCCTTAACAGATTATTATTGAAACACTGTTCTAAAAGTCCACATGTACAAAATACCAATGTATTCAGAATTATATTGTGTAGAGAGTGATTCTCTCGCATTTAAACATTTTATTTTGGTCAAAATATATACTGATCATATTTTCCATCATTTTATCCTTTGTTGAATGTCCATTGACCCTTTCTAGCAACTTTCCTTTTATCTGAGGGCAGAACCTTCATTTCTTTTAAGAATGATGACTCCCCATTTCCAGTCCACCTCTCTAAGCCAACCATAAATTCCTAACAGTGGCTTAATATTATTACTAGGCACCACTCTTTATAGTTGATCATCCCAGAGGTAAATACTAAAGGCATTCCCTTTAAGGACTACTCATGGCTGTGTTCAAACCATGTGTAAATAGTTTGTCTGAAAGAAATAAAGATTAAACTTCTGTTTAGATTAAAACAAATCTAATCAAGATTTAGATTTTGTCAAGATTAAACTTCTGTTCCCAACTGTTTCAGAAGTACAGACATATTCTCTAGTCATAATTAAATTAACCTTATATTTTACTCTTTGCCCAAGTTATTTTGGGATGAATTTTTTCATCAGAAATGTATTTCTGTCATTTTCTTACTATGTGATCTATATTTTTCTCATAAGAAAAGCAGAGGGCTCTATCAGGAAAGTAACAAAAGGCAAACTAAATCATCATTAACAGTTTCCCCTATTGGAGCAAAGGTTTAAGGAATTCTTAAAATATTGTTTAGATTAAAATGCATCAGGTGACAAGCATAATGAGAAAGATTTGTGAGTAATTAATATTATTTGAACAGTTTCCTGACTCTAACCATCTTTTTTCAAAAGGAAATCAATGATAAACCAATGCTTCTGATTTCAAAGTGCAAACATTATTTTGTGAGAAATTGATGGATTTTAAAATTAGTATGAAAATAAATTGTGATTCATAGATTTTGGTTATTTATAAACAATGCTTTTCTTAAGTACATATTTTTTTATTTTTTAACCAAAAGATTTGTAGAAAACAACTCTTGATATAAGAACTTTTTATAATTTGCCTATGTAAGGCAATTAATCAATATGTAATTTTTTAACACTTATTTTAGAAGGAAGCAAGGAAAATCAATGCACTGATCTCTCTCTCCCCCCTCTTTTCTAATGCTCCTCTGCAATTCTCTATTGGTTAACACTAAAGTGAAATCAAAAAGCATGGGGACACATCGATATATTTCTTACAAGTAAGTTTTCTGCAGAAGAGAGCAGGAATGAGCTCAGAGAAGAGTGGGAATAGCAAAGTCAAATGAAAAATAACTGGCAAAAATCACTGTCTTTTTCTTTTGTTATCCACTCTGTTTTTAGTTCAGGTAAATACAATGTGCTTCCAATGATCAGAATTCACAGAGATCCATGATCATCAATCTTCTCACTGACAGGTGGATAGCAATCAAGTCTTACTCCACTCTGAAACCTAACATATTAGCGATCATTGTGTTCTTCAAATTGGATTGCAAAAGTAAACAAATAAATAGGGAGATGAGGATAGTAATGGTATAAAGCATAGATATTATATACACATTTTAAAGCTTATCACAATCCTTATCACAATCCATTATCATAATGAACTTCTACCATCCATTAGATAATCTCCTGCCCCCAGTTAGCAAATCAGTTATAAAGGCAAAAACCCAGTTATTTATTGCTACAGTATCTGAAGGCTTAGTAATGTTATCTTTATCATATTACCTCAGTTTAATTGTCCTGAAGTATTATAGTTCTTAAGAGAAAATCTAAAGGAGATTTCAGTTTTCAAATGTAATCTTCCCTGTGCATCCAATTGTATTTCAGCCAAACAACATGGTAAAGGTAATTAATTATTCCACCTATATGAGTCACCCCTTTGCTGCTCAATGTCTTAGCTGCATGAGAAACCCAGAAACCTAAGAGCTTCCTGGAGTAATCTTGGCTTCTAGTTCATCAGAACTATAATTATGTTTTTAGTGGATGCATTTGTCCTAAAATAACCAAATTTATCGAGGCTCAAATATTGAGCATAGAAAGTAAAATATTTCATACAGGTTATTACTTTGGCAGTTAGGGAATTTTGTCAGCCAAGAAACAGAAGTGTTGATAGAAACATTAAGCCGAGAAGGCAAATCCAAGAGAATCAACACGCCACCAACAGGGTAATATATCACCTAGGGGACGGTGTCATGTCAACAGCACAGGTTTATCTATGTTGTTGATAGTGTAAGCACACAGCTATGAAAAAAGCATGATTTTCTTTGCTAAAGGAAAGAGATTTATGAATTATGGCCATTTTTGGTCTGGACCTGATAATCAAGTGTGGGGTTGCTAAGGATGAAATCTCATATCCACAAGGTGGTAAATAATGGTTTATAGTTTTTCTGGCTGTGGTAATTGTATATCTCCAGTATATTTTCTTTTAAAAATATGGATACTTTGCATTAATCTACATATATTACTCCATATTGTTATTCAGTGTGAATTTAAATAACTTTATAAAGTAATTTTTTCATGTGACTTTTCTTTCAGTATACCTACTGAATGTCAGTACACTGAATGAAGGGACACCTGGGTGGCTTAGTGGTTGAGCGTCATGCTCTTTGGCTCAGGGCAAGATCCCAGGGTCCTGGGATCGAGTCCTGTATCAGGCTTCCCTTGGGGAGCCTGCGTCTCCCTCTGCCTGTGTCTCTTTCTTTCTCATGAATAAATAAATAAAATCTTTAAAACAAAAAAGTATACTGATTGAAGAATTAATAGATATTGTGACCTTTAACTTTGTATTCAGAAATTTACCTTCTGTTTCATAGAATATCATACTTTTAAAGCATTGTTAGATTTGTTTTCTGTATAGCTAATGTTAATATAAAATATTTTGTACTACTTTTTCTAGATTACCATATCAATACTAGACATTCATTTCTTAAAATATGTAATATGGAGGGTTTTTTTGTCTTCCATTTTTGTGTCATTATCTGTAGCTTGATATTTTTTGGAATTATGGAATCATCTGACGTTGGCACCTTTATTTCTGGCAATTTTATAAACTTACCTTTTTTTCTGTATTTATTCTTACATATATATATATTACCTTGACTATATTGGTAATTTTTCCTCAGAAAATTATCACCTCATAATTTTGCTTAATTTGCCATGTAATTTTCCTCTTGTAAATGTTGGTAATCCCTTTACTACCCATGCTTATATTCTAATTAGAACACTTGAGACTGAATGTAATGCTCCTAAAATTGTGAAGTCCAATTCAGGAAATATGTTTTAATGAAAATTTTTAGGCCATAATTTCATGAAATTATATTTCAGAGTATATTCATTTCCTTTAAACCATTTTAAGATATGTTTATACACTATATTTCTCTATTAGCCCTACTTGTTATATCTTTAATGATATTTTCTATGTGTTCATTGATATGCAAAGTTCTTAATGAAAATATTTCCAATTTCAATACAATTATATTTTCAACTTTCATTATAAAATATGTCTAGCAAGTAAATTCATTTTCAATACATGGGAGAGCACAGATCATGTATACTGCATGTAACAAGTCCTCTTTTCAAATGAATATATGTATGAACTTGCCACTGTTAAAGATTGAAATTTTTCTTTCAAATTGTTGCTGGAAATAGTAGACTGAAAGAATTAAGAAATAAATGTGTTTTTTAAAATTCATTTCAAGGACGCCTGTGTGGCTCAGCAGTTGAACATCTACCTTTGGCTCAGGGCATGATCCTGGAGTCCTGGGATCGAGTTCCACATCGGGCTCCTGCATGGAGCCTGCTTCTCCCTCTGCTTATGTCTCTGCCTCTCTCTCTCTCTGTGCCTCTCACGAATAAATAAATATATCTTTAAATTTTTTTCATTTTCACATAAGCTGTGTATTAATTCTCTCTTCTTAAGTGTACTCATTTCCTCTCTCTCATATTTTTCTTTCCCTGTATATTTGTTTGCTTTTAATGCAATGGATAATTATATAGGTAATAAAAAATGAGAAATCACACAGCAGTTGTAAAAAAGTGCTATTGAGCAGAGTTAACTTTTTTTTCACAATAGATGTTTTAATGTTATTCAAGAAATAAAAATTAATTCAGTTTTTTTTTTACTTCAGTATTATTAAGCTTTATATTTTAAAACTATTTCTGGAAGAAAGATAACTGTCTCTCCTTTTTATAGATAGCATCTGTAACATTTGGGCCGCCCAGGTGGATTAGTGGTTTAGCACTGCCTTAAGCCCAGGACGTGATCCTGGAGACCTGGGATTGGGTCCCCCATCAGGCTCCCTGCATGGAGACTGCTTCTCCCTCTGCCTGTGTCTCTGCCTCTCTCTGTGTGTCTCTCATGAATAAATAAATAAAATCTTGAAAAAAAAAGAATCTGTAACATTTTATCAATAACCATATAAATCATTTCAGCATTTTCCAAATGTCCACAAGAGATATTAGCCCTCTTACAAAATATCTGTGAACTAATATTTAAATAAATTTAAAACAAAATAGAGGTATGCCTGGGTGGTGCAGTCAGTTAAGCATCTAACCCTTGTTTTTGGCCATGATCCTCAGTGTCATGAGATCAAGTCCTGTGTCAGGCTCCACACTCAGGGATGAGTCTGCTTAAGTTTCTCTCTCCCTCTTCCTTTGCCAGTCCCCTGTGACCTCCACCCCCATGCTGTCTCTCTAAAATAAATAAATAAATACATAAATAAATAAATAAATAAATAAATCTTTAAGAAAGTTGAAATTCAGTCTTTAATAATAGCTTGCTTGAAATTAACTCCATATATTTCTATACTCATCAAGACAGGGATGCCTGAGTGGCTCAGTGGTTGAGCGTCTGCCTTTTGCTCAGGGTATAATGCTGAGTTCTGGAGTTCTGGAATTGAGTCCCACATCAGGCTCCCTACATGGAGTCTGCGTCTCCCTCTGCCTGTATCTCTGCCTCTCTCACTGTGTTTCTCATGAATAAATAAATAAAGTTAAAAAAAAATCATCAAGACAGACTTAATGTTCCCTCAAGTTAACTATAATTAAGATAGTTTTCTTCCATACTCTAGGTCCCTGACATCCTTTTTATTAGAGCATTTACTTTAGAAATTTTTGGGTTGTAAATGTTCTCTTAGCCTCTTGCCAGTTTTATACCACAGGAACGTCATTATCAAGAACTTTGGACCTCTCTTTGAAATGTATGCATCACAAAAGAGAAAGACCATATTTCTCAGTCTTTGTGAGACCATAGGAGCCTAAATTGGTAAATGATAAAAAGCAGAGAAGGTTTTTTTGTTTGTTTGTTTTGTTTTGTTTTGATTTTAGCAGAGAAAGTCTAATCGTATTGGATAAGCCACCCCATCCCCAATCTTAATGTCCTGAGGTTTTTGACTACTTGATCCTATTCAATTTGATTGTTCTTCATGAAGCAGAGAGGATAATAAAATAATTAATTCAGAAAAGCCATACTATCTTTCTTATTCTGGTAATATATAATTAGAATTTCTCATCATAATCATCTGTGGGCAACTATTATATTTACTTCATTAGTAAAAGATTCTTAATAAGGAATTCTGGAATTGGAGAAACCACACAAAAAGGCAGCAGGTATTTTTGTACCTGTTCTCAGTTTATGGCAGCTAATAAATATGATACAAATCAAACTACTTAATTTTTATTTTTTTAAGTTTTAAAATTTCATTTATTTATTAATTTTAAAGATTTTATTTTTTAAGTTACTTCTTTATCCAGTGGGGGGCTCAGACTCACAACCCTGAGATCAAGAGTTGCATGCTCTACTGACTGAGCCAGCAAGGCACCCTGTTACCTATTTTTTTTTCTATTACCTAATTTTTAAATGGAGAAACTGAGGCTCACTTCTACCAAAGTGCATCGAGTGTTACTTCAGTCCATACCAAGACAGCATATAGGTTAGCAGATGCTTTCAGCTGTGTGGGCAGCTAAATACAGTGGCTTACACACCTAATTATATCCCTCACATAAGAAATAATCTAGATGTAAGCAGTTGCTGTTCTTGTTTCAGTGGTATAAGAATATCACAGGAATCATATTTGAGGCCTCATTCTTTTGAATTAAATGTGAGAAAAGAGATATTTTCAAGAAAATAGGAAGGGGAAAGTACATAACAGTCAAATTCTAACCAAATTCGTGCTGCGTAACTAAGTTAATACTGGACGTAATAGACTCAGTAAAAGAGATATTATGAGAGACAGGGTAGGTTATTTCATACTGTTGAAATTTTTAATTCTTAAGATTTTTTTCCAGGATAAAATTATTCATGCATTGAACAATTCCATATTTACATAAGAAATATAAAAATGGTTATGCCTTAAAAATGGTCATTGTATATTTGAGTATCTCAGATAATGACATAGCAAACAAAATATGTAGTAGAAATACATAGACAATCTGAACAATATAATATATGAAGGATTTTCATAATATTCTGTACTCAAAATATTAGAAATCTTTCTGAGCACATTTAATTCACTAACAGAAATTGATAAATATGAGGGCATAGATCTACAAATTCTAAAGAATTGGTGTTCTGTGAACCATGTTTCCTCACTGTACAGAACAAATAATGTAGAAGTAAATAGTTATGAATTGTTTGCAAGTCATATTTCTAAGTAACTGAAATATTAAAGACCAAATTATAGTTGGAAAGCT
This sequence comes from Canis lupus baileyi, assembly GCF_048164855.1. Taxonomy (NCBI): domain Eukaryota; kingdom Metazoa; phylum Chordata; class Mammalia; order Carnivora; family Canidae; genus Canis; species Canis lupus. The sequence continues at coordinate 22,885,672 of NC_132854.1, read as the reverse complement.
GAAAAGATAAAAGAAATTACTTTTGCATATCAAATTAAGTAAGTTGCAAGTAAAAGGATACTTGGAGAAAAATTAGTAGCTCTAAATATTCACAGAAAAGGAAAGATCTAAAAATACACAAACTAACAATTGGACATTTGTCCTGAGTGAACAAACATTTGGCTTCACTCCCAAGATGGTTCCTCAGGGATGATGGCCAAGGGGACCTGTAAGTCTAGCAGTAGTGGATTTCTGCAGCCACAAGGCAATGGAATGGCTGGAGAAAGCCACCACCTTCACTGCCTTTACTGATGTTCTCTGTACTGGGTGGGGCTCATGGATTTATTTGGTAGTGGTGGATAGATGCCTATACCTGAGATCCCACAAAGTGGTAGAAGTGCTAAAGAAGTACTGCAAAACTCTCCAGTGAGTGGTGGAGAAGTGTTCAAAGTATATGATGATTTGGGAACTCTTAATCTAGAACCATTCACTATCACACAAATTGATTAGTCACACCTATGGTTTCTCATTCCAAGAAGAATCCTTATATTTATATGTAAGTTCATTTTTGGTTTTCCCATCCCCTTCCCTTATCTGCAATGTTCCCAACATTTCTCTTTAAAGCAGCCTAATTTATAAGCTTTGCCTTGAATTATAAGAAAATCTTGACCCTGCCCTTGGGACTGAAGTTCTCAAATCACTATTATAACAACTACTATTATCCTCAACTAAATTAATCTACTTCTGCTGCATGTGTATGTGTATATTCTGTAACTTCAGGAAATGGAAGAAAGAGAAAGTAAATCTTTGAAAATGGAGGAAAAGCCTAATGTAGTTCAGAATATGTACTTCTAAAGATATAGTCTTAACCCTTATTATCTTCCGCAAAGTTTGTGTAAACTTGATTGTAGAAACAAATTAGGACAGTATGTACAAGGAAAAAAGAATGAAGTGATTGCAATCACAGACATACACGTGAAAATCCTAACCATATCTTAAAACAAGCAAATCAGATATTATGTTAAATTCATCATGGGGGCACCTGGATGATGCAGTCGGCTAAAGCCACCAATCCTTGGTTTCAGCTCAGGTCATGATCGCAGGGTCTTGGGAGTGAGCCCCATGTCAAGCTTCACACTCAACTCAGAGTTTGTTTGAGATTCTCTCTCCCTCTCTTTTACCCTTCCCGCTCATGCTGCCTCTCTTTCTCTCTCTAAAATAAATAAATGTTTAAAAATAATAAATAAAATTCATCATGAAAAATTAATTCATTCATTTTTGACTTAAATTTTTTATAAATCTGAATCAACACTTTCACATATTTACTTAAGTACATATTCCGTATTGATTATATCTAAGTAGTGAAACAAGGTGAAGATTGATAGATTAACAGAGATCCACAAACTACAGAAGAAATAAATGATCATCTAAATATAAGAATGATATTGAGGGATCCCTGGGTGGCGCAGCGGTTTGGCGCCTGCCTTTGGCCCGGGGCGTGATCCTGGAGACCTGGGATTGAGTCCCACATCGGGCTCCCGGTGCATGGAGCCTGCTTCTCCCTCTGCCTGTGTCTCTGCCTCTCTGTCTCTCTCTGTGTGACTATCATGAATAAATAAATAAAATCTTAAAAAAAAAAAAGAATGATATTGAAAGACTATTAACATCTGTTCATGAAAAAACTCAGCAAAGAAGAATAGGAAAGAATCATACAATTCATTAGATATAACTACCAGAATTTATATCAATAATCAGAATAATCAAGCAGAATAATCATATTTATGAAATTTTCACTCTATTGGGAAGTTCATAGTAAGAAGTAGTTTCATTGTTATTTAAAGTCATACAAAATAAGGAAAATAAATATGTCATGGACATGAATGAAAATATCAAGCAGTGCTCCTATAGAAAAGTAAATACATATACAAACTGGTGCCATATAATTGAAATCATGAAAAACTGAATTTTCATAATCTTTTTTATTTAACAAAGGCTAAAAGAATACGCTTCAGTTCATAAAGAGTCTTATAGCTTATGGTAAGAATTTCCATTATGTTTACACAAGAAGCAATAGCAGGATGACTTTTTAAAGGAAACAGGTTTAATAAAGAAAAAACATTCAGGTCACTTATACCTGTTTGTTAAAGCTGTATATTTTCTGACTGTAGTATGTTTTATTATTTGTAAATCTTGAAGTTATTATTATCATGTCTGACATCTACATTGATTTTATTATGTTTTATTTTTTGTTAATATAATGGGAAATTTTATATTAAATTTAACACCATGTTCAAAAATGAATAGTCTATACTGTCCAATAATGCTAAACTATCAAGACCATCAGATAACATAAATCAGTACATTAGAGAGATGATTACATATTTTTATTTGTAAAATATGGGATCTAAGCATTAGCATTATTTGACATTTTAGTCATCTGCAGTTGTCATGAATTAATAAAACAAATATTCCCAGGGTTAATTTTATAAGCCTTAATAGTCAGTAAGTCTTATCTTGTCATATTTTGTAAGGTTTTAGCACTTATCATAGAATACATTAAAAGGCTAATTGTTTACTCATTTAGACAAAGTAGAACCCAGAGAAATACAAGACTTACAACCTATATAATTAAGAAAAGAGGGGCAGCCTGGGTGGCTCAGTGCTGTAGCGCTACCTTCAGCCCAGGGCCTGATCCTGGAGACCCAGGATTGAGTCCCACGTCAGGCTCCCTGCATGGACCCTGCTTTTCCCTCTGCCTGTGTCTCTGTCTCTGTCTCTCTCTCTGTTTCTCATTAATAAATAAATAAAATCTTTTAAAAAAAAGAATAAAGTTTTGAATAAATAGATATAAGAATTTTTGTCTCACTATTCACAGAAAATTCCATAAACAACAAATAATAATGTACTAAGTTTTCAATGGATACCCAGAAAGGACATCAAAGATTAAGAACAATAAAAACAAAAATCTAAAGCAGATGAGAATATTTAAATCTGAATATATTATAACATGCATATTAATAATATATTTCATGTAAAATTTGTAGGAGTTTTAAAAATCCCTGTTGAAGGCAGGTTTTCTTTTTGTATCTTTACTAAGTAATGGAAGATAATAAATTCATGTCAGATGCATTTGATTTGCAAAGATAAAGGGGCAACACATTGAGCCTCTTTCTCTCCTTTCCTACTTTCTTTCCTCCTTCTCTCTCAATCTGATAATTGCAATAAATTATCTAGTTGAGACTGAGATTTTGATATTTGCAGAAACTAGTCCATTATTTGGAAAGATTATTTGATAAGTGGATTGGAAGAGAAAGTGAAGATTTCGAAGATATGCTCAAGTCAGCAGGAATGATTATAAAGTCATTCTTCTAAAGCTTTCACAATGGTAACAAACTAATGAAACAACCGCATTAGACAAAAAGACAAACTGGATTTCTTCTAAGAGAGAGGAGGAAATCCAAGGAGAGAGAATTGAAAAAAAAAAAAAAGAATAGGGGCCAGAAACATGACAGAAACCATACCTTTGGTGGACTGGAACCTCTCCCTGTGGCTCTAAAAACTTACCTGAACTTTAGTCACACATGAATAGTTGTGTAAATCAGTGTGTAATTGTGTGTGTCAATTCGTGTGGGTGTGTATGCTTGACATTATTTTTATTTTAAACATTTGCTGGAATTCAACAGTAAAGGCATATTGGCCTGGATGTTTATTGGAAAAATTTACAGATTCAGCTGCTTAATAAATATATATTTTTTCCTATCCAAGAAATAATTGAAGTTACTCATTGCGTAAGCATATCTTTTTTATCTCTTTTAATTAGAAGGAACACATTGGTATTTTTGTTATTTTTTACGACATTGACCTTTTTTTCTTTTTCTTTTTCTTTTCTTTCTTTTTTTAGTAGAATGTCCCACTTTTTAAAAATATCTGAATGATAGGATACCTGAGGGTTCAGTTGGTTAAGCATCTGCGTTTAGCTCAGGTCATGATCCCAGGGTCCTGGAATTGAGTCTGGGCTCCTTACTTTGTGAGGAGTCTGCTTCTCTGTCTTTTGCCCACTCCACTGTGCTCTCTCTCAAATAAATAGGTAGATAGATGATAGATAGATAGATAGATAGATAGATAACTTAAAAAAGAAATCTGAATGTTTTCCTATATGTAGTCTTTTTATACTAATTAATTAAGGTGCTTGATTGTTATTGAATCATGTCAGTTGGCATATGGTACCAGTTTATATTCAAAAGGTGAGGCTAATTTTTCTGCTGGATAAAAACGGTGTCTGATCCTCTTCATTGTGTGTATGTGTGTGTGTAAATTTTCTTTGTTATAAAATGATTTGTGAAATGATACATGTAAACAATATGAATAATCCATGCCACAGTATCTCTTTATACTATTTGCTTCCATCTATAATCATTTTACTAATTTGTTATTGCATTAAAATTTGCGAAATAGTGATTTTCAGTCTTTCAACTATATGAATGAAATGGTTCCTCCTATAAAAAGTTTCTCCTATTTTTCCTTTCCTTCCTTTATTTGGAGTATTTCTACGAGCTAGTGAATCAAAGTGTGAAAAATTAGAATATTTGCTGCTAACTTCAGGAAAATAATAAAATTCTCTCTGTCTCCACTATTGCAATGAAAACACTAGGTAACACAAATACAAAACAGAACTCCATAAATAATTCAATTTTATCTAGTATTTTTTATATTTTAGTAAAATTTTGCATATTATTCTCTCACTTTTAGTATCACTTTGTTTTAATATTTCTTAAAAATCACTTCTGCATTTTATTTTTTTACCTTTTAAATTACTTAATGCAATTTTCTAAAATATTTGTATATAAATTTACTTATACTTTTATAATTTTCTTATATTTTATAATTTTATCATTTATAATATCATATTTTGGAACATTTCCATAATTGCATTATGAATTAACAAATTGTTTATTGCAAGCTCACTGTTGAAAATATAATTGTAACAAAAATACAGAATCTGCCTTCTTGAAACTTCCAATCTATTGGAATAATCAATCAAATAAGTAAATGAGTCTAATATATGCTATTTGGAAATAGCAGGTAAAGATCTATATGGAAGTAAAATACAAGGAATTGATCTAGTGAGAGATTATAAAGCAGTTGTATTTGATATTATTCTGTAAACAAGAATGTCAGTTTTTGAAATAGATGAATGAAGTTGTACAAGGCTCCTACTGTAGGGAGCATTGGAATTACAAAAGATACAGTTAAACCTGTGGGATTAGAGTAGACAGCAGTGGCATTAAGGAAATTATTCTACAATCATAGACTGGGTAAGCCTGTGTAAAGGTAATTATTAGTCATGGTGTATATTTTTTTCATCATTCTAAGAAAGCTCATATGTATCAGAGAGCAGGTATATAACATAATCATATTTCAGATTTTGAAAAAAAAATCAGTGCTGAAAGCAGAACATCAGGTAAAAATTAATTTTTATCTATAATGATGGTAGTCATACACAGTACAGTTAATAAGTTGAGGCTAACCTTAGAAGAAATAAAGACTCTTAAATATAAAAGGTTGATTGCTGAACTCAGAGAGGAGAGTGTTGTAACCAATATTCATATAACAAAGTTGGTTAAGAAAATTTGGCATATCCATCTTTGCCTCCGATACTATGTACATAATTACAGTGACAAGATACTGAATGAAGATAGAGAACATATACTTATTTAGTTAAAAAAGGGGGATGGATGAACAAAAAGAGCAAAAGAAAAAAGCTATTGTCTAATAAATATATGAAAACATTCATCTCACTAGTATTTTTCCTTACTCTGCTACAATGTTCTTTTAAGTTAGTTGTATAACTGCAAGATCTAAACTTCCATTAATGTCAAAATCAAGTAGCTGACCTTAGTGAGAGGGCAAGATAGAGATATACCTGTGCTGCTGTTTCTTCTCCAATAGAAGAAGGCACTGACTTGACTCACTATCCCAGAGCACTCAGGTGGCAGACTACTGTGTTTAGCAAAGCCAGAAATGGAAGAAGTCACCCCTGATTTTATGAGAACTTTCTAATGATTCCTGATGAAAATAAATAGGATGACCATTCTTGTATATTTTGGTCAGCGGTGCATTCTGTAAATAGGAGCATCAGTGGTGAACAGGGTATATATTGTATATATACAATATATTCAGTTGTTTAGGTTCTATGTTTCAGTCACCAAGAATATTTTATCTCTTTTGCACCTCCCTCTAAGTGTTAGATTCTCCCTTTCTTTCCTCTCTGGGATGATTTAAGAGTGGCATTTGTTAATCTCAAATTTGTGATGATTTTGCCTCACTTGCTACCTTCCCTCCCTACCTGCTTACCTTTGATGTTAAAGTAATAATAGCCCCACCAACTATGTCCACATCCTAATTCCCATAACCTCTGGTGTGTTGCCTTATATCACAAAAGGGCTTTGTACATGTAATTAAGTTAAAGACTTTGAGATGGGCATATATTCCTGGATTGTCAGTGTGGTCCGATCTAAAGAAGTGTCAGAGACATTGTAATGTTGCCTACTTTGAAGGCAGAGGAAGGAGACCATAAATCCAAGAATATGAGTGTCTTCTAGAAGCAGGAAAATGCAAATAAAAGGGATTCTCACATAGAGTCTTCAGAAAAGATTGCAGATGTGTCAAAAACTTTCATTTTAGCCTAGACTTCTGATGCACAGAATGGAAGTAGGTGCATTTTAAGTCACTAAGTGATTATTTGTTACAGCAGTAAAAATAGATTCACAGATAAATGTGTATATGTGCAGAGATATGTGTACAAAAAATACTGAGTCCCTTGGTCAGAGATCAGATTTTTTTTTATTATTGTTACTTAGAGCAGTAACAACAACCATAATAATTTCATAGTGCCAACTTTGTATATCTCAAGCCTCTACTGTGCAGTATGATGTGAGCCAGATGTCCCTGTGTTGGCACACTACAGGAGAGGAATCCTGGAATTATGAAAATAGAGTTTATATGGGGCAGATAGTACATTTATACTCCTACCCTGAGAAAGACATCTTTACCATAGAATGTAAACAAATCTATTCAGGAGAGAGGACGATGTCTTCAGCTTTCTTAAACTACCCTGAAATCTCTACAAAGATAAATTGTCAAATATCACCAGAGTATGAGGCAATTAGTTAGGCACATGAGAAAGGAGAGATAAAGCAGATGCAGGTCATACCTGAGGAGGTACCCCCAAAGGTTAACAGGCACACTTTCAGAGCCACCTCTAAGAGCCAACAGAACAGGAAAAACCTAGCCACAGAGTGGGCTCAAAAGCCACAAGGGGACTTATAAGAGCTAAGCATGCACACAAAATGTGCAGCTTGCCCTTATGTACCTTAGAGGTCACGATAAAACTCAACAGACACTCATAAATATATAATACATAGATAAATACAATTATAACAAAAGCATCATAGATAGTCACATGTGCAGAAGCAAAATGTTACATAATCACCAGCTAGCAATCAAAAATATTAATCAGGGTGGCCCGGGTGGCTCAGCGGTTTAGCACCGCCTTCAGCCCAGGGCCTGATCCTGGAGACCTGGTATCAAGTCCCACATCAGGCTCCCTGCATGAAGCCTGCTTCTGCCTCTGCCTGTGTCTCTGCCTCTCTCTGTGTGTGTGTCTCTCATTAATAAATAAATAAAATATTAAAATATATATATATATTAATCAAAGTCAAATTTACATATGCAGAAAGTAAGCTTAAAAGGATGGAGCTAGAGCTTCTAAGCACCATTGTCACTCTTGCTCCAGCCATTGCCCACTTTCTCTCTTGAAAGTGTAACTATACTTATCTACTCAATAAACTATCTCCCCATCTTAGTCTTGAGTCTGCGATTCTTTGGTACATCTGGGACAGAAATGATTGACCTGGTAACAACAGCAATACAAAATCTATAATTTACAAAGTATGTTTGTCATCCAAATATTCTTCAACCCACATGATAGTGTTCTTTGAAAAAGCTGTTGATACGAAGGAAAAGAGAAAAGATAGACAGAAAGAAAAAGAGTAAACTATAACATCAAGCTAGTAATTAATTCCTTCCATTATTTCTTCCATTCCTTCCATTCCTTCCATTCCTATATTCCTTCCATTCCAGTAATTAATATTAGTCTTCTTGAACTGTATACTCTCAAATGCTTGGTATAGCTAATATTTTTTAATGTTTGCTGAACTAGTGGATATAAAATGGTACTCTTATGTTTCATTTTTAGAGCCTAAACACTTCTGTTAAAAGAGTCTTTCACGTTGTAGCTAACATAAATAATCATATTTTCATTTGTTGCACTTTTATAATATAAAACAATTAAAAGTTGGAGTAAATAATATTTTTTTTTATTTCTATTGTTTATTTCTCTAAGTGGAAGAGAAATCTCAATATTCCCAAGTCTCTGAATAACTAATGTATAACTTCCTACAGAAGGCAATATCTATTGTAGTTACCTTAATTTATTATATTATTTTTCATTAAAAGTTAATATATATGTATCAGAACTCTATCAAAAGCAATTCTAAAATTGCTGTAACAACATGTGATGTTAGAAAGCCCAGGGATTATACACTTGCTTCATATAACATATTTCTACATCTATTTTTTTCAACTAATTTTTCTGAACTTAAGAAGTTAAGCCAATTGGAAAACAACAACAGCAACAATAACAAAGAAATAACATCTATTCCATTATTTTTAAGAGATTATTCTATAGAGATTAAATGTGTTCTACTACGTGAAAAATTTTTTGTAAAACAACGTGCTAAACAAGTATAATTTATTATGATGAAATTCCTTCTGGTCTTTATATTAAACTTTGATTTGATGTATCACATTGATATTTCTATTTTGGAGGGTGAAGGCATTTGGGGATGAAATCAAATTTTAGTGATTTCATATAGTTAAATATAATTACACTTGGGTGGACATGGACAGATGTTAATAGCTAAATACTATTCAGCTGAGGGATTAGTAAGATAAAAAATGAGTGTTATTACTTGAAACACTAGTTTTTGTACTAGAATAATTTATGGAATTTATCGCAAAAAATAAATGAATGAAACTATTTTTTCACATTTTACTGTATTATTTGACATACATAAATCACTTATACTAGTTTTCCTAATAGATGGAAACTATATAATATACAATTATTAATTTAAGAAAATCCCATCCATGCATAATGACACTAGACATTTAGCATTTTTATGTTATGCAAAAGCTTTTTATGAATTAATCATGAAAGTTTCACTGAAAGAAATGCTTAACTTTACAGTTTTTTCTGATTTATGTAAAATAAATTACTTTTAAAATGTTATACTAACAATCATCTTTTAACAAAAATTAAATTTAGCCAACCTAGAACATTTTTAATATTAACTCGTTATCTTTTTAATATAATATAGTCTTAATTATTCAAAAATTTTGACAAGGATTCTATTTATAATCATTTGTATGTGAAACCTTAACATATCAATTAGTACCTCTGCAGAATGGTAAGTCTGTCAGCCTCAACTAGGGAATATCCATATAATGTATTCCAAATGGATCTCCAATGAAAAAATAAGTTCTTAAATCCACCTAGGAATTCTTTTTTTTTTTAAGATTTTATTTATTTATAGGGGATCCCTGGGTGGCTCAGTGGTTTAGCGCCACCTTCAGCCCAGGGGGTGATCCTGGAGACCTGGGTTTGAGTCCCACGTCGGGCTCCCTGCATGGAGCCTGCTTCTCCCTCTGCCCCCCTCTCTCTCTGTGTATCTCTCATGAATAAATAAAATCGTGTATCTCTCCTGAATAAATAAAATCTTACAGACACAGAGAGAGAGAACCACTGAGCCACCCAGGCTGCTCTGAATTCTTAAGTACTACAAATTTAATTGTGGATTTTATGCTTTAGGCACCTTAGAAGCATGGTAGTATATATTTTGTAGTCGTATGGAATTATATTTTATATCTCTTGTCTTTTCAGTTAGGTTTTAGTTTTTTTCTGACATAAAAACATCAAGGCTTTTTTATTGAGAAGTAAGCTAGAAATGTAGCATAGCAAAATGCTCTATCCTTTTCTGTTCAATCTGTTGGTGTGTGTGTGTGTGTGATATGGGATGAGTAAAGAGAGTGACAACATGATCCACATTTTGAATGCATATCCATATATATACAAAAACGTTATGAAATATTCTTCTTATGGGGACAGTTATTTTTACAAATATTACCAGGATTGTCAATTTTTAAAAGTGTGCAACATATACAGTTATGCATAGAAGAGACCAGTGGAATGTTATTATAAATAAATAGTAGCTTCATGAAAAATTTAACTTTTTGCAACATTAAACCTGAAATTCAACTGTCTTATGAACTGTAGAAACAGGTCTTTTATCAATTTATTTATCATCCTTATTATTACAATACAGTCATATTCAACTACAATTAACATAGCTCTAAGGTTCTACTGTATCTGAAGTCATCTTTAGGGAGCAAGGTAGAAGAAGAGAATGAACTCAGGCTTTGCTATCATCTCCCCTTCAAGAAAAGAAGCTGTCCTTTTAAAAAATAATAATTAATATATATATTTTGGATAGACATATATATAATTCAGCTATAAAATATTTTATAATTTCCATATTTAAAAGCATTAATTGAATTTGAAGAAAAAAGTGCGGCAGAAAAGGGGAATATATAAATGCTGCAAAGTCTGAGAATCAGTTCCTCCTCACAATCTCATATACATAGTTCCTTTTATGGAGTTTCCTAAAGCATAGTCTACAACCTTTTCATTGCCAATTATTCATTTTAACTTTTGATCTTTATTGCTGTTCCTTCATGGAAAGAAGTCAAATATCATATTTTTAGTAAAAGTTAGACAAGTAGAGACTTTGGAAAAAAATAAATAAAGAGAGTAAAGAGAAGAAATAAAGAGAATCTTTATTTTCCTTCTTTTTAGCCTTAATCCTCTAAACATCTTTTCACTTCTTCCTGGACCAATTAAAACTCCTTTTTTTTTTAAAGATTTTATTTATTTATTCATAAGATACACAAAGAGAGAGGCAGAAACATAGGCAGACAGAGAAGCAGGCTCCATAGAGTCAGCCTGATGTGGGACTCGATCCTGGAACTCCAGGATCACTCCCTGAGCTGAAGGCAGATGCTTAACCACTGAGCCACCCAGGCATCCCTTAAAACTCCTTTTTAAAAGAATATAAGCATGCCACTAATGAAAGCCTTCAAACCATAAAGGAATAGATCAAGAAAAGAGGAAAGGAACAGAGAGAAATTACAAAAAAAAAAAAAAAAAAACCAGCCAGAAAAGAGTTAACAGAATAACAGAATGGCAGTAACAACATATCTATCAATACATTTTTTAAAAATTTAAATTCAATTAGTTAACATGTAGTTCATCATTATTTTCAGATATAGAGTTCAGTAATTCATTAATTGCTTATAACACCCAGTAGTCATCACATCCTTAATCCCCGTCACCCTATTACCCCATCCTTCCACCCACGGCCTCTCCAGCAAGCCTCAGTTTGTTTCCTATAGTTAAGAGTCTTTCATGGTTTTTATCCCTCTCTGATGACTTCCCATTCAGGTTTCCCTCCCTTCCCCTTTGATCCTCTGTGCTGTTTCTTATAGTCTACCTATGAATGAAACTCATAATTGTCTTTCTCTGATTGACTTATTTCACTCAGCGTAATACCTTCCAGTTCTATCCATGTCTATGTAAGTGGTAAGTATTCATCTTTTCTGATGGCTGAGTAATATTGCATTATATAAACAATGCAATCTTCTATATATACACCACATTTTCTTTATCCATTCATCTGTCAATGGACATCTCGGCTTTTAACACAATTTGGCTATTGTGGACATTAATGCTATAAATGTTAGGGTGTAGGTGCCCCTTTGGATCACTACATTTGTGTCTTTGTGACAAATACCTAGTAGTGCAATTCCTGGGTGGTAAGGGAGCTCTATTTTTAACTTCTTAAGGAACTTCCATTCTGCCTTTAAGTGTAAATTGATGAAATTTACCAACCAAAGACATAGAGTGACCAAGTAGCTAAAAAATAAAAAAGAAGAAAGAAAGACAGCCTATCTATATGTTGCCTACAAACACCAACTTCACATGTAAAGATACATGTTATTTCATGCAAATGAAAATAAAAGAAATTAAACATAGTTGTACTTAGATAAAATAGACTTTAAGTCAAAGACTGCAATAAGAAACAAAGATGGGCATTACACAATGATAAAACAGTCAGTCCAACAACAAGATATACTATTGATAAATATTTATTCATCCATCATAGGAGCACCTAACTATACAAATGAAATGTTAAGCATTCTGATGGGAAACACAGACAGAAATACAATGATAATAGTGGACACTAATACCCTACTTACATCAACAAACAGATCATTCAGACAGAAAAACTATAAGAAAACATCAGTCTTAAAATACACATTAGACAAGATAAACCTAACAGATATATTCAGAATATTCCATCCACAATCAACAGAATACACTTTTTCTCAATAGCACATGAAACATTTTCTAGGATAAAGCATAAGTTAGGCCATAAAACAAGTCTTAATAAATTTAAGAGAATTGAAATTATATCAACCATCTATTCCAACCACAATGACATGAAACTAAAAAATAATTACATGAAGAAAACTGGGAAATTCACAAGTATGTGGAGATTAAGCAACATGCTCCTGAACATCAATGGGTCAAAGAAGAAATCAAAAGGCAAATAAAAAAAAAAAAACTTGAGATAAACAAAATGTAAATATAACCTACCAACATTTTTAGAATGCACCAAGAGCTGTTCTAAGAGATAAGTTCCTAGTGATAAATTCCCACCACAAGAAAAGTCTTATATAAACAATCTACCTTTGTTCTTTTTTTAGTTCCTTGAGGTGTAAACAAAACCCAAACTTACTAGAAGTTAGGAAATAACCAAGATTAGAGCTTAACTGAGACTAAATTAATTTGTACTTAAATTTTTGATGATTTTTTAAAATAACTTCCATAATGTTTATGAAGTATTCAAATCTGGGTCAGTTAATGAGAGCCATTGTGTGGAAACTAATAAATTGTGGTCCACAATATGATACACTAAAAATTACGGATACTTTTGCATTCTTAAAGCTAGTTTCATACTTAATGGCATTTTGTTTGGATTGAGGAATTTGGATTTATTAAAACAATCTTTAAGTATGTCTTACCTGCCAATAGAGGATATGAATAAGTTATATCCTAAAGACTTAATAAATCTATGATCACATTGTTTTGGACATAGTATAGCTAAATTAAATGAAGACATTCAGGGTCTCTTCTAGTGGCTTTTTTAAAAAAGCTCTTGGTCCCTAATTTGCCCAATATACATTAGGTCTGATGTCATTCATGCCTGAGTGGGTGTTCTAGAAGAGTTGTTCTGGTATTTTAGCTGCATCAGAATTACCTAGAAGACAATAAAACAGATTGCTGGGTCCAATTGTAAGTTACAGGACTTCTGATTCAATAGGTCTGGGAAGATATTTAAGAATTTGTGTTTCTAACAAATTATCAGGGGATGCTACTACTGCTGGTCCTAGAACTAAATTTAAGATCCACAGTCATAGAGAGACACATCACTTACATTCGTACTAAATCTCAAATGCATTTAATAACTAATAGATAATAATTAATAGATGTTAAACCAGTTCAATAATTGATCTTGAGGTTGTAATCCTTTTGACCAAAAATAAGCATCTCATTTATTCTTCTGCAAGGACCCTAGCTAAAATGTATAGGCAAAATCAAACACCTCTAGATTCTATTTCATATGTTTCTCTTAAGAAAATCATTATTTGCATTTTTTTAATCCCAACATATTTATATTAACAGCAAGAATTTGGGATCCATACACTACTGAGTTTCTAACAATATCGTTTTGCTCTAAATTGATCTTGCAGTATCTTGCATTAAACTCCTTGCGTTTTCAAAATACACATAGGGACATCCATTATGGCTTCTCAAAAAAAAAAATCCCTTGAATTATAAAATATATGCATGGAATTTTCCCTTCTCTGTTATTTTCCCTTCTAGTTATAGGTCTGTTGTCAGAAAAGTTGACAGATATATTCTAACAGCTATGAATAACATCAAATATCTGTTCATATTCTGCCAGAGAAAAGTGTACGATAATATCTTTGAGAGATACATAAAAACTAATTGATTCCCTATAATCTTTTTGTTATGTGTCAGAGAGTCTCAAACTTTAAGGCATACATTCATATAGCAATTCAATAACATGTGATATATGAAGTTTGAGTAGTTCTGTTCCAATCTTGACTATGTTCTGTCTCATATGTGATAGTTTGTACTCTGACTAGAAATCTCAATGTTTGCTTGATTGTCAACTCCTTTATGGCAATATAGTATCCAGAAAATTCTGTCTCAGTAGGTAAATAAGATCCAAGATTAGTTGCCTCATTTCTCTTTTTCTATTTTAGGATGTGGCAGAGACTTGTAGTTGCCTGCATGAGAATAGAATTTCCTCTTGTTCATGGCTGGCAGCATGAAGACCAAATTGATAGAGTCATGTGTCTAAATGTTTGCCAATAACGTTTTATCAGGAATGACGTATGCAACATCCAGGTCATGCTCTTGGAACAAATGAAAGTAGCTTTCACTTCTTATTCCCTATTCTATTAGGAGCATATGCTGGGTGTCTGCTCTTTGAAGAATAGAATCTTTTATGTGGCAGAGAAATATACTATTTTGTTTAAGCTTCTATGATTTTGGTTATCTGTCACAGAAGTAAAGTACATGTTCTACTCAATATGCAGGAAAATGTTATTCAAACACATATATCAGAAATAGTTCAAAGTAAAATATTGAAACAAAATTCCATGTTGAATTATGAATTCAAAGAGAATGGGTTAAGACTCAATGTCTAAGATTTTTTTTTTCATAAGTTACTTTATGTAAGAATGTTTTGTATTTTTATAGTAGATTTAGTTTAATGAATATATTGCCTGTCAAATCTCTGTAAGTACATCATGTAAGACTGTGTAGCTTGTGGCAAATACCGGTTTCTAGAGCCATGCTGCCTGGATTGAAATCTTGGTTCCAACTCCTTAAGATCTCTATTACCTAGGAATCATTATTTAGCTTCTCTTGCCTTCATTTCAGCATCTACAAAATTAGTATTATAATATCTTCTTTCTCTAGTCATTTCATAATTAAATAAGGTCAACATATATAACACATACATTAGGATGTGGCAGGTACTGACATATTAGTATCATCATTACCGTTAAAAAAAAAGTTCACTGATTGTGTAGTCACATTACAAATGTTTGTTTCAGGGGCTCCTGGGTGGTGCAGCAGGTTAAGCATCCAACTCTTACTTTCAGCTGAGATAGTGATTCATTGTCAGGAGTCCAGCACTGAATTAGGCTCTGGGCTCAGCACAGAGTCTGATTAAGACTCTCTCTTCCTCTCCCTCTGCACATCTCACCTCAAATATAAAACTAAATCTTTTTAAAAATGCAAATATTTTTTCAGAATATTAGAAAAATATTGTCTCAAACATCCAACTGCATATCTTATGATTCCCATGTCTTCCTAATTTCAGATAAATTTCAACCTCAAGTTCCATGTTTTCAGTTCTGAAATGTGTGCTTTAATGTTAATGCTAGCCAGTAAGCCCATTTGAGAATAAGTATTCTTTTACCTAAAAAAAAAAAAAAAATGGGGATCCCTGAGTGGCTCAGTGGTTTAGCGCCTGCCTTCAGCCCAGGGTGTGATCCTGGAGTCCCGGGATTGAGTCCCATATCAGGCATGAAGCCTGCTTCTCTCTGCCTGTGTCTCTGCCTCTTTTTCTCTCTGTGTCTCTCATGAATAAATAAATAAAATCTTTTTAAAAAAATGGAAGTTAAGTTCAAGACACCTTACTAATATTTCAGAAGTGCTGGGAAAAGATGCTCCTCCTTTCTAAGTTTTTTACCACCCAGATAGCTCTGAACCTTTCATTCTGTTTCCTTACTTAAATACATTCTTCTGACCCATGACACCTCAATCATGCGTTTCTCAGCAGGTTGGTTATCCAGACAGCCCACAATGGTTGGTTTTTGTTTTGCCCTGACGTCATTTAAACAGGCTCTTCTGACTTCTCCAACCACATTCTGTACATCCATACATGAAAATTTGAAGATATAATCATATTTATTGAGAGAGGCATTATTATTTTTTATTATTGACTAGGTGACTATTGGCTAGATATGTAACTTCATTTCTTCATCTGTATATTGGAAATAGTAGTTTTAGAGACAATCATATAAGTCAAAATATGTGATATATACAATAAGTTATATAATTTCTATTATCATCATTATGATGATCATCATTTTACAAAAAAACATTGAAGCAGAAATACATTTAGTGATATGTTCATAAGTCTATATTTGAAAGAAGTCTGGCCTCAGGACACAGTTTTAAATATTGTGTTGTCCAATAAAAGTGTATCTTCTCATTGAATTAGTATTTAGCTTTCTTAAAAACAATAAAAATTATTGCAATCTTTACATTGTAAAGGCAAGTGAAGAAGTTGGATTTTGGTTATTTATCTGGCAAAGGTACTCTCTACTGAGTATTATTGATTTGTCTCACACAAGAGTTTGCTTGCTTCTTGTTTTACAAACCTTGTGACCAGTCACAAATATTTTAATTATTCTATTATTATGCCTTTGCTCAAAAATGTTGTAAAAATCTAAAACAATGTGCTGCCTATATCAATAGATGTGTTTTTGTAGTATGTCACAAAATAGTATTCTATTCTGTTTCATTTAATTCAGATGAAGATTCTAGATGCCTTGCTGCAGCACATTTTCTTGCTAAGATGAACTCTGGGTCAAAGGCACATTCACTGTGTTTAACTTGTGTTCGCTGTGTGTGTAGAAGTAAGACCTGATTTTAAAATGTCAATTATAAAGTGTAAAGGTCATACTTTATTCTGTAAATTACAGTGTACCAACTTCTCAGCATTAGTAAATTAGCACCTAAATAATAACCTGCCAATATTGAATGTTTATATTTGGATATGTTAAGTAAATCTTCAATAGTAAAAGATTAAACATGTTTTCTTTCAAAGTAGAGAGAAATATTGCATTAACTTTTAAAACAGAATTTTAATTATACAATAATAGTTTGCCTGAGTAAATAATCATATACACTTTAACTCAAACATTGTGTGCAAAATAAAGCTTATTTATTTGGGTCAAGACTGCTACTTTTATTCAACCTATTATATATTATATACTTGAAAACAAAGTCTAGTACTTACTTTCATTGTTTCAATATTGAAATTTACTTCTTCATTTTACTTCAAATATTGCATTTATATCAATTACTGTTTTCTATTTTTACATATATAATATTACATTTTTGTGTTTGAGGATTTTTCTTTCAATACCTTTCTTTTTTTTTTTTTTTTTTTTTTTTTTTATTGGTGTTCAATTTACTAACATACAGAATAACACCCAGTGCCCGTCACCCATTCACTCCCACCCCCCGCCCTCCTCCCCTTCCACCACCCCTAGTTCGTTTCCCAGAGTTAGCAGTCTTTATGTTCTGTCTCCCTTTCTGATATTTCCCACACATTTCTTCTCCCTTCCCTTATTTTCCCTTTCACTATTATTTATATTCCCCAAATGAATGAGAACATATAATGTTTGTCCTTCTCCGACTGACTTACTTCACTCAGCATAATACCCTCCAGTTCCATCCACGTTGAAGCAAATGGTGGGTATTTGTCATTTCTAATAGCTGAGTAATATTCCATTGTATACATAAACCACATCTTCTTTATCCATTCATCTTTCGTTGGACACCGAGGCTCCTTCCACAGTTTGGCTATCGTGGCCATTGCTGCTAGAAACATCGGGGTGCAGGTGTCCCAGCGTTTCATTGCATTTGTATCTTTGGGGTAAATCCCCAACAGTGCAATTGCTGGGTCGTAGGGCAGGTATATTTTTAACTGTTTGAGGAACCTCCACACAGTTTTCCACAGTGGCTGCACCAGTTCACATTCCCACCAACAGTGTAAGAGGGTTCCCTTTTCTCCACATCCTCTCCAACATTTGTTGTTTCCTGCCTTGTTAATTTTTCCCATTCTCACTGGTGTGAGGTGGTATCTCATTGTGGTTTTGATTTGTATTTCCCTGATGGCAAGTGATGCAGAGCATTTTCTCATGTGCATGTTGGCCATGTCTATGTCTTCTTCTGTGAGATTTCTGTTCATGTCTTTTGCCCATTTCATGATTGGATTGTTTGTTTCTTTGGTGTTGAGTTTAATAAGTTCTTTATAGATCTTGGAAACTAGCCCTTTATCTGATATGTCATTTGCAAATATCTTCTCCCATTCTGTAGGTTGTCTTTGAGTTTTGTTGACTGTATCCTTTGCTGTGCAAAAGCTTCTTATCTTGATGAAGTCCCAATAGTTCATTTTTGCTTTTGTTTCTTTTGCCTTCGTGGATGTATCTTGCAAGAAGTTACTATGGCCGAGTTCAAAAAGGGTGTTGCCTGTGTTCTTCTCTAGGATTTTGATGGAATCTTGTCTCACATTTAGATCTTTCATCCATTTTGAGTTTATCTTTGTGTATGGTGAAAGAGAGTGGTCTAGTTTCATTCTTCTGCATGTGGATGTCCAATTTTCCCAGCACCATTTATTGAAGAGACTGTCTTTCTTCCAATGGATAGTCTTTCCTCCTTTATCGAATATTAGTTGCCCATAAAGTTCAGGGTCCACTTCTGGATTCTCTATTCTGTTCCACTGATCTATGTGTCTGTTTTTGTGCCAGTACCACACTGTCTTCAATACCTTTCAAACAAAATTTAACTATAAACAAATTATACTTCACAAGTAATCATGATATATCAGGTTTTTTTTTAATTTTTAATATGTTCACTTAATATGTTCAGTTTTTCTCTCAATTGTGAATAAATTTTGAGGATCAGTCTTTTATCTTTACCATTTATTTCTTATGATCTTTTTATATTTGTTTTCAGGTACATTAAAATATTCTGTGATAAATAAGCATCACTTTTTCTTTTCTTTTCAATTGGCACTTTAACTCACTATATGAACATCTGAATGATGATCTTGAATAGAAAATTTTTTAGATGTGAGACCCATTGATTAGAACCTAAAAAGAGCAATTTCTATCTTTTTTAAGTTTATTCAAAATGCTGAGGAATATTGGTGAGTTATTCATACACTGTTATATCACACCATCCTCAGTTCTCTTGTGTCTACATAATACAAAGAACTAACTACATGCATGCTCATGCACTTCTTTTCTTGGAACAAAATATATAATATTTACTAAACAGATTCAGAAGTCAAATGTTAATTTTAACAATAGAAACTTCCTCAACCATGCTAAATGAATGACATGGCAGCTCATGACTTGGGATACTCAATTTGGAAGAGTAATAGACTTTTAAATTGTTCAGTGTAGAAATTGCATGCAATCTCAATGAATTTTATTCTGTCTTAATTTAAGTGCTTATAGGTGAAAATAGCTCTTGAGATACTCAAGAATCAAGAAGGAGTTCAAGCACAGTGAAATGCCATGGTTGGGAGATTGAACACTGGAGCCTGGTTTTCTCTAACTCTACTTTTTACAAGCTATTTTATTGTGGGGAAGTAAAACTGGGCCTTATTTTTCTCATCTTTATAATTTTTTAAATAGTTTATTTATTTATTCATGAGTGACATAGAGAGGCAGAGACAGAGGCAGAGGGAGAAGCAGGCTACTCACGGGGAGTCTGATTCAGGACTTGATCTCAGGACTTTGGGATCACACCTGAGCCAAAGGCAGACGCTCAACCACTGAGCCACCCAGTTGTACCCTCTCATCTTTAAATAAAGAAAGTTGTCAATATATTTGATTTTAGTAGTAGAGGTTAAATTAAAAACAAACAGAAACCCTTTAGAGTGATATCTTGACCTTGCGACAACATGGATGGACCTAAAGGATATTATGCTAAGTGAAATAAACCAGACTGAAAAAGACAAATATCATATAATTTTATTTATATGTGGAACTGAAAAAAACAAAATGAATAAACAAAGAGTAACCAGAAGCAAACCTATACATACAGAAAACAAACTGATGATTAGCAGAGGGGAGGGTGATGTGAGGAGATGGGCAGATTGGATGAAGGGGAGTTGGGGATACAGATTTCCAGTTATGGAATGAATATGTTATGGGGATAAAAATACAGCATTAGGGTTATAGTCAATGTTATTGTAATAGTGTTGTATGGAGGCGGATAGTAGCTACACTTGTGGTAGCTACTAGCATATGGAATGTTGAATCACTATATTGCACACTTGTGGTAGCATAGCATATGGAATGTTGAATCACTATATTGCACACCTAAAACTAATGCAACATTTTGTGTAAACTATATTAAAACTTAAAAAAAGAAACCTTTAAAGAAATTATTAGAGTTTTTGAACTCCAGATTTATGTCCTATATATAAAGAGTTCTGAAGTGTTTACATTCATTCTTATAAGAAAAAGCTGAGTAAGTTGAAAATCAGTGAGTTTCTTAGACTTATGATAGAATTGAGGTAACAAGGAAAACTACCATTCCTAAATCTGTAGAATAAGGCATCTAGAAAGTCACACTTAGAACTAATTACCTGGAAAAGAATCCTTTGGAACCATAGACTTGGAAGAACATTTACATGGAGATTTTGACAAAATGCCAGAAAATAATTGTGGAATAAGTGGGGAGTGAAAAATTTTTGGAGGTTTCAGTCTTAAAGGAGCACTCCCAGACTTCTGTGTGTTTTACCTGCTTTTACCTTACCAGGTTCTCACAGTGAAAAGCTAATAAAAATCTCATCATGGCCCTAGTAAGGGAAAAGGAAGAGTAATTACTGTGCAACACTACCAGAGCATTCTCCATAAAATGACAGGCTCTCTGGGGTAAAGGTCTTTACCAGTGAATTATATGACTTGAAGGTCAGATATTCTTCCACCCTAGTGCTCTCAAGCTTTTTCTGTTTCACCTAAGAAGGAAAAAAAAAATGTTAAAAAAAAAAAAACACTGAAGCTTGTAGACTAAAGTTCATGAATATGGAAATTTTATCATAAGAGTAAAAAATATTTTCCTTCCTTGCCCCCTAGTCACCTCATCAATAGAACTCTAGTATCAATGAATTACAGAAGTAGAAGAGTGGCCAAATGCAGATACAGGAGTAGTTGAGGAAGCCCTAAGTCAACAGAGGACATAAAAACAGAAAGGAAAGGATTTTGAGGCCTCTGGCATCTGTATCTACAGCCAACATTAAACATAGACCAGCTCCTACCCAAATAACATAAAACTTTTGCTAAAAGCCTACTTATCTCAGTTTTGTTATCTAATATAGCATGTGTAGCTTGCAACCAAACATAAAGCAATGTGAAAGAGCAAAAAAAAAATAATTTGAGGGACAGTAAATATCAGAAACAGAGTCTGATATGATAAAGATGTTGGAATTGTGACAGAAATTTTTAAATAAATTAAAATCTAAAATGATTACTATATTAAGAACCCTACTGGAAAACATATACAAGTGTGTAATGTGAGCAAAAAGAGAAACCTATCAGAAAGAATCAAGGGGAAATGCTAGAAGCCAAAACCCACCATGACAGAAATATATAAAAATTATAGTAAACTTCTAATGAGAAACCATGCAAACAAGAGAGGGGAGTGAATTATATGATGATCTGTATTTTATATCCAGTGAAACAATACTCAAAAGTGAAGGAGAAAGTAAGATTATTTCAGTCAAACAAAAGCCCAGTGAATTCCTTACCATCTGACCTGTCATGGTGAGAACAAAATGGCGATACAACCACAATGGAAGACAGTTGGCAGTTTCTATATAACTATATAAAATCTCATCATATGATGCATCTACTCTACTCCTGAATATTTAACCAAGTGATTCAAGAAGTTACATCTACACAAATGCCTGTCCATGGATGTTTTTACCCACTTTAATCATAAATGATAAAATCTGGAAATAACTAAGATGTCATTCAGTAGGTAAAAAGATAAACAAATTGTACATCCATACTATGGACTATAATTCAACAATAAAATTGATAAGATATCAAACCATGAAAAGACATAGAGAAATCTTAAATATTCATTGTTAACTGAAAGAAGCAAGTTTGAAAAGAAATCAAGGCTACATACAGTATGATTTCAATTATAAGATGTTCTGGAAAAGGCAAAACTATAAAGATCTTAAGATCAATGGTTGCCAGGGTTACAGGGGGAGTACAGAGGTTTGAATAAGTGAAGCACGCAGAGGTGTTAATCCTGCCAGCAGTGCTATTCTATTCTATAAAAATAATAATAATTATGTAATGGTGGATAAATGACACTATGCATTTGTCAAAATTCATTGGACTTCAAGCACAGAAAAATCCTAGTTTAAGGAAAATTTTAGAAAGTTGGGGGATCTCAGGAATGAATGAAAACTAGGAGAAGATAATTTATATTAAAAATTCAGTAGCTTTACTGAGGGGATTGGGGAAAGATGTGGACATAAGTAACTTCAGAAATGAGTGGAATCTAAAGCTAAAAACAAAAGATTTACTGCAGGTGTATACACTAACAATTCCGATACTACAACACATGCACACTGGAATTGAACAATTTTGTAAATGTATGGCAGGTGGTAGGAGCCAGGTTTCTTTCTCACTATTAGTGTCAAGTTTTACAAAAAAAAAGGGGGGGGGGAGTGGAAGCTAGAATGGTCCATGTAGTCGTGGATTCCAGTTTAATACATTTGTATAGATTTATCTTTAACCTAAACACATACAGATGGTTCAATATAGTAATATTGATATATGTGTATATGTACATTTTAGATCATACACATATTCCATTGATCTATCTTCTGAGAATCTAGAAGCAATGACATCTGATAGCAAATCCAAGCACATGGAACACAGGGAGTACCCACATCTTAGGTTTCTATACCATTCTCCATTCAGCCAACTGAAAGGCTTAAATAACAGAGACCATAGCTACAGCAACAAAATAAATGCAATGCGTTTATTATATGTGTATATATATATATATATATGTGTGTGTGTGTGTGTATGTGTGTATACACACATATATATACACATATATAATAAATGCATGGCATTTTACACACATACACACACACATATATATACACACACATATAATATAAATGCAAATATATAATAATAAATGCATACTGGTATTTCAGGTACATATCTTACATTCCATTATAAGTGTTTTCTTCTTTTATTTTAAATAAATGTGTGTGTGTGGGAAAAAATAATTTCATAGAATTAAGATTAACACTGATTAAAAATGTAAATGGCACTATGCATGGGAAAATACAATAATTAGTCAAAACATCGTGTATTCTAAGTAATTAGGATCATTAAAAAATTAAATTGCTGCCTATTAGCTTCGGAAATGAAACATATTCTCACAATTTCCTTCATGTTAATATGTAACACACCTGCTGAAACAGAAATCCTAAAAGCTGCCACAAACAAGTTATGTTAATTTTAAATAAGATATTTTCCAGCTGTCATAAGACATTACATATTTACACTAAATGACAATTGTTATGAATAAATATTACTGGTATTCAATATAATTGAAATAATTAATGGAGTAACTCAAGCAGTTTTATTTTTTTAAAGTTGGACAAAGGAAAATTGTAATTTTTAATTAATTAAGTGTAGTAATTTAGGCATTTAAGTTAAATGAGGTTTATTACCTACAAAAAAAGTAAAAACTTTATCTAATTAAAATGTATGTATAAATTTCAATCTTAAAAAAAAAAAAAGCTGTGATGTGCTTATTTGGAGAGATTAAAATGTTAAAAGGAAGTTCCTAAAAAGTAATATTCTTGAGCAAAAATAAGAAAATACTGTGTTTTGGCAAATTTTTCATTGATGAATATATACTTCACTACAACAGTAGATCATGCTGCAAACTATAAGAAATATTGAAAGCTTGTAAACACTCAAGTTTCAGGCAATAGAGTGTCACAAAGAGACTAGAATTTGCACTTGTTTAGGATTTAATACATCAAGTAGCATCAGAGAATTATACCTAAGGAAATAACACAATACGACCAAAAAGGATCTCTGTAAATACTTTATTTTGTTTTTGTTTTTGTTTTTTTGTAAATATTTTAAAGTATAGAAATTGTAGCATCCATCAAATCTCAACTCCTGTTTCCACCTCAGTAGAGGTTTTGTTTCTCATGAAGATATGTTGAAATGTAGACAGTATTCAATCTTTCAATTTATTTTGATCATTCTCAAGTTTAAATAAAGTAACAGAAGAGATTAAGCATGGTGAAATGAGATCAGGAAAAAATTCATATTAGATTTAAACCATTGGTTCTCATAGTAATGTAGATTCCAGCATACAAATAAAGTTGGTGCAGATTTTGACTATGAAACAAAAGAAATATCTGAATACTGTGTGAGCTGAAGTTTATTTTTCACTTGAGAATTTGAAATATCTTATCAGTGCAGTTTCATTACATTAACTAAAAGATATGTGCATTGTACTATTAAGGATAACTATTCAATAAAATATCCAAAGTGGTTCAGCAGGCTCAAATTCACTAAAAGACAGTGTGAAATGTATAAAAATTATTATGATAACCTCTTGCAAGGTTATTCTCCTATTCAATTCTTGTTGAATTTAATATCTCAAGTATTTTAAATGTCCACATCAAATTTTGCTGTTAAATAAATAAGCAAGGTCTATTCCTAAAATATATTTTGGTGCAAATAAGATATTTCTTTGATAATAGGTTAAAATAGCAAATAATTTTCAGTGAATTCTCAGAAGTAATAATGATTTTTGTTTTACCTTCTCTCCACTGCCTACACTATAGCAATACTAAAGTGTGAAGAGAGGAGAAAATGAGTATTTAGAAATACAAGTTATAATTATCGCCAGATTTTAATGTGTAAATGAGCAAAGATTGAGAAGTGCTCAGAATACTTAAATGAAGATGGTAGATATCTCTACCAGTTATCTAAATTAAAATGATTGTAATGTGAAGCAGCAGAAAAGTTAACCACTCCATCAGTCTAGGAATATAACCATTTAACCAAGAGTGCCAAAGAGGCTAAAATATTAGAATTCATGAAACGTATTTTAAAATAAGGCCAAATTTACATAAAACAGACAGGAAGGATTTGAGAGAATAATAATGTTTCAGAAGAGTTATAAGTAGGAGTGCAGATTGAGTCACTTAAAGATTTATATATATAAGAATGATTTGTGTCAGAGCATCTATTAGAACATACAACTCTTGTTGGGCTTTATGGTATTATGGATAGTATAGTTCAGGTTTTTCCAGGTCAATGGGTAATTTTTGAAGGTGTGATCTAGTTATCAATAGAAAGCTACAGAGAAACAAATGTGAACAAACAACTTTAAAAAACAATAGAGTACATCTCCATATATTTCACTAAAAAAATGCAGGAAAGATTACTTACCATATAATTTCATCTATAAGAAACAGAAATATTTGCAGTTTTGCAAGAAAAATGCATGCAGAATTTTCATAAGAGCAATAGTTCTAGCAATTTGGAATGCAATGCATCCCAAGTGGATTTCTAGATTAAAAGTCAACTGAATCAATTTCTCAAGAGAAATTTTGTGGAAAATGAGAAGGCTAATCTAATATTTGTATGAAAATGTAAAGGCACACAGATAGCCAGAAATATTGTCAAGGTGAAGAAAGATTGAGAGCATTTTACAGCAACATAATTTCAGAGGGGGGGAACCCTTCATTATAACAAGACAGAAATTAAGACATTATGATTTTGTACAGTAATTGGCAAATTAACCAATGGAAATGATACACACCTTAAAAAACTCTGTTTTTGACAAGTTGGCATTGGAAAACAGTAAGGAAGTGAAATGCTATCAAATAAATTGTGTTGGATTTATTGGGTTGTCAATATCAGGGAAGAGGACAACATAATCATATCATTGTTTATTTTTAAAAAATCAATTCCAGGTAAACTATAGGTAAAAATGTGGAAGGTTAAATAATAAAAGCTCTGCAAATTAATGTAGGAAAATATCTTCCCTATTTTACCCTTTTGTGATATTACCTAAATAGACCATATAAAATAATAGAAATAAAAAATAAAGAATGCCTGTTCATTAGAATAAGAACAAAATACAACCATTTTTATAATATATAATTTTATCCCTAAAATATCAAGCCCTTGAGGAAGAAAAATAAGTTATATTCATACATTTTAAAAAACCACATTGACTTCAAATATATTCTTTTTGGGAAAGAACTCATTTTAAGACACCCTCTAGCAAAATGAAAATAGAACCTAAATAAGAGGTAGTCATGGTTTCAAGGAGAGTGTAATTACATAAAGAGGGCAGTGACAGTCATCCCAGAATAAGTGTCCTCTATGCTGAAAAATAAATCAGAATACATATAATTCTACATACAGTAATACTAGAGGATTGGAATTTATAAATTATATGTTCATGTAAATTTAGAGATGATGACCTAAACTTGGGTAACTCCATAAGAAACTAATGGTTCAAAGGTGAAGCAAACTAACATAGAATATTTCTGATCATTTTTTTTTTTTGCATGCAAAAGAAGAGAAATCTTTTGATAGGTATGCTTTGATTTTCTCCTCTGAAAGTCATTTTTTATGATATCACTTTATTTATGGATCCAGGAAGACCATGTAGTAGGTGATATTTTCATAAACTGATGCATGTAACAGTTATTAATTTTCATAATTGACATAAGGGACAGCACAGAAGAATTAATCATTTTTTGAAGAATGTAATTATAAAAATTAATAAGGAAAGTTAATATTATAGCTAATAATTTGGAAATAGGAGAAATACAAAAAGAAAAGTAAGGGGGAGATAAAGAGCAAAACACTTCTGGTATGTATCAGGATGGTTAAGTGTTATGTTTTGGTTCACAAATGCAATATTAAAAGGAAATGTGAAAGTTGAGATATAAATTTCTATTCCAAAATAAAATAAATATAAATATGTGATTTATGATAGCATGAAACTATCTCTTCACAAATAATCTATATTTCATGCTATGATACATTATTTGAATTCTCATTTCCATGTGCAAGGCTTTTAAGGCATCAGTATATTTTCTATATGAAAATATCTGAGTATTTTCTCTTGTATTGTGTCACCTTAACAGTCTAGCTCCATAGCAATTTATCCAAATTAAAAGTTAGCCAGAATGCTTCACAGAGTGAGGAGTACTTTGAGGTTATATTTCTTCCACTGTGGCATTCTATTTCTGAGAGCTTGTAATAATATTTACCTGAGATGATTTCATTTAATTTGATGCTTTTCTCTAACAATTCTTATTTTTAAACTTTTGCTGAGTTTACATGCATTTCTCTTTCTAATTCTCACTTAAGTTTCCACTCTTCTCCCCATGTTTCAGACGAGAAAAATTCATTTTCGTGGTGTTAGTCCCTGAAATATATCAATGTTATAACCCTTTGTCTCATTGTTCATTAAGATTATTACATTCATTATCCATAATTACCCATAGAAATATATTCTATGTTTGCATAAATGAACAAAAACACCAAATATAATCTCCAAACTGTTTCAAAAATAGCATGGCTTTTCAATGAAATAGGGTTATGTTTTCTAGGCTGAGCAATTTTCAAGCCAAAATAACAACAAAAAAGTCAAATTTCTTAATTTGCAGCCCTGGCTGTATTTATTCTAGGTATTGGTGATAATTCAATACAATTTAAGATGGTCAAATTGTTTTTGAGATGGAAGTAGATATTATGCTTTCCATTTACATGGAAGATTCTGAGAAGTCAAACTCAGAAATCAAGTTTATTCATTAGAAGGTGCCATTTCAGCAGGTAGCATGGGATTCTTTCAGAGTCATTTGCTTTAGGAGCATTTGCTGTTATATTAACAGCCATCATCAACATAAGAAAAGTAATTGTTTCTTTCTTTTATTTTTTTTTTTTTAGTCTCCTTCTGTTAACCTAAAACAGATGGCTCCAGTTTTATTTTTTTTTTCAGTTTTATTTAAAATAAACAAAAATGTGATGGAAAAAGAAAATGTTGCTATTACACTGTATGATTTTGTTTCCTCATGTTTGTTTCTTACTTTGATGCTTAGGTTGAACAGTTTCCCAGTATGACTAGTTGGTTCGTATTTATCCATGAAGAGGAGGAAATAACTCCCTTTGGGTGGAACCACACAGGGAAACTCCCCTAGATCACTCTGAATCTTGAAGCCCAGAATTGAATAAAGTCTGGAGTGAGCCATGTGCAGAGGTGGAGGAAACTGAAATGCACACTGGATGTTTGTTTGTTTCACTTAATTTGTACATGTTACTTCTGAATATGGTGTGTTTCTACCTCCAAACAATGTGTGTTCATGCTGCTGTAACTCTCTAGTGATTCTTTCCACCTAAGGGATTAAGCTTCAGTTACAAACCAAAAGCTGTGTAATTTAGGAAGAATTTATTTTATTAAACTAGAGTTTCTTTTTTTGTAAATAACCATCTCATTAGTTTGTTATAGGAATATACTATCATGTATGAAGTTCCTTTATCTACTGTAGGTAATTAATTACAATTTTATTACATAATTTTGAAAATTATAAAATGCAAAACAAGGTATCTAATCAGAAAGTGATATATTTTTCTGTATATTCATAGGAAGGATGATCTGTTAATAAATAAAATATCAAATATCTAATAGGCAATTATAGTAGGTAATTTAAAATTACTAGTGTTACTTTATGCTAGTCTTGTAGTATCCAAAACAACTTTCACTCACTCAAAGAAACACTTCTCCCATCAATATTCATCTTCATTCTCCTCAGATGACAGCAATAAATTCATTACATTTCCTCCTATGGATGCCTCCCTAGAGTACAAGTCTCATATATATATATATTTTTTTATTCTCTAGGTGAAGTCTTTCTTTTGAGGGTCATTGCTTTGTCCTGTAATTATGACTATATATCACAAAGCCATTTACAGAGACTTGTAATATAGAAAGTCTAGTTGTTACTCTACCTACATAGTTTAATCCTAGAATCAAACTCAGTCTATGCCTTATGTAGATTTGAATTCAAAGGGAAAAATGGATAGACAGAGGAAAGGAGGTATGTATTTGTGTATTTGTATTTGTGTGCCATGTTTGGATGGTAGGTGGTATATATAATTTTCTTGTGTAATTAAAAAGCAATATGGAAGAGATTCTATAATTTAGCAGTTATAATTCATATTTCTAGTAGAAGGGACTAAGTGTTATATTTGTAACTGAATTAAAATCAATCGTGAAAAATTCTTTCTGCCTCATTGTAATTTTTTTCTTCTAATAACATTGAATTTAATATACACCAAAATTAATTAGCAATATAGAAAATCAGAACATTTTCAAGTAAATTCTTCTCATATGATAAGAAATATAGCAGACAATTCAGTGCTGTTTAGTACTATGTTTGTTTTGGTTGATTGGACTGTGGCTGGCATTCCTAAATATTTTAGGTGGAATTTCCATTTAGATGTAAATTATATTTACTACTAGGTTTTTAAAAGCAAAAAAGAAAAGTAAGCTCATTCACATTTATCATCATTTATGTATATTTTAATATGCATTGTGTTGAGTTTCAAAAAGGTTTCATGAGTATTAACCTATAGACATAAGTCAAATAAGATATTAGAACTTACCAAAGTAAAGTTTTCTAAGGCTTAAGATTATATTATTCAGAAGACTTCTTCAACATTTCTTCTCTTAAAAAAAAAAAACATTTATTCTCCATCAAGTTTAGTGATAAATGAAGAAAGTAGACTGTAACCATCTATTCTTCCATAATGATGGATGTCTGTGCATAAATTTACTCTGTATCCCTATAAGCATTCAATCACAACTAAGTCTGTTAAAAAATTCTCTGGCAATCACTGCATAGAAAGTGGTACAATAAAAGTTTCTGGGGAGGGGCAAGATGGTGGAAGAGTAGGGATCCCCAACTCAACTGTCCCCACACTCTTACCTAGATAACTTTCAAAACATCCTGAACACCTATGAATTCACCTGAGATTTACAGAGAGAACAGCTGGAATGCTACAAAGAAAAAAGTTTTTGCCTCTAACAACGTAGGAAGGTGAAAAAAAAAATAATAAAAGAATTAAGTGGGGGAGGGGCAACAGCAAGTAGCCAGGCTAAGAAGAGTGGTGAAAGCCTCCAGGACAGGGAAGCCAGCACTGGAGAAACAGAAACTTTAAAAATCCATGCCGGAGATTAGCCTGATGAGAAGGTGCTTAGCAGGGAAACTGGCAGAATCCCAGGAAGAGCAGCGAAGCCTCAAGATTCCTGGAGTCAGTATAGGAGGAGGGGCACCTAGGGGAAAGCTCACCGCAAACTGTGGTCCAATATCTATAAGGGGCTAGAGTGCCACAGCCCTCCGGGGCATTTGGGAGGAGCCAGCCCGTTAGGTGGGCCAGCTTCGGACTGAGGTGGCTGTACCCTGTTCCCTTCAAGAGAAGAGGTCCCTGGGAGCAGGTACAGTGGTGCAGGGCCCGGGATCCCTGGAGACCCAAGCAGACAAAGCCAGCAATCCTGCATTCTCCTAGGACAGGTGGAAGTAGGGAGGGCACAGGAAAATAAGAACTCTCCTGCTATTCAGGTTCCCAACAAGCTGTGCAGACCACTGCACATGCCTGCCCCCAGAAGCATTTAGGCCAGTGTGGACTGGGAGATTGTGGTTAGTTACTCCTCAGGAGCTGACTCCAGAGCTGGAGATCTGACCACCACCCTTGTTTTTCCTCTTTGTTTCACCTTATACCTGGGAGAGGCAGGGCCACCAGGGAACAAATGCCTCACAGGTTTAACAGCTCATGTTGAGCCTGGCACCTGCGAAGGGGGTGGGGCATCTCCGACCAGGCACAGACACCTGAGAATCAGCACAGCAGACCACTTCCCCAGAAGAACTGCTGGAAGAACAAGGGAAGAGCAAATTTATTGATCAAGCAGCACTGGAAAGCTCCAGGACTGAGGGAAAATAGTATATAGAACTAGAAGATCCTTTTTTTTTCTTCTTCTATTACAACTAATTTTTGTATCGGACTAAAAATTTCCAATATGTTTTATCTTTTCCCACATCAACTACAATATTTTGCCAGCTCCTCATTTTAAAGGTTCTCCTTTTTGACTTTCATATTTCTATAATTACATGTCTTAGATATATTTTTCACTTCTGGATTCCCTTCAAAGTATTCAATTTAATTTTGGGAGATATATGAGATATGGGTTTTTGTTTTCTGTTTTTTTGTTTCTTCTGCCTCATTTTGTTTTACAATGGTTCAAGTTAGTACCTTCTAACGTGTGACCAACATACACCCAGAACCGAATGAAACACCATGTTGGTTCATTCTGCGAGATTATATTCTCTCTTCCTTCCCATTCTGCCCCCCTCTTTTATCTTGTTTATGTTTTTGTTGTCAGTTTTGGATTGTTATATAAATATTGCTTTGGGAATGAGCATCTTCTAAGATACAGAACAAAATACACTCAGAACCAAAGGATCACCTTATAGGACCCTTCAGGTAGACTACATTCTCTCCCCACTACCACTTTCTTATCACCACCACTTCCCCCCTCCCTTTTTTTCTATTTTTCCTCTTTTCTTTACTTTTTCCTTTTTCTTTTTGTCTTCTTCTTTGTTTTTGGCTTGTGGCTTTTTATTTGTACTACATTGTTTTAAAATTTGTTTTTTACTTTAGTGGTCCTTTTAGTTTGTTTTGTTCTTCCTTTCCTTTTATTTTTCTGGTCTCTGATCACCCTAGAATCATCTACACCCAGAATCAACTAGGGTGTATTTTACTTTGGTTGTGGTTTATATTTTTGACTCAGCCCTGTCATATAGCTACTCTGTACTGGACAAAATGACTAGAAGGGAGAATTCACCACAAAAGAAAGAACCAGAAACAGTACTCTCTGCCACAGAGCTACAGAATTTGGATTTCAATACTATGTCAGAAATTCAACACAGAAGTACCATTATAAAGCTACTGGTGGCTCTGGAAAAAGTGTAAAGGACTGTAGAACTTCATAACTGGAGAATTAAGATCTAACCGGGCAGAAATTAAAAATAGATTAAATGAGATGCAATCCTTACTTGATGTTCTAACTGCTACGGTTATTGAGGTGGAAAAGAGAGTGAGTGACATAGAAGACAAGTTGATGGTAAGGAAGGAAGCTGAGGAAAAAAAAATTAAGAACCCATGAGGAAAGTCTTAAGGAAATAAATGATCATTTGAGAAGGAAGACTATATGTGTAATTGGGATTCCAGAGAGGATGAGAGAGAGAGAGAGAGAGAGAGAGAGAGAGAGAACCACAAAGTATATTTGAATAAATCATAACAGAACTTCCCAAATCTGGGGAAGAAAACAGGCATTCAGATCCAAGAGATAGAGAGGACCTCTGAAAAAATCAATAAAAATTGTTCAATACCTCAACATTTAATAGTGAAACTTGCAAATGTCAAAGATAAAGAGAAAAATCTTAAAGCTGTGTGAGACAAGAGATTCTTAACGTATATGGAGAGAAATAAGAGATTAACAGCAGTTGTCTCCACAGAGACCTGGCAATCCAGAAAGGGCTGGCAGGATATATACAGGGTACTGAATGAGAAGAATATGCAGCCAAGAGTACTTTATTATCTAGCAAGACTATCATTCAGAATACAAGAAGAGATGAAGAGCTTCCAGGATAGGCAGAAACTGAAAGAATATGTGACCACCAAACCAGCTCTGCAAAAAATATTAATGGGGAACCTGTGAAAGAAAGAGGAAGCCCAAAGAAACAATCCACAAAACAGGGACTTAATAGGTAATACGATGACATTAAATTCATATCTTTCAATAGTTACTCTGAATATGAATGAGCTAAAGGATCCCATCAAAAGATCCAGTGTATCGAACTAAATAAAAAAGGAAGACTCATATATATGCTGCCTACAAGAGTCTCATTTTAGACCTAAGGACACCTTCAGCCTGAAAATGAAGGAGTGGATAACCATTTACCATTCAAACGGTCCTCAAAAGAAAGCTGGGGTAGCAATCCTCATATCTGATAAATTAAAGTTTATGCCAAAGACTGTAGTAAGAGATGAAGAGGGAGACTATATCATACTTCGAGGGTCTATCCAACATGAAGACCTAACAATCATGAATATTTATGCCCCTAAAGTGGGAACTGCCAAGTATGTCAATCAATTAACAACCAAAGTGAAGATACTTAGATAATAATAAATGAAAAGTAGGAGACTTTAGCACAATACTGTCAGCAAATGACAGATCTTCTAAGCAGAGCATCACCAAAGAAACAAGAACCTTAAATGATACACTGGACCAAATAGATTTCACAGATATATACAGAACTTTCCATCTGAATGCAATGGAATACACATTCTTCTCAAGTGCACATGGAATTTTTTCTTCAGAATAGACCACATACTGGGTCACAAATCAGATCTCAACTGATACCAAAAGATTGAAATTGTCCCTTGCATATTTTCAGAACACAATGCTTTGAAACAAGAACTCACTAACAAGAAGAAATTTGGAAGAAACTCAAACACATGGGGGTTAAAGAGCATCCTACTAAAATATGAATGAGTCAACCAGGAAATTAGAGAAGAATTAAAAAGATTCATGGAAACTAATGAAAATGAAGATACAACCATTCAAAATCTGTGGGATACAGCAAAAATGACCCTAAAAGGGAAATGCATCATAATACAAGCCTCCCTCAAAATATTGGAAAAAAACCCTCAAATACACAAGCTAACCTTGCACCTAAAGGAATTGGAGAAAGAACAGTAAGTAAAACCTACACCAAGCAGAAGAAGAGAGATAATAAAGATTCAACAGAACTCAATGCAATAGAGACTAGCGGAACTGTAGAACAGATCAACAAAACCAGGAGTTGGTTCTTTAAAAGAATTAAGAAGATAGAAAAACCCCTAGCCAGCCTTATTTAAAAAAAGACTCAAATTAACAAAATCATGAAAGAAAGAGGAGATATCACAACCAATACCATGGAAATACAAATGATTTTTAAAATATACAATGAGCAGCTATATGGCAACAAATTAGTTGGCAGCTATATACCAATAAATTTGGCAATCTAGAAGAAATGGATGTATTTCTGGAAAACCACGAATTACCAAATCTGGAACAGTAAGAAATACAAAACCTGAACAGGCCAATAACCAGGGAGGAAATTGAAGCAGTCATCAAAAGCCTCCAAAGACACAATAAACTAGAAATAAACTAGAGAACTTCTCTTACCAAGGGTTTAAAAACAAGAGGAGTGGATGCATTAGTAACACTGGAACGGGTTTTGTCAACCAAAGTGAGAACTATTTCATGTTTGCATTCGCTGGACACAATGGAAGAGTGTATAAGTTAAGGGCCTCAGAAAATGGGAATAGTCATGGCCAGAGAGCTATAGTTACTCATAACAGAATATTCTGAGGGTTTTGTGAGAACTAAAGAACACACAAAGTAAGACCAGTGAGCAAATACTATTTATTTCACAGTGCATATCTTGCAGTGTTTCACATTTCTCGCTCTCTTAATCAACTGAACTTTACTCTGTTGTTGTTTTCATCCATTATCCATACCATCCTAGATTAATGAATTTTCACTAACCTATTTCCTAGAGTTTATCCTATTTGTTGAAGGTCCCCTATCCTTCACCCACCCCTACATTGTTCCATTCCTAGTTGAACAGACATAGTTCAGTTGACATTTCTACATGGAAAATCTAATATAGCAAGTATGCCTCCCAATAAAGACATTTCAAAGTTATCAGTACTATATTATGCTCTACCCCTTGCTTATAATTAAGATGAAATATGTAGAATATGTTTCTTCCTGGCCAACCCAAATGCCATCTACTTGCTTATCCCAAGGACAGGTAGAAATCACTTAAAATGCTATTATAATTTCCCTTATGAGAGTTGTTTTTACTTGAGGAATGCTTTAACACTTATATCAGTGCACACACTCACTGTTCTAATTTTTGTCCACTTTTAGATTTAGACCATAATATTAGAAATACTAATCCTCTTTTTATGTATTTTGCCTTCAGTTAACTTCTTTTCTGATTTTGTCTTCATTTGATTTTAGTATATCAAATAATTATGTAGCTTAGCTATCTGATACTTTCATGTAACAAGTTTCTTACCTCTGCTCTGACAGATGAATAATATTTTGGCTGAGTATATTTCTTGATAATATTTATTCTATTTCAAAAATTTGTAATGCTTTTACATTTCATCCTTGCCCCTCTCTCTTCGTCCTTTCTTCCCTTCCTTCCATGTTTCTTTCCTTTCTTCTCTTTTTCTGTAAAGTGGGACCATTACCAAATCTTGAATGGGATTTGTAGGTAAGAATCAATCATGGGTCAAATCTAATTTTCTCATTTTGTTGTATTCTGATTGTGCAAAATCTTCCTTGATGGTTGAAAATGCACACTAAAGAGTTGGGAAATAGTGTGGCTTAATGTCAATGACTTAATTTGTATTGCTCAGGCATGTACAAGGTCCTTCATACAAATATTGCAAAAATTTCATACACTGGTGATTATTTTGAAATAAAAACAAAGTGTGACATTATGTTCTAGTTTTTATTTTTTAAAGATGTAACTCTACATGAGTTTGATTATCTTTCTTTTGTAAGTATCACTGATACATGGACACATGCTGTAGGGATTCTTTTTTATACATGAAATTCAGAAATGCCATCCAAATGGTTCTAGAACTCTGTCTTTTTTCAATAATTTTGCCTGGGTCTCTGTGCTGCATTGTTGAAAAGGGAAACTCAAGCCTTTATTAATGTAAGTTTTCTGGTATTTTCTCTTCTCTTTTCTCTCATGGAATTCATAAAAAGAGTATATTACAATCCTTCGTCTGTTTTCCACATCTCTGCTAATACTAGTGGTTATGATTTTTCTTCAATCTGTCTCTGTACATACACTACTCTATAATTTAAGCACTAATACAAGTTCATTATATACAGCATCAAATACATAATAAGGCAATATTTTTAAAAGAATGATACATCCTGTTTGAGACGGTACTATTTTGTAGACATTTAGCTCTGTCTTGCTGTCATGTACACATAGGCTTCTGGTTAGGACATGAAACATGAATAAAATGAAAACTATAATTTTTTCAGCACAAAAGATTTTTAAAAATATACCTAAAGTTTCCTTTTAATTATTACTCTCTTTTCACATTTACAGAGCTTTGATATATTATCTCTCTCATTAGCCATCAGTGATGACAGGAGCCATTTACTGATTTACCTTTCAAAGGTTTGCAGATTATCAACAACACAGTCATTCCAAATGCTATTGCAATGCACTAGGTATCATGAAAAGATATGTAAGCTATCAAAATGTAATGATTGTCTTCTCTTCCATATAATCAGTTTAGTGATTTGACCTTTGAATGTATATAGCTTTTATTCAGAACAAAAACTTAATACACACAGTGTTTAATAAAAAACCAATTATTTAATCAGAGGGTTTTTTAAATGTAATTGCTCTTTTTCTTTATTACTTTTTCCTTCTTTATGACTTTCTTTCAAAAATCCTACTTCCAATAAGCTTTGGCTTATTGTTATATATTAAAGGCAGATATAGGAATAAAACTCTTCTTAAATGAGGAACAGATAACAGTGTTAATGCTAATAGTAAAAGTTCAGGAAACAAGATAATGATTTTATGTGCTTTCATCCATTTAATTGTTCAACAGGTATTTGTTACAGGCACTGTTGTAAATGTTGGTGATGTTCCAGGACCTAAAAATAAATAAATAAATAAAACTGCAGCTCTACTTTTCTTAACTTACATAATAATACTGAACAAATTATGAGATTAAAAATAAAGACAGCTTTGAATTGATGCTGCTCATTCAATAATGAGAAAAATATTGAGATAAAGTATGGACGTTTAAAATATAACTTAAATGCTGAGCAAAATCAGTAAATTTCTTACATTTTTTAATTTAAGTCAAATTAAAGTATGATTTTATAAATATAAACTTCATAAACCATGAATTATGTATTATATATATTATTATTATATATAATTTCATATAACACGGTTATAATATTCTTTCTTTTTAAAATATAGCATTAAGGACTCATTTAGCTCAATACATGACCCAAAATGCACACACTTTCCTTCATCCCAGTTCTTTGCCTTGTCCCATTCCTTTAATCCCTTGCTTCTAAGGAAGCAGGCCATTAGGCCTTAATGAGGTCAGAGAAGACATTTGAAAAGGTTTTTGTTGCATTATAAAAGAGATGGACTAGAGTAGAAAATGTATCACATTTAATTAATTGTATTTATTTATTTTTGTATTCATTTTTAAATACTGAATTTGTGTCCAATTTTGATATTACAAAACATTATTGCATGATTGTTTCCCAAAACAAAATAATTAATTAAGAATGAAATTGTATCACCTATCTCGAGAGAAACATTGAGTTGCATTATTAGTAGGTAAGATATCCAAGATATAAGTAAAAATAACAATTCAGAAATAACAATAATATCAGCACAACAGGCATTTCTGTTGTAGATGTGAGCTTTCTCCAAAGGTATGTGGTTTTTTTCAGGAATGGCAAAAATAATCACAAATTGATGAGGTAAAATATAAGATCACATAGTGTTTCATAAATAAGTTGAGTGGGAGTTTTTCTCAGAAATATCTTTTGTAGGTTCTGAGAGTGATTGTAGCACATTTGAGGACCAACTAAGTTCTTATAGGGATCCAAGATTCCTGTGGATACTCAGGAAAAAAAGCAACACAAAATCCTTACTCTGATCATATTGATCTCTTTTAAAATGATTCAGTAGCAAAACATAGAATTGATATACTTAATATGTTTTCAAAAGAAAGTAATATGAACAAAATTCTACTAATAACAAGTTATTTCATTCATTTCATCCAGATAAGAATCAAGTGACCAGAGAATATCAAATATGGGATGGCTCATGAGAAAAGCTCATTTTTCATGTATTTCATGCTAGGTTCCATTATGAGAAATAGAAAGATTTTGGAAGTCTGTTTTTAAAGCAAAATGTTTTAAGTTGCAGGAAACAGAGTGTCTTCAAATAACCCCTTCATTTCCAAAGGGAATTCCATCCTGAGGGAGATAAAAGAACTCTGTTAAACATGCTGGTAACCTGCTTGGAATAGAAAGACTGTGACACTCTATATGACTTCCTGGCCCATGCATACAGATAAGTTTATTGAACGAACTGAACTACATAGGAGGTCCACATAAAGCACCTTCATTCTTTTTTTTTTTTTTTAATCGTCTTGCCATTTACTCTCCCAAGTTGTTTCTCTCACCCAGGATGAAATACCTGTTTTGTCAGTCAAGAGAAGACAATAATCTACAGTTCAAGCAATAAATTATAGTCCAGGAGAATATGAAAACTACACAGTTGTTTGATTTAAATGAAGTTCAAGGCATCTACTCCAGCTTTCTACTTCAGTTTCTCAGATGGTTTACAGGAAATATAATGTGGTTCTTTTGCAACTGTCTTTCTCAAGACAGGCCCTTGTCCTCTCTAGGCTGATTAGAAGGCCAATAACCCACTTTTATTTTAATATTCTGCATTTCTCTTCCATAACTATATTGCACAAAAAATAACAAAATAAAGAACAGATGCATTGATATGCTTTTGCTAATTATGTCTATTCAACAAATAAATCACAGATAAAGTAAAAAAAAATGTGTTGAGAGGTGATAATTGCAACTTATGTAAACACGAAGCATAAGTATCCAGAATTTCTCTCTCACACTCCCTCTTTATCTCCATCTCTCTATCAATAAAGTGGGGGTAATTCATTATAAAGAATGAAAAAATGAATAGCAGTTATAAATTGATAATATATAGAAGATAAATAAGATGAAAATGAATATAATTTACCTCACTTTGTTTCAGAGCAATTAAAATTCTACTAATATATAATTTCAAACACAAAATATTAAGGTAAATGATAAATTTAAATGACATATTTTAAAAATTAGAATTGTCATACTTGCTGGTAGGAGTGTAAATAATAAAAGTTGGAAGACAATATGCCAATGTCTCTTAATGTAAAGACATGCATTATCACTTGTGATTGCAAGATGAAGATCCCTATTTCCTTCTAGCCATTGGCTGAAGATCATTTCCAGCTTCTAGAGACCAAGACATTGCTTGTATCATGGTCCCCTATTCTCTTTGTATAAAGCCCACAACAGAGATAGAGTCCTTCTCATGCTCACAATGTGACTTTGAATCTGGAAAAACTTTCCTGATCGAAACATCCATCCAAAAATTGGTTGTATGTTGTACACTCTTCTGTATTTTCATGGGCTGATTGTTTGTGCCCCTTATTTATATATTGAAGCTCTAATTTCCAGTGTAATGATGTTTTGAGATGGAGTGTCTAGGAAGCAAATAAATTTACATGGGATCATGGAAATATTATCCTTATAATGGAATTAATGTCCTTATAGGAAAAGGAAGGAAGACCAGGGTTCTCTCTTTCCCTCTGTCTCTTTCTTTGTCTCTATATCTCTCTTTCTCTATCACAGGGGGCACAATGAGAAGGGGTTATGCAAAAGGCAGGAAGAGGGTTCTTACAAAGAACGAAATCTGCCTGAACCTTGATCCTAGCATACCCAGGTCTCAGAACTGTGGGAAATAAAAGTCTGCTGTCCAAGACATTTAATTTATGGTATTTTGCTACAGCAGCAATGCTAAGACAATTTTTTTTCATTTCTGTTAGATCCCCAAATTGAAGGGTACCTTTTTCCCATAGATATTCTACATTTATATGATGGTTTCTCTTATTTTGAAGAGGCAGTTGGGCTTGCTTAAGAAGTCTAATCTTTCAGTTGCATCTTTTTAATGAAACAACTAGCTGTTTCAATCATCCACTTTTCTGTTGATGTTGACACTCATATTTTTACTGAATTTACTAAAGCTGAATTCTATCTCATACTTCAGAAACTTTCTAAAGGTTTTCATGTATAATTTGAAAGAAGACATCTTATGCCTTAAACTTTATCCTTTATGTAAAATACAGTGGATAAACTGAGGTTGATATTTTACAGTTATAATATAGAATATTATCAATAAATTATGACATTTATATTCACATTTGTAAAGTAATCAATATTTTGTATTTCAAATTGTATCTGATATACCTAATCTAAAATATATGGTTTTGTTCCTTCTCTTATACTACATAAAATTTTACAAATAAATAAATGTTTAACCAATGATAAACTCAGATTTAAAATCACAGAGGATATTATTTATTTATTTATTTACTTATTTATTTATTTATTTAAAATATTTTATTTATTTATTCATGATGGACCCAGAGAGAGAGAGGCAGAAGCACAGGCAGAAGGAGAAGCAGGCTCCATACAGGGAGCCTGATGTGGGACTCCATTCGAGGACTTGATCCCGGGATTCCAGGATCACGCACTGGGCGTGAAGTAAGGCACTAAACCACTGAGCCACCCAGGGATCCCCTATCTTCCACTTTTCAAATAAATTGTATTATGGAAGAAACTTATTAGGTCATTTTATCAACATATTATGAATGAATGAAGTTATTGCAAAGAAGAAATATATAAGTGCTGAATGCTTACATTGCATTTTAATTATTTCCTAAGAAATGTTGATTATATTGCATTTCCTTAGTCTTGCATTTTAGTTTTTTAATTTTGCAATCTTTTTCCCCCCTCTGATTTCTCAAATGGAGACCATTTGAGTGGCAGCTATATTGAATCCTCTGCCAGATAATTGAATATACATTTCACATGATGACTGAAAGGATATTGCACATATGACATGGGAAATTAGACTTGAGGTTATGGGAGTACAGGGAAATAATAAATTGTTTTAGATGGGGTGGATGGTACTGTAATAGTTATTTTGTGAACAGAAACTCAGTCAATCAAAGTACCTTATTCACTCATTATAAAGCATACTGTTGCTTATTTAAGAACTATTTAATTTGAATTTTATGACTAGTAAAATAGTAATAAATATAAACATAAATTCCAGCTTCTCCTATTATTGTCCACATAGAAATCTGATTGAATTTATCTATTTAGTCATTCGTTATTGTCAAAGCTTGTAGCAACTTTTCGCTTTACTTCCGTCTTACACAATTGATACTATTTGTCTTATTTAAGTTTAGTTATTCAAGTTTTGAACTAAACTGGCATACAAGAAATAACATTTAGTGTTGTATTTGATTTTATTATATGTTGGAGACCTAGGATATATTAACAATAATTAAAAGTATCTAAACTATCCTTTTAGTTCTATATTCATTTGGAATACATTGTATGTTAAATTTTCCAGAAATTTGAATATTTAAAAAATTATACTGTCATTAATGACTAATACTTTTTTTTTTTTTGACAATTTGACAATGTGGGATCATTTTACTTTTTGGTTAGGCATATATGGGTGACGGCACTGGGGGTTATTCTGTATGTTAGTAAATTGAACACCAATAAAAAATAAATTAAAATAAAAAAATAAAAAAATAAAAAAATAAATAAAAATAAAAAATAAATTAGGGAAAAGTAAATTAAAAATTATGTTTCTGCTCTAACTGGGATATAACTCAACCTCTTTCATGACACAACTACAGATTTAAATCTCTTATCTTCATCGAGACTTGAATTCTTATTTAAGAATTAAAGATTTCAGCAGGATAGTAGGAATTACTGTAGATTATGGGTTTTTCCTATTGCATTTTTAGTGATTGATCAATAATTCATGAGTCTGATATTCTTGCAATTAGATTTATTTAAGTTTCTGTAAGTATCACAAAGCAAATAATTACAGTACACCTAAAAATACTTCATGGAAAAATAAATATTAAATTCTTTTTTGAAAGTAAGTAATACACAATAACCTACTTAGGTGATATACTTTTAAAGAGAAAATAATGTACAATGTTGTATGAAGCTTAAAAGCTGATTTACCCCTAGATAATACAGAACATATCCCTATTTTGAATGATTTAGTGTAAAATACTCATGGCCTATAAATTATTTATTTCTATAAAGTATAAAAATATATTTTGATATGAACGAACATTATTAAATTATTATCATAATATTAGTAATATATTGTACATATTAAATTTCATATTATAATTCTCATAAAATATAAATGTATCAGATATTAGTTGTTGGAGACCATGATGTAATGTTTGGTTTTAAACACAAAAAGAAAACACAGAAGCAAAAGTCAAAGAAGTACATATATTTGAAGGTGAAAATTTCTTATAGTATATAATATTTTTAGATATTCAAAAGATAAAGTAATTCAGTAATTATTTAAAATATAATGACAAAGATTTGTAAAACTTGGTTTTGAGGGACGGCTGGGTGGCTCAGTGATTAAGCATCTGCCTTCAGCTCAGGTCATGATCCCGGGGTCCTGGGATCAAGTTCCACATCGGGCTCCCCGCAGGGAGCCTACTTCTCTCTCTGCCTATATGTCTGCCGCTCTCTCTGTGTCTCTCATGCATAAATAATATTTTTAAAAACCCTTGGTTTTGAACAATCTTTATTGGTTCTGTTTTGAGACTGATTATTTTTATAGTTCATAAATTAATTTGGGCAGTTTTAAAAATACCTTACCAACCCAAATAAGAATTTATCTTTGAGGCAATGTAAAGAGAGATTTTTCTTCTTATATGTCAATGAAGGAAACTGCTAAGTGACTTTTTGACCTAATCTCCTGATGAAAAGTGGGTAAGCCACATGCTACGGCCAAATCCAATATGCCACTTGTTTTGTGAGCAAAGAATGTTTTGTTTTATTTTAACATTTTAAAATGTCTCATTTTAAATGGCTATATAAGCATTTATAAGATATTCTGAATCTTGTCTCTTGGTCTATAAGCCTGACTTCTTTTATATAACTGATATATTTAGAATCTGGCTCTTTATAGAAAATGTTTGCTAAACCCTGGGACCCTAAGCATAAAGCGATGCACTAAATAGAGATTGAAATCCATATCTTATTGGTTTTGAATGCTCCCTTTTCACGTTGAATGCTTTTACAGCCATTATTTTCATTGATTTGTGTCAATTCTAGAACCAATGGTAAACTTTTTTATTTATCCGATGTTACAATATGTCATAATAGCTGATAAGTCCCACATATAAGACCTTCTTGCTCAAAAACTATTAGCTATTTTCACCTGTTCATTTTTCCCAGATGAACTTTAGAATTTTTCATCTTTAAAAGGTCCATTGTTATTATGTTTTTTTTTTGTTGTTGTTGTTGTTGTTTTTTTTTCCATTGTTATTATGTTTAATTCATAACTTGATTAGAGGAAAGTGAAAAAATTAATAGTATTCACTATTCCCCTTCATGGATATGGTATATCTTCCTACTTATACAAATGTTGAAAAAAATTCATTTGGCAAAATTTTGAGAACATTTCCTTGTATAAATTTTGGGTATATATTTTCAGAGATATTCCTTTGTATTCTCTGTTTTTTGTTAATAAAAATATATACAAGAAAAAAAAATCCATATCTTAACATATTGACAATACAACTTTCCTACATATTTTTAAGTTCCAATAAAACAATTGCAGACAAGTATTTGTATCTCTTTTTTGTTGTTGCTCTTTACTATTATCATTATCTGAAAGTGATATTTCTTATATATGAAAGTTATATATACATATATATATTGAGT
This sequence comes from Canis lupus baileyi, assembly GCF_048164855.1. Taxonomy (NCBI): domain Eukaryota; kingdom Metazoa; phylum Chordata; class Mammalia; order Carnivora; family Canidae; genus Canis; species Canis lupus. The sequence continues at coordinate 22,841,754 of NC_132854.1, read as the reverse complement.
CATATATATTATATTACCTTTATTAGCTTTTTAATGATATCTAGAAATGAAAAAATACTTAAGCTATGAAACTGTATCATAATAATCCAATGCAATGAAAAAAATATACATAGTAAAATTATATAATAAAGTTGGTGATGATTTATCATACACAAATTCAATGAAGAGTAGGTTACATTCTCTCAATGGATACCTGAAGCCCTTGGGAAAAGTTAGATACTGTATAACATTGGGTTAATTCATGGGTACACTAAAATTTGCCATAAAAACATAGCACATTATTCCAATATATCACATGCTCTAGATATAATGTATGTAACAAAAATGTTACTTTTATTCTTGAAGCTACTTTCAAATATTAATATTTTATATGCTATGTAGAGTTGTGAAAGTACAAAAAAAGGCTATTTTAAGGATTATTATAAAATAATTCAAATTAAAATATTTTACTCTCTTAAGCTTTAATACATTTACTTCTTTTAATTCTAGAAGGTGTATTAACCTCATTTTTGGCCCTTTATACCATTTTGTACATTGATATGCTTGTATACAATTTTAGTTACTGGCTTTACATTGGAATAAAGAGATGGTCTTTTGAGATTAAATTCAAATCCAGAATCCCAAATTTCTTGTCTGTATAAGTTTGGAGAAGTTATTTAGCCTCTCAGTGCCTCAGTTTTTCATGTATAAAATAGGACTATTTACTAATACCTACCTGAAACTGTTGGTTCATAGATTGAAGAACTGATACAAATTAATCACTTACAACATGACCCTGTTCAGAACATTAGCCAAAAATCACAAGTTGAAATTCAAGGTGTGTATATAAAATTATTATTAAATGATGGCATATCATGTGGAATTCCTATAAATACTAACATTGATGCTACTAATAATATAGCTGTTTCACTTATGATTATCTTGATGGAAAGAAAACTCTCCTGAATATCAATGATAATTATTAATTAAATTAAGTGTGATATACAAATATTGATTCTTTTGGCAAATCAAATGAATGTTTAGCAATGTGAGAGCTTTCTAAAAATTAATTCAAAGTTGAATTTCACTTTTAATTTCTCAGTTTTATATGAGACTTGAGCCTCTAGCAAAACAGCTGCTTCCAAGAATAGAGCATACCTGTAAATGTTATTTTTCCCCATTAGTGCTATATCTTTAGATCAAAAACATCAGTAAGAAAATTTAAATATCAAAGTATCAGACACATTTTTTTCTGAAATTATCTGATATATTTTCTTGCTGGAGAAAGTAATTTTATGTCCATAAATTAGCATCTTTCCATAGTACATTTCAATTATCCCAATGCAGTCAAATGATTACTTTCTTTATAAATATGAACTCAATAGTAAAAGTCTAAAAGAAATATTAGATATATCCAGACATCTGCTTCTATAAAGATAATATACTCTTTTTAAAGATTTTATTTATTTATTCATGAGAGACACAGAGAGAGAGAGAAGCAGAGACATAGGTAGAGGGAGAGGCAGGATCCATACTGGAAGCCCGATGTGGTACTCAATCCTGGGACTCCCTCCAGGATCATGCCCTGAGCTGAAGGCAGGCGCTTAACTGCTGAACCACCCAGGTGTCCCAGCAATATACTATTAATACATGGGGCAACATGGTTAATTAGAGTATTGAGAGTTAGCGAGATTCATGGTTGTACTTTTTTTTTTTTTTTTTTTTATGATAGTCACAGAGAGAGAGAGAGAGAGAGGCAGAGACACAGGCAGAGGGAGAAGCAGGCTCCATGCACCGGGAGCCCAACGTGGGATTCGATCCCGGGTCTCCAGGATCGCGCCCTGGGCTAAAGGCAGGTGCTAAACCGCTGTGCCACCCAGGGATCCCTGTACTTTTTTATCTTTCATATTGATGCTCAGGTGCCTACCCAGGTTGGAATGCAATATTTGTTACAGAGAAGACTGAATGAATGAAATAATGAATTAATTATGCTATCAGGAATCCAGTTTTTTCCATTTTTAAAATATAAAATGGAAACTAAATTTGCAAATTTTCTGAGCAGATAAAAGCATTGAAGGCACATAAACAAAACCTAGTTTGCTTAGTTTGCAAAACAGGTGAAACTAGGCTGCGTCTTATAAATGCCTCTGAGAATCATAAACAAAACTTAATCTGTTTCCCAAAAATAACATGAGGTAACTACTTTTAACCAATCCTCAATCATTATGGAAATTGTAATGCTATATCCAATCGTTGCAAGGAAAGAATAAGCTCTACATTCTCATTGTATTAGTTGTCTTGTAACAATATACCTCTGAGCCTCATTCTGTTGCTAGAGAACTCTGTTTGCCAGACAGCTCTCTGTTCTTATATGTACAACAAACTCTTACTAAATACTACTTTACATATATGGTGGTTTTAATGTTGCTATTTCTGGATAATGTTAAGTCAAATTATTTATGTCATAGTTTCTATTTTAAATTTTCTTATATTTTACTTTTCAGGTCAAATCAAAGACAAGAAATTAAAGCTACCGTACTTGTTATAACTACATTAAAGTTTTAATTAGAATAACTTTTCAACCAACCAGTGGTTATGGAGGCCAGCACAATTTCAGCGTACCACCACAAAATAATACACTTGATGTACACATAAGAAACACAAAATATTATTAATTTTATTATAATCATATATGCTATTTATGTATTTATAGTTCCCATAAGTGTGGTTAATGTGACTTCAGATATATCTTTATTTCAATGATAAACTTATGTTTGAATACATGGGTATTAATATTTATGTTAATAGTTCATTACTATTAACGTTCAAGAAAGTATATTTTTCTTGTGTTCATAATCACACCTCTAAAGATTGTATTTCTGTTCCAATCCACATCTCTCTACCCTTTAAGCCATGCATTTTCAATTTTGTTGCCCCTGTTTCCATCTGATTTTTTAAAAATTCAAATATAATTAATACAGTTATAATACTTTCAGGTATACAATGTAATGATTCCACAGTTCTATACATTTCTCTATGCTTATCAAGATAAGTATACTCTTAATTCTCTTTATCTATTTCACTCATCTCCTTACTCACTTCGCTTCCCGCGAGCACAAGTTTGTTCTTTGTTACTTAAGTCTTTTTTTGGTCTCTTTCTTTCTTTGTTAATTTGATTTGTTTCTTAAATTCTACTGGCGCTTTTGGGTAGCCCGGGTGGCTCAGTGGTTTAGCGCCGCCTGCAGCCCAGGGCATGATCCTGGAGACCCTGGATCGAGTCCCACCTCAGGCTCTCTGTATGATGCCTGCTTCTCCCTCTGCCTGTGTCTCTGCCTCTCTCTCTTTGTCTCTATGAATAAATAAATAAAATAAAAATCTAAAAAAAAAAAAAAAAAGATTAAAAAAAATTCTACTGGAGCTTTTTTACCTGTTCCTTTCAATCCCTAGTAGCCAGTGTCCTCATATCTGTTCCCAGGAGTCTCTTTCTTTGTATCTAAACCTTTGCTATTTTTCTCTTCTATACACAGTCTTCACCTGATCCCAGATCAGGCATGGACTCAGTAATTTGCCCTTCTGGTTTTAGATACTCACTTTCCTAGTTATATGCAAAATAATACTTGTTCTGTTACCTTTCTCCTAATTACAGGTATTGAGGTACGATTGGTTTTCTTCCTCTCCTTGTAAATGTGTGTGTTTTGAAGTATCTCTGAAAAGATTCAGATTAGGCAGCCACTGCTATCCTATGGATTTGGCAGGTTTGCTAATGACAGTTCCACCAACACTGTCCACAATGCAAAACAGGTAATTCCATACATGAAAATTAACTTGTCTGTCAAAAAATAGGAAAGAATAGATATTTTTGTCTGAAAATACATAATTAACCACTATATGTATTGCTTTAGCATCAGCAGTTTTTGACTAAAAGATAGATATAAATCAATTACTTAAACTGAGGACTCTGCCATTTGACTATCATTATTACTTGCTGTCTGACACACTTCACTGGCTTCTTTGGAATGCAAGTTTCAATCTCATGAACTCTACTGTTAGGAGATACTGGCAAGGAATAATGAATCACTGGCTCAATAAATGGCCATGCTTATGAAGTGGAAGCGATTTTACTAATCATTTGTTTTTTTTCAGGTGATTTTGATTCTTCCCTTAAGCCTCTATGAAAGTGGTTTCAATATATCACATGGAGAAACCATTAAATATCATTCTTTTAGTGTAAAAATTTAGAAAATCATAATCATGAATCACTTATTACTTATACCATACAATACAAATAAATCTGAAAGTTGGAATGAAGTAATGCCCTAATTGCCACTCAGCTTTTTAAAGGTGAGTGCTAATTCTCATTTATCTGTTTTACTGACAATCCACAAAATTCACTTTAAGGATATTCATTAAATTTAGAGTAAAGCTACATGTGAAATGGCTCTTCTGTTCTTCATGCAGTATGAAGCAGAATGGAGCACCATTGAGTGCCATGTGTCTTGACTGAAGAATTTCTTTTTCTTTTCTTTTCTTTTTTTTTTTTTTTTAATTTGTGATAGTCACAGAGAGAGAGAGAGAGAGAGGCAGAGACACAGGCAGAGGGAGAAGTAGGCCCCATGCACTGGGAGCCCGATGTGGGATTCGATCCTGGGTCTCCAGGATCACGCCCTGGGCCAAAGGCAGGCGCCAAACCACTGCGCCACCCAGGGATCCCATTGACTGAAGAATTTCTGAGAGAAGATGGTAATATTGACTAGTTCTCTCACTTTGACATTTTGTTGTCATTGTCTAAACTCTATTTTACCTACACTGTGTATTATACTTTTTTGGGATCTGCTCCAAGTGGGCAATACGTCTCAACATTAATAGGGTAATTTTCTGTTACTTGCTGGTTTTCTTTTCTAATGATTTCACGCTACCATCCACTTTACTTAGGAGAATTAAAGGTATGAATTATGGGACGCCTGCGTAGCTCAGCAGTTGAGCATCTGCCTTTAGCTCAGGGTGTGGTCCCAGAGTCCTGGAATTGAGTCCCACATCAGGGTTCCTGTGTGGAGCCTGCTTCTCCCTCTGCCTGTGTCTCTACCTCTTTCTCTCCCTGTGTCTCTCATGAATAAATACATAAAATGTTTTAAAAAATAAAAGAAGAATAAGCAGGATCTATTAATTTTGAATATAGATATAGTCCCTAGGTACATGAACCAGATTTTAGAAACTGTATAAGGATTCTAGATGGCTTTAAGACATTTGTTTGGTATTTGTAGAAAACAATGAATTAATGAATGGCAAATTGAAAGTAAGATTTACAAGATTTATAACTGTACTTACAAAAAATTGAAGCTTCTCTCTGTCTTTGTCTCTGGTTCCTGTCTGGGTATTTTTTGTGCTTTTAGTTCTGTTTTATTTTTGTTTTCATCAGTGAATTTGTTGTTTTCTCTTCTTTATAGACAGGATCTTGCATATAGATGCATCTTGCATCCTTACTTGCATTGCCAATACATGTTTTAAAGTCATTCAAATCCTTGGAACATCAATGAGCCTCAAAGAGGCTAGGGACTTAGGGCTCAAAGAGTTAGGGAGAAAGGTAAAATTGTTGTTTTTGAAAAATTTTGAAGTTAAATCTGAAGCAGCAAACTGTAGAGTTATAAAGAAACATCATAATCATATCTCACAGCAATTGTGTCATAGTACTAAAGAACTTGAGTAATTTATATTAATTTACCTTAGATGACTAACAAATGGGAAGATACTCACTTTTCAACACAGAAATATATATTTATTTTCACATAGATCCTGCCTTCCCTAAATTCACAGTACAAAAAATAAAATAATCAATCTAATTTGTGGGAATATTGTGAAGTTTTAATGAGATAATATATAGAAAAATTGCTTTGAAACCCACAAAGCATGTAATACAATGTTATAGATTCTTATATTTTAAGAATCATATTTTCTTGAGAATAACTATTCTACTAGCAGCTATATAATGTGTATGACTCAGTGCAAAATGAAAAGTATGGAGGACGTTACGTTTTTCTTTCTTCAGTCTCTCTTCACTTGTCATTTTGATTTTTAAATTTACTATTTAATGTCACACAGCCTAGCATATGAGGACACTCAGGGTGAATGCAGACCCTTCACAGGTGCACTTTGGTCTCACCTTATAATTCCACGTGTGCCAGCATGGGACGTGTTAGTCACTCTCACCTTCCGGGCTACACTTGGTACCAGAATCAGAGGTGGGTGAGAGGTCCACCTCACCTAATTGTCCGCTGAAAGCCTTTGGCACTGCCATTTGGGGTTAGGACAGCTCCTGGAACATCCCACTCAAGGTATTCCTGGCCTTTCCCAACCCTTCCTGGGCCCACACGCATTCCCAAGGTAATGGCAGAACTTGAGCTAACTCACTACTCTCTTCTTCCTCTGACCTCTTCCTCCTCTGCTTCTTCATTCTTCAACTCAGGGTTCACTCAGGTATGGGGCAGCAGAGGTGAGGAGCAGGAGGGAGAGATGGGCAGGGTGGGCTTGAGGAGGCTGCATGGGCCTAGTAGCACCAGAACACCAGAAACAGTTCTGGCCCTTTCAGGAAGACAGGGAGGAGTAGGAATTGGGATGTGCAGCAGCAGAGCCACCTGTGCATGCAACCTCTTCCCTTCAGGCCTCACTTAATACTTTTTTTTTTTTTTTTACTTTATCATGATAAGATTCTTATTCCTTGTATATGTTTTCAAAAATGGATAACCAGTATATGGCATAAGATAACTGCAAAAACTAGACTGTATCAGGTAATTATTATTTGATATGTGCCTAATTTGAAATGAGTTAAGTACATTTAACAAATGAATTTAATAAGTTTTCAAAATCAAGTATGTGTCACAATGACTAGAATCTGAAAGACATTTCAGAAATATTTGATGAAATAAATTAGCAGGAAAATGTTATTCTGCAAAGAAATTAAGTCCAGGAAAATAGCAAAATACATACAAGGATATCACTATGTGCTAAGAAAAAAAGTGGATTTTCTTTGCAAAATGTTTAGGGAAAAAAATCAGTAATAACTTTGACTACAAGAATGTTTTTTATTAAGAAGTTCAAAATCTATCCAAATCTCAAAAAAGAGCTTGGAAGTAACTCATTATTTTTATTATTACTATTTAACAGTATTTTAATTATGAAATATAAATGAGTAGTGGAAAGAACATGAAATTCAAAACCTGAGAATGAGTTCTGAATCCTTATCTTGTCATAGAGTTTTCTTCTATGATATTGAATAAGCTGCATACTTTTTCTAAGATTTAAATACTTAATCAACCAAAAAGTTTTAAACTATATTATTTCCAAGGTTGTTATGAAAATACAATGATATACGTTTATAGGTTTCAGATATACATTATTGACTTATTATGCAGTTTTCCCCCAATTAGAAATAGTGCCCATAAAAATGGTACTCATATAAAAGAATAAAAATCAGTAGCTGCATAAGTTTAGGAGAAAATAATCTCAAAAACCTTCCTTCTTTCACCCAACCTTTCTCCCACAAAGCTATTTTGATAGATATCTCAAAGATGAACATCTTATTATAAGTACATATTTTCATGGGACATAAAAAGGATAGTCAACAAATGATTTAGTATCTTTTCTTCACACAGAACCTAGCCTATGCTACAAGGAAAACTTGGATAGAAACTACTAAATCACACCTTGACTTTGTCCTTGTACTCATAACATAAAAGTATTTACTGTTTGACATTAATTCTCAAAACGGACATTCTGTGAGTTTTCAGAATTTCAGTAGTCATCCCGAGTAAACAAGAAAATTAATGGTTGATAAAGGAAGATTCAACATGCTCCTTACTATTTTTAGCTCATTGCTATAAGCATGCTCTAACATTCCTTAACTTATAAATAAACTATGTAGTTTTTTGTCCTAAGTCAGTTAAGATGTGTCTAAACTATTAAAGAGTTTATATATGTTTAAACATTTCTTTGCAATTCAATATTTGCTACAGGGATATGTTTTCTGTTATTGCAGATTTTCCTTACCTTTTTGATTCCTAGGTCAATCTTCTAACCTGTCCAAAACAAAGCATTTATTTTCCTCCAAATTTGTTTTACTTCCCCTATTCCAAACCTAGTAAAACAAAACAAAACAGAAAATATCCATACCCTCAGTTGATTAGGCCATGATTTCAGAAGTCATTCCTGTTTTGTTCCTTACTGTCAAAAGCTTCAAAACTAAGACAAAATTCTGACTCAAAATATACGGCTTGATTCAGCCAATCCCCTCCCATTTCTTTTGCCTCCTACTTCATTTAAGAAACTAGCATGTCTTCAGAAGTATTGCAAAATAAACTTGGTTGGCCATCTTACTTCCTTCCAGTTTTGCCTTGTAGCCACTACAATATGCTTTCCACAAGCAGTTGGAGTAAGTTTGCAAAATGGCAAATGTGGTTATGTAATGTAAAAGCCATCTATAGATGTGCACTATCCTTAGAATACTTCCCAAACATCTTGATCTTTAAAGTGAATAGCATCTGCACCCTGACTACTACCATCCTGATTTGCCTCTTGCCTGGTTCTCACTTGATCAAGAACCTCCAGTGTTGGGACACGTGGGTGGCTCAGCAGTTGAGCATCTGCCTTTAGCTCAGGGCCTGATCCTGGGGTTCAGAGATCGAGTCCCACATCAGGCTGAGAGGAGCCTGCTGTTCCCTCTGCCTATATCTCTGCCTCTCTCTCTATGTGTCTCTCATAAATAAATAAATAAAATCTTAAAAAAAAAAAAGAGCTTCAAGTGTTGTGAGCCTTCCTTTATTTCATTCAGTAAACCAGTTTCCCTTCTTCTTCTTCTTCCTCTTCTTCATCGTCGTCTTTTTAAAGATTTTATTTATTTGAAAGAGACAGAGATAGCGACTGAGATAGCACAAGAAGGAGGAGAGGGAGAAGCAGATTCCCTGCTGAGCAGGAAGCTCAATTCCCGGCTCCATCCCAGGACCCTGGGATCATGACTGGAGCCAAAGGCAGACATTTAACTGACTGAGCCACCTTCTTCTTCTTCTCTTTCTCCCTCTTCTTCTCCCCTCCCCCTTTTTTCATCTTTCTCTTCTTCTTCCTCTTCTTCTGGCACACAGCCAGTGCACTGCAGTCTCTGAAGAGGGCTAAAACCAAGCACTCAGGTCTCTGGCAGATCATGCTGTTTTACATGTTTGCATTTCTAGCCCAGGCACCTTCATTCCTAGGTCTCTTTATCTGAGGTGTTAGGCAGAGGTCTTCTTCAGCACCTCACCTGATGTCTCCTCATGGAGGGATGAGGGGAACCGTGAAGACACATTTCCCCACTCTGACTTAGCAGATGGTATTTTCCCTACCGCTTTCTCTCTACGTCCATTAAGCTGCCAGAGCCTGGGCACCCTTAAAGGGAGAAGGCTCCCAGGTTTTCCCAGACCAACTGACCCTCAGCCTATGCACCAGTCCTTGGAGGAAAATGGAACAAGGTGTTTCATGAGTCCCCTGGCTTTTAGATTCTTGCTTATTAGAGGAGGAATCAGATAGACATCAGTTTTGCTTTGGTGTTTAATTGACTGCTGTCTCACCCAGCAGCTCAGTGATCTCTGTTTGATGAAATGTCTGCTCCTTTCCCAATTTCTAATTGAATTGTTTATTGTTGGTGTTTTGTTTTGTTTTTTCTCTTGTGAATGTGGAAAACTCTTTATATATTTCCTAGACTTTTTCAGATATGTGATTTGTAAGTATTTTTCCCAGTCATTAGCTTTCCTTTCTATCCTCATGAAAGGTTAAGACATTATTTTTAGAAGTTCCTACTTATCACAATTTCCTTCTTTTAAAAGATTTTATTTATTTATTCATGAGAGACAGAGAGAGAGAGAGAGAGAGAGAGAGAGAAGAGAGGCAGAGACACAGACATAGGAGAAGCAGGCTCCATGCAGTCCATCGAGCCTGATGTGGGACTCGATCCTGGGACTCCAGGATCATGCCCTAGGCTGAAAGCAGGCACCAATCTGCTAAGCCACCCAGGGATCCCCACATAATTTCCTTTTATAACTGCCTCTTTGGGTGTCAATTTGGAGAATTCTTTGCATAGGCTTAGATCCAATTTTTCCTCCTAATTACAAAAAAAAAAGTTTTTTTTTTCATTGGTGTGTATAATCTATTTTAAACTATTTTATGTATAACATGTGAGACTTAGATCGTGGTTTGTTGGGTATTTTTTTTTCCCTGTGAAAGTCCTATTTCTCCAGAACCAATTGTGGGAAAATTTATCTTTCCTCTATTGAATTGCCTTGCAAAAATAGATATAAAGTTAGAAAGAGATAAATCTTCCTCTCCAAAATTTGGGGAAAAGTAGAAGGAAAATATCTCTGTACCTCACCTACTGGTCTATGTAGAATTGAACCTTTATTTGAACACTTGAATGTCCCTGAATCTAACTCTGTGCAGTAAGGTGAAGGGCAGCCCCTCGCAGTAATCTGTAGACAGACCGCTTATTGGAATTATGCACCTGGTAGTGAACAAATGCATGAGGAGAAGCTCACTGTAAGTGCCAGGTTAGAAAATAGGCAGTAAGAAATAAAAGTAGGGCAAAAACTACAAAAAAAGAGTAAGCTCTCCAAATCCCTCCAAATTCACCCAGAGTGGCCAATTGTCCTACTATATAGATTAGAATTTTAGTAATTATATTTTCAAATCAAAGTTATAGCAGAAATACATACATATGTGTATGTGGTGTGTGTTTCTTTTTTTAGGACAATTAAGTATACACAAGTATGCAATGTTGTGCCCAAGATTGTGTATCCAAGAAATCACCAAGGAGCCGACACCGATGCAAGTGCACGAGGGATTATTTGCAAGCTCGAGCTTGGGTCCAAGCATACCCGACACAGCAGAGCAGGGACTTGGACCCTGAGGTTAAGAGGTATAGAAGTTTTATAGGGGCCAGTGGCCAATGAGATTGTAACACACAGAAAGTTGCATAGTCATGTCGGTCCACACGCAGGTGGCCAATTGAATTACAATTTACCCTATAGTGACTGTTTGAACTAGCCTATCTCTGTGGTCAGAATTGGCATGCAGGTTTGGCAGGCAAAAGGCAGGGTTTACATTCTTATGAGCCAGTTTCCAGTAAGAGTGTGCTGAGCAGCTTGACTAGGGTGGGGAGTGCCTTAAGCAATAAGCAGGTCATGTGGAGGTTAAACAAGACATGGCGGGTGTAGCACAAAATGGTGTTAGTCCTTGTCCAGGGGTAGGGGATTTTTGTTAAATTCCTTGGGTCCCACATACAATATAACAGCATAGTTAAACACCCCCCCCATCACAACACTCTATACATTATAAGAATAGGAACAGAGACTGATTTTCATTGGTCCCTAATACCTCTCTCAATGGCATATATTTAATGTCTAATGAATATATATCATTGAAAGAATGAGATTAAATTGTATGTTTGGGAAGAAACGTATTTCTGCCCTTCTTTTCTTAATTTTTATTTTATTTTATTTTATTATTATTATTTTTTATTTTATGGTTGGCACAGAATGTGACATTAGCTTCAACACCATTGTGATTCAACTTCTCTGTGCAATGATCACAAGTGTAGCTATCATCTACCAGCACAGAACACTATTACAATATCATTTCCTATATTCCCTGTGCTGTGCCTTTTATTTTCATGACGTTTGTTTCATAACTGGCAGCCTGTATTTTCTATTCCCCTTCACCTATTTTTCTTATCCCCCTCCCCTCCTTATAACATTCTTTGCAGTGATGTAAATAAAAGGTTTTGTTTGTTACACACAGATGCATTTTCTTAAAGACATTACAGAGTCCTACTTTGAATTTTTCTGTTTCCTTATATTTTGACATAGTCCATATTGCATAAACTATCAAGGAAGAAGTACATAGTGTTTTTATTTTTTTAATTTCAAGATTGAATCATAAACTTTATTTTATTTTTTTAAGATTTTATTTATTTATTCATGAGAGACACACAGAGAGAGAGGCAAAGACACAGGCAGAGGGAGAAGCTCCATGCAGGGAGCCCGTCATGGTACTGCTCCATGCAGGGAGCCCGTCATGGTACTGCATCCTGGGTCTCCAGGATCATGCCCTGGGCCAAAGGCGGTGCTAAACCGCTGAGCCACCGGGGCTGCCTGAATTATAAACTATCATCATAAAACTCTATTTTACATGACCATAATTAACCATAAGCAATAGAAGAAAAGTTGGCTTTTTTTCTAGTTTTCAAAGCATGCTCAAGGATGGTAGGAATTTCAGAATTATCATTTCTTGAATACTTGTAGCCTAGGTACAGAGGAAATTTAGTGAGTTAATTTTTCCTTCATTTCTTCTTTTTCTTTTGCTCATAGAAGCATTTGTAATACCTAACTCAACACCCTCAAATACATTCCAATATTTGGGTCACAAATGTGAGCTTGTACTTTTCTTAATGGTAGTACATAAATGAGATGATAATCTTTTTTGCTGAACATACATTTTTTTTTTTTAAGTTACAACACAAGGTAAGGATATTCCCTAATAGCAATTAGTGTACCTACAAGTATTTAGGAACGTTTGTATATGCACACTCATTTGCGTGTACATGTATGTGTGGATAGGTGCACAGAGAGAGGGTTACCAGGCAAGCAGGGGCACAGAAATGAAATAAGAAATTTTGGCTTTGTCAGTTTATACTACAGGGAAATCCAGTGAATTGTCTTGTCTTACATCTTCCATCAAAGCCCTCATTAGCTTTTAAGAACTTTCCACAGATTTTAGAAGATAATTTGAAGTAATGATAGATGTGATTTAAGACACAGTGAATGGAATTTACAAAATAAGGTCATTGCTTCCATTTTTTTTTTTTTCTTTACCGCTGGTACAAAAAATAAAAATAGCAGTTTTATAGGGGCCAGTGGCCCTATAAAAATAAAAAAAAAAAAAAGGTCCACTTTATTTTTAGTTATATTGTACTTTAGTAGAATAATATTTTAATAGAATAATATTTTAACAGCTATTTGGTTTGTCTCAAATTAAAGAATTTAAGCAAGAGTAAATTAATTGGGATTGAAAAATTTAAATTTCAAATATAGTAGGTAAGCTTAAATATAGATAAAACATTGAGCAAATTTGAATGTTTTTACTAAGCAAGTGAAGGGGTAAATCAAGGGAGTTATCTGGGAATATAGACTTTAAAATGTTCAGTAACTTTTAGTTTAAAATATATAGGGATATCAGGTATCCCAATATTTCTCAAATATATATTTATATATATATACATATATATATATATGTATATATATCCAAGAAACACAGGAAAATAGTGAATCTGAATTTTTATTAGAAATATGTAATATTTTCCCCTGAAGAAATACAAACCCACAGACAGGTAAATAGATGCACAAATGTGGTGGCTAACAGTTAAATCTTGATAATTATGATAAGGCTATTATTATCCCCAGAATACTACTGACTTAACAGAATCCACACTTTATCATCCCCTGGTTTTTAGGTTTAGAATTTTCTAAATCTTATCCTTTGCTCTCCCATGAAATGAATGTGTGTTGATGATGTGAGGCTGGGATCTCAAAACTATAAAAGTACCATGTAGCAATTGACCCCTGCTTTCTGAGCTCCTACACAGTCTAATCAAAACCCAACACCCAGCCTGCATCTGACTAATTTAACATTCTCGTGACTATAGGAAATATTTCCTCATTACATTTTCTATTATTTATTATTGGCATAAAAGAACAGTGGCTACTTCTGTTGTGTTTATCATTTATCTTGCCAGTTTCCTAGGCATTATAATTAGCTTAATTATTGTTTTAGTTGATCTTCCTAGATATTTGGAAGAGAAAAATCATAAATATTGTGAGATGGTGCATTTTTATACTGCTATATTTACAATTTTTTGTGATCTTATTATTAGCTTAATATTACCTGTGATCGTAAGCATTCTTTTTTCTGACTCTAGTGCTATTGTTAATTTTTAATCTCTGATACATATTTGCAGTAGAAATCCAGTATATGCATTTTTGTATAATTGTGGAATTTACTCTGATTTTTAATTTTTACATATTGGATGGATGAAGTGCTTGTTTTTCCTTTATTGGATGCATAAAGTATTGGTTTTTCCTTTACCTGCTTAATTTAGGGAATTAAAACATAATTTATGCACTAATCCATCCTCGCATTTCTGGAATACAGCCTACTTGTAAACTTATTAATCAGAAATCTTAATATCAGCCAACTCTATCAGTTAATTTGAACACTAATGAACTTAATGTACTATATGATAGAGTTGTTGAAATTTCAGTGAGAGCAAGAAAACCAAGCTGTGTGCTTCTTATCCAGTAACCATACAGCCAGAAGAAACCCTTAACTGGCTCATTGTCCTCTTTAGTAGAAAGGCATTCCTATTGTTATCACTCTCTTTCTGACATGATACTAGAGATTGGATGGTAGTCCCTTTCCCATAGGTGGCCCAAGATCACCAAACACTATTTTTGCAAGAAACCATCCATGTGGCCACCAACTCATATTGCTCAATTCTGTCTTTTTAATCTTTCTCTTGTATTTCTGGTTGGTAAAACCTAGGTCATGTGAATTCCAGCTGGAAGGGATTTATTGAATATAGTTGGAAGCAATACCAAGTTAGTCAATCTTCAGTAATCAACAATAAAGCCAAGCATTTGCCTTTGAAGCCTCCATAGAGAGACTACTTCCTAAATATAGTTTCTCACTATAGACACAGAACCAGCAGCATGCTCCTACAGGTATAACATCTCATTTCTTCAAGTAATTATAAGCATATTAGCTCCTTAAGAGTGAAAAGCCAAGTATTATCAGTCACCACACCCATTTTTAGGCAATGTCCGTATGTTAAAAATCACAGTCTAACCTGTTGTAACCTATGAACTAAATTATAGTCTTTATGAACAACCCTTATGTTAAAGAGTAAGTGAAATGGAGCAGGAGTCACGAAATTGAACACATTATGTTGCCAGCAAAGCTCAAAGACCATCAAGCTCTTCCCTACTCTTGGAGATATAAAGTGTATTTAGTTGAGTTTTATTCTTTCAGAAGGCATCTGATATACTCTTAACAGCTAGATCCTCCATAGAGGTGGGTAATGGAAGTGACAAGACCCTAAATTTAATGAGGTATGTATCCCATCCTCTAAGACAGAGATATTATCAGAGGCACCCTGTGTAGCTTAATCTTTCAGCCTAGTAGGTTCTGCAAACATCATTTCATCACGTAGTTGATCAGCATGATTTCTCAAAATCCCTGTGAATAAATTATAGCACATGCTGGAGCGGTTGTGGCACTGAGACTAAACAATTAAAGTGTACTTCTTGCACTGCTAGGTAAAATTAACCTTATTTTACGTTTCAGTGAAAAAGCATTTGACACTCATTACTGCAAAGCAGAGTCCAGCCGATTGTTTTGGTATTCACTAGCAAAGAGAACAAAAGGAATTATGGGAACCACTACAGTTGGATACACCTTGTGATTAAGATAATCATAACTCTTTGCCAGAGTCTAAGGACCATCTGATATCAGAACAGGCCAATGTGGGGCAAAGCAACAGGGTAAGAGATAGAAACTGCCAGTTCTGAATCCTTCATGTTTTTAATAGTGAGGCTTACATTGGAAGTTTCTTTAGGGATATGGTGTTGCTTCCATGGTAGCAAAGATTTGGATGTAATTCTTCTTAAGCTAACATCTTGAAAAAGAGTGTAAGGGTGCACATACTTATGAATTGTGGGGTGGCCTAAATTTAGTTCTGTGATCTAATTTTCTTAACAGAAATTATAGAAATATTGAAGTTTTTTGGAAAATAAGACTTTTAGTTCTGAGTTTGCTTGTCCATTAGTTGTCTGTATTTGCCTGAGATTTATTTATTTGAATGGGTCTGTAAGGGGACGACTCAGTGGGGCTCAGCGGTTGAGCATCTGCCTTTGGTTTAGAGTGTGATCCCAGTCTGGGGATCAAGTCCCACATTGGGCTCCCTTCAAGGAACCTGCTTCTCCCTCTGCCTGCCTCTCTGCCTCTCTGTGTGTGTCTATCATGAATAAATAAGTAAATAAATTCTTAAAAAAAAAAAAAAAAAGAATGAGTCTGTAGGAATGAGGGTGGTGAGGTCCTAAGTGAGGAGTTAAGCATCTCAGAGGAAGTAGCTAATGATTTTTTAGGCAAGATAGCAACAGCACTGTAAGAGAGAGAAATTGCTCCATTAGTTATCAATTGAGTCTTCGTAGAATGAGGGAAGGCCTGGCTAATCAAAACCAATTGAATTTTAACAAATTTCTCTATATCAAATTTTGGAATTCCAAATTCCCTTTATTAATGTTTCAAATTTCGCTTAGCAGTTTTCTGAGGCCCTGAACATGGTGAGTTTATGTCACTACATTTAAGACTAGACTCTCCATATTTAGATTCTTAATTATGGAAACTCAGTGATTTTAAATGATATAAGATATTTTGAAGCAGCCATTGGAAATGCCACGTTCTCTGGCCAAAACTTAAGAAATTTTAAATATTGAACATAGAGTCTTCTTTCCTTTTTTAAAGTACTATTTTATAGTGAAAGGGAATGAAGCGGAAAGGAGAGAAAATTAGTGGGAAATATCAGTGAGGGTGACAGAACATGAGAGACACCTAACTCTGGGAAACGAACAAGGGGTAGTGGAAAGGGAAGTGCGTGGGCGGTTGGGGTGACTGGGTGATGGACATTGAGGGGGGCACTTGACAGGATGGGCACTGGGTGATATGCTATATATTGGCAAATTTAACCCCAATAAAAAAATAAAATAAAACAAAAAAAAAAAACCATGGACATTATGAAAGATAATCCTTTTATATTAAGTAAATTTAACTGAAAAAAATTGCTACAAATTATTAAATGACTATTAATGATCAAATTATTAATAAACTACCTATATATGTTATATATATGCACACATATATTATTCACATATACATTAGTTATATATATTATTCAAACACACATACAGAATAACTTAAACATTCTCTCTCACTGCTTGAACTCTCTTAGAGCTTAGTATTACTCCTATTATAAGGATAGTGACAATATCTTGTCATTTGAGCACCAAAATAAAAGCTATATGCCTCCTAGGAATAAAATATATATGTTCCGTCTGGAACCCCAATTAAACATAGATTATTCCTTCTGAGACTGTCATTTATTTTCCTTAACCTTTCCTCATGATCTTTTAATTGTTTTTCTCTTATTTCCTCAGCTTCCTTCCTTGCCATCAACTTGTCTTCTATATCACTCACTCTTTATTCTACCTCATTAACCCTTGTCGTTAGGACCTTCAGTTTGGATTGCATCTCATTTAATTGATTTTTAATTTTGGCCTGATTAGATCTTAATTATGCAGTCATGAAGTCTCTTGAATCCTTTATGTTTTTTTCCAGAACCACCAGTAGCTTTATAATTGTGCTTCTGAATTGGCTTTCTGACATGGAATTGTAATCCAAATTCTGTAACTCTGTGGGAGAGAGTACTATTTCTGATATATATATATATATATATATATATATATATATTTTTTTTTTTTTTTGTGAGTTCTTCTTTCTAGTCATTTTGCTCAGTACAGAATGGCTAAGAACAAGTTGTAATGGGAAAAGGAAGAAAAAAAGAGGAAAAAAGTGGAAGACAGAGCAAAAACCAAAAACCAAAACCGAAACCAAACCAAAACAAAAACAAAAAAAACAACAAAGCGAACAACAACAACAAAAAACAAGGAGGAGTATCCTCTGGCTCTATATGCTGTAAGTTCCTTGACTTCCCCTGGAGCTTTCCAACACTGCTCAGTCAAGAACTTGCTCTTCCCCTGTCCTTCCAGCTGGTCTTCTGGGGGAGGGCCCTGCTGTGATGATTCTCAGGTATGGGCGCCTGGGGTAGCTGCCTTGCCCCCTCCCAGGTGCATGGCTCAGGGGGAGGTGTTTATCCTGTGAGGTCCCTGTTCCCTGGCAACCCCCTCTGAGGCACAGGTGACACAGGGAGGAACAACAAGACTGGTGGTGGCCAGCTCTCCTGCCCTGGAGTCAGCTCCAGCAGTAACTACCACCTCCCAGCCCACACTGGCCTTGAAGTTCCAGGGGCGGAGGGCGCTGTTCCGCACGGCTAGGGCCGCACCTGGCGGCAGGAGAATCCTTGCTGTCCAGTGTCCTCCTGGCCTCTGCCTGTCCCTAGGGAGCGCCAGATCCTGAGCTGTGTTCCCAGGCACCCTGGGCTCTGGGACCTGTGCCGCTGGAATCACACTCCCAGGGCTATGCAGCCCCCTCTGTGCGGAGCAGCCACCTGAGCCACCACCTGAGCTGCTCCCGAGGTCCCTCTGGGCACATGCTCCAGCCCTTTACCCGCTTGGCCCACGGTGTGTGGCGGCTCTCCCCCAGGGGCACCCCCTCTGTTAGTGACCCTGGGAACCTCGGGGCTCCACTGCCCCTCCTGGGATCCTGCCCCAGTTCCCTGCAGCGCCTTTCCATATGGGAAGATTGGTAAAATTCCTGCGTCTCTGGGACTGGGCTTTCCTGTCCTGGGGGTTCTTGCCACCTGCCTTAGCCCGGCTTCTCGCTGGGGCCTCTCCCCCACTGGATGCTTTTTTATTTATTTATTTTTTTCATCATCCTACCTTGATAGAAGCAAAAACTTCTCACTGTAGCATCCCAGCTGTTCTCTCTTTAAATATCAGGCCAAATTCATAGGTTTTCAGGATGATTTGAAAGTTATCTAAGTAAGTTGGTGAGGACAGGTGATTTGGGGACCCTACTCTTCCACCATCTTCCCTGCCCCCTGTCCATGTTTTTTTTTTTTTTTTTTTTATGTTGTTGCATGCATAGAGAATTTCATATGGGTTGATTGATTGTGAAATGTAATTTATCTATAACATATGGATTTCAAGTGTACAACATAATTATTCAATATTTGTATGCATTGCAGAATGATTCCCATAAGTCTAATTAACATCCATCACCACAGACAATTACAGAATTTTTTCTTGTGAAAGGAATTTAAGTTTTTGTTTACATTCTAGTTAGTTATCATAGAGTGTAATATTAGGTTCAGGTGTACAGTATACTGATTCAACACTTCTGTACAACATCTGGTGGTCATCAGGACAAGTGCACTCCTTAATCTCCATCAACTATTTAATTCATTGTTCTTAACCACCTCTCCTCTGGTAACCATGTTTGTCTTCTATAGTTAAGAGTCTGTTTCTTGGTTTGTCTCTTTCTTTTTTTTTTCCTTTGCTAATTTGTTTTGTTTCTTAAATTCCACATGAGTGAGATCATTTGATATTTGTGTTTCTCTGACTTATTTTGCTTAGCGTAAAGTCTCTAGCTCCATCCATGTCATGCAAATAGCATGCTGTCATTATTTTTTATAGCTGATTAAATATATATATATATATAATATCTTCTTAATCTATTTTATTCATTAGTTGATGCATGGGCTATCTGCATGAGTTGGCTATAGTAGATAATGCTGCTATAAACATCAGGGCACATGTATCCCTTTGAATTAGTATTTTTATATTCTTTGGATAAATACTAATGTGATTATTCTATCTTAGGGTAGTTCTGCTTTTAACTTTTGGGGGACTCTCCATATTGTTTTCCAGAGTTGCTGCACCATTTTATATTCCTACCAACACTGCAAGAGGGTTCCGCCGTTTTCCATATCCTCACCAACACCTCTTGTTTCTTGTGTTGTTGATTTTTAGCCATTATGACAGATGATATCTAATTATAGTTTTGATTTTTATTTCCCTGATAATCATCATCAGTGATGATGAATCTCTTTTCAGTGTCTTTTTGGCTATCTATATGTTTTCTCTGAAAAAAAAATGTCTATTTCTTCTGCCCAGGTTTTTATTGGATTATTCATTTTTGGGGTATTGAGCCTTAGGAGTTCTTTATATATTTTGGATACTGTTTATCAGATATGTCATTTGCAAATATCTTCTCCCATTCTTAAGTTGTCTTTTAGTTTTGCTGATTGTTTCTTTCACTATCCAGAATATTTTTATTTTAGCAAAGTCCCAATAGTTTATTTTTGCATTTGTTTTCCTTGCCTCAGGAGACACATCTAGTAAGAAGTTGCTATGGCTGATGTCAAAGGGGTTGATGCCTGTGTTCTACTCTAGGATTTTGATGGTTTCTTGTCCCATATTTGGGTCTTTAATACATTTGGAATTTATTTTTGTGTACGGTGTAAGTGATCCAGTTTCATTCTTTTGCATGTTGCTGTCCAGTTTTCCCAAGACCATTTGTCGAAGAGGCATTCTCTTTCCCACTGGATATTCTTTCCTGCTTTTTGAAAGATTAGTTAACTGTATAATTGTGGGTCAACTTCTGGGTTTTCTATTCTGTTCTGTTGATATATGTGTCTATTTTTTGTACCAGTACTATACTGTTTTGATTACTACAGCTCTGTAATATAACTTGAAGTCTAGAATTGTGATGTCTTCAAGCTTTGTTTTTCTTTTTCAAAGTTGCTTTGGCTATTTGGGATCTTATGTAGTTCCATACAAATTTTAGGATTGTTTTATTCTAACTATGTGAAAAATAATATTGTCATTTTAGTAGGGATTACATCATATTTGTAGATTGCTTTGGAGAGTATAAATTTTTTAGCAATATTTGTTCTTCTAATCCATGACCATTGAATGTCTTTCCTTTTTTTTTTTTTTGTATCATCTTCAGTTTCTTTCATCAGTGTTTTATAGTTTTCAGAGTACAGGTCTTTCACCCCTTTAGTTAGATTTATTCCTAACTATCATATGTTTTTTGGTGTAATTGTAAGTGGGATTGATTCCTTAATTTCTCTTTCTGCTGCTTCATTATTGGTGTATAGATGCAACAGATTTCAGTCAACTGATTTTATATCATGTGATCTTACTGAATTAATTTATCAGTTCTAGCAGTTTTTTGGTGGAATCATTCGGGTTTTCTTTCTTTTTTTTTTTTTTTTTTTAAGATTTTATTTATTTACTCATGAGAGACACACACACACACAGAGAGGCAGAGACACAGGCAGAGGGAGAAGCAGGCTCCATGCAGGGAGACTGACGTGGGACTCGATCCCTGGTCTCCAGGATCACACCCTGGACTGAAGATGGCGCTAAACCACTGAGCCACCCGGGCTGCTCTCATTCGGGTTTTCTATACAAAGTATCATGTCATCTGCAAATAGTGAAAAGTTTTACTTCTTCCTTGCCCATTTGGATGCCATTTACTTCTTTTGCTATCTGATTGCTGTGGCTAGGACTTCTAGTACTATGTTGAAAAAAAAGTAGTGGGAGTGAATATCCCTGTCTTGTTCTTAACCGTAGAGGAAAAGCTCCCATTTTCCCACTATTTATGATGATATTAGTTGTGAGATTTTCATATATGGCCTTTATAACGTTGAGGTATGTATGTTCCATCTAAACTCACTTTGTTGAGGGTTTTTATCATTAATGAATTGTGTACTTTGTCAAATGCTTTTTCTGCATCTATTGAAATGATCATATGGTTCTTATCCTTTCTTTTATTAATGTGATATATCATATTGTTTGATTTACAAATATTGAACCACCTTCACAACCCCGTGATAAATCCTACTTGATCATGCTGAATTACTTTTTTAAAGGTATTTTTGCATTCATTTTTCAAATATTTTGAGGATTTTTGCATCGATGTTCATCAGAGATAGTGGCCTGTAATCCTTTTATGTTTCTCATGTCTTTATCTGGTTTTCATATCTAGGCTGGATAATCTAGCCTCATAGACTGAATTTGGAACTCTTTCTTTCTTTCTTTCTTTCTTTCTTTCTTTCTTTCTTTCTTTCTTTTTTTCTTTCTTTCTTCTTTCTCTTTCTTTCTTTCTTTCTTTCTTTCTTTCTTTCTTTCTTTCTTTCTTTCTTCTTTCTTTCTTCTTTCTTTCTCTTTATAGAATAGTTTGAGAACAGGCATTAACTATTCTTAAATGTTTAGTAGAACTTGCCTGTGAAACCATCTGGTCCTGGATTTTCCTTTTGGGGAGTTTTTTTGTTTTGTTTTTTTGGTTACTGATTCAATTCCTTCACTGATTATCAACCTTTTCTAGTTTTCTATCTCCCTATTTCAGTTTTTGTAATTTATATGCTTCTGGGAATTTATCCACTTCTAGAATGTCCAATTTGTTGGTATATACATTTTCATAATATTCTCTTATAATTGTTTATATTTCTATATTGGTTGTTTCTCCTCTCATTTCTGATTTTATTTATTTGGGTCCTTTTTCTTTCCCTTTTGATAAGTCTGGCTAGAAGTTTACCAATTTTATTAATTTTTTCATAAAACCAGCTCATGGTTTCATTGATCTGTTTTATTGTTTCTTTTGTTTATTTTAGTTTCTATATCATTTATTTCTTCTCTAATCTGTGTAATTTCCTTGCTTCTGCTGGCTTTAGGCTTCCTTTTTGTTCCTTTTCTAGGTCCTTTAGATGTAAGATTGGATTGTTTACTTCAGATTTTTCATGCTTCTTGAGACAGGCCTGTATTGCCATATACTTTCATCGTAGGACTGCTTTCACCATATCCCAATGGTTTTTAATTTTCATTTATTTCCATGTATTTTTAAATTTTCTTCTTTGATTTCCTGGTTGACTCATTCATTATTTAGTAGGATGCTCTTTAACCTCCATGCATTTGTGGTCTTTCCAAATTTTTTCTTGCAGTTGATTTTCTAGTTTCATAATGTTGTGGTCAGAAAAAGTATATGGTATGACTTCAAACTTTTTGCACTTTTTGTTGAGGCCTTTTTTCTGACCTAATGTATTCTGAAGAATGGTCCAGATGCATTTGAAAAGAATTGTATTTTGCTGTTTTAGGATTGGATGTTCTCAATATTTCTATTAAGCCCATGTAGCATGTCATTTAAAGCAATTGTTTTCTTGTTTATTTTCTATTTGGGTGATCTGTCCATTGATGTATATTGAAGAATAAAGTTCTCTACTATTACTGTGTTATTATCAATTAGTTCCTTTATGTTTGTTATTGGTTTATATATTTGAGTGCTCCCATCTTGGGTGAATGACTATTTATAATTGTTATATCTTCTTGTTGGATTGATTGTCTCCCTGATGATTATATTGTGCTCTTTTAAGTCTCTGCCCTTACGGTCTTTGTTTTGAAGTCTATTTTTTTTTTTTTTCCAATATACGCATTGCTACTCAAGCTTTCTTTTAAAATCCATTTACATGATAAACATTTCTCCATTCCCTCTCTTCCAATCTATAGGTGTCTCTAGGTCTAAAGTGAGTCTCTTAAAGGTAGCATATTGATGGGTGTTGTTTTATCCATTCTGACACCCTTTGTCTTTTGATTAGAACAGTTTGTCCATTTACATTAAAAGTAATTATTGGGCAGCCCAGGTAGCTTGGTGGTTTAACGCTGCTGTCAGCCCAGGGCCTGATCCTGGGGACCCGGGATCGAGTCCCATATCCGGCTCCCTGCATGGAGCCTGCTTCTCCCTCTGCCTGTGTCTGTGCCTCTCTCTCTCTCTCTGTGTGACTATCATAAATTAAAAAAAAAAAAAGGTATCATTCAAAAAAAACTTTAAAAAAGTAATTATTGACAGATATGTATTCATTGCCATTTTATTACTTGTTTTGTGCTTATTTCTGGAGGTTTTCTCTGATCCTTTCTTGTTTTTCTCTCTTTCATGGTTTGGTGATTTTTTGTAGTGATATATTTGGATTTCTTTTTCTTTATTCTTCACATATTTATTAGTGTTTCTTGATATATGGTTACCTTAGGTTTTTATACTAAGTTGATGGTCATTCAAGATTGAACTAATTCTTTTCTCCTCTCCTCATGTTTTAGGTATATGTTATTATATTTTATATCCTTTTTTGTGTGTGAGTTCCTTGACTTAATTTTACAGATATTCACTTTCACAGCCTTTTTTGTTTCCTGCCTTGTAATGTCACTTTTGTTTTCTTCTTTCTACTCGAAGAGTCCCTTTTAGCATTTCTTCCACTGTTTGTTTAGTGGTTACAAACTCCCTTAGCTTTTGTTTGTCTGGAAAACTCTTTATCTATCCTGTTCTGAATGATAGCCTTGCTGAATAGAGTATCCTTGGCTGCAGACTTTTCCCATTCATCACTTTGAATATATCATACATACCACTCCCTTCTGGCTTGTCAAGTTTCTGTTGAAAATGCTCCAATAGCCTTAACAGATTTTCCTTTATAAGTTAATTGCTTCGTTTGTCATGCTACTTTTAAGAGCTTTTCTTTATCACTATATTTTTCAAATTTAATTACAATGTCTTAGTATTGGTTTACTTTTTCTATTTTTATTTTATTTTATTATTTGTATTTTTTTTTTATGGGAGTTCTCTGTGCCTCCTGGATCTGATGTCTGTTTCCTTCCCTGGATTCAGGATGTTTTCAGCTATTTTTTCTTCATATAAATTTTCTGCTCCTTTTTCTCTCTTCTAAGTCTCCTACAATATGAATGTTACTATGTTTGATGGAGTCACTGAGTTCCCTAAGTCTATTCTCATTTTGCATAATTCTTCTTTTTCTCTTTTCTAAACCTTCATTGCTTTCTTACTTTGTTTCCCAGATTGTTGTTGTAGTTACTATTATTATTATCATTATAATTTTTTGCTTCTCCAGCCTGCTGTTCATTGCATCAATAATGATTCTAACCTCATTTATTGAAAACTTCATCTCAGATTGATTCTTTTTTAACTCTTTTATCTCTGTGGTAAGAGTCTCACTGATGTCTTCTATTATTCTTAAGCCCAGGGACTGTCCTTATGATTATTACTTTAGATTCTCTATCAGGCATGTTACTTATATCTGTTTCCTTTAGATCTCTGACTGTGGCCTTATCTTGCTTTTTCATTTGGGATAAATTTCTCTCTCCTTAATCTGGATGTCAGTTTCCTTCTCCAGATTAGAGAAGTGTTCAGTTATCATTTCTTCAAATATATAAATTTTCTTCCCCTTTTACTCTCTCTTTTTCTTCTGGGATTCCTGTAATTTGAATGTCATTACATTTGATGGAATCGCTAAGTTCCCCAAGTCTATTCTTATGTTCTATAATTCTTTTTTCCCTTTTTTTATTCAGCTTTATTATTTTCCATTATTTTATCTTCTATGTCACTTATTTATTCCTTTGTTACTTCTATCCTTGTGTTCATTATTTCCAGTCTATTTTGAATCTCAGTTATTGTATTTTTCATTTCTGATTTTTTTTAACTCTTTTATCTCTGTGGTAAGGGCTTCCCCAAAGTCTTCCATTCTTTTCTGAAACTGAACGAGTATCCTTATGATTGTTGCTTTAAGTTCTCCATCAGGCTTATTACTTATATGTGTTTTGATTAGATCTCTGGACCTTTTCTTATGTAATTCCTCCATCTTGGAATTTTGTCTAAGTTTCTGTCTTCTCTGTGTTAGAAAAGCCTATTATGTCTCCTACTCTGGAATATAACGACCTCATGCAGAAGAGGCCATGTAGTGTCCAGGGCCTGGTGATTCAGGGAGTGTCCCCAGTGTGTGCTATGTGAGCTCTGATGTTGTATTTTAGCTGCTCTATCCTTCTGGCCAGTTATCTGCAGAGGCTCTTTTTCTCTCATAGGTAGTGTGTAATCCTTGGCCTGAATGTGATGAGTTTTAACTAGTGGCACTCAGGTCAGCTTTTGATATGAATCATCATCATCTCAACCAAAACTGAGACCCTGCAGAACTGTGTGGTGCAGAGATGTGGTGTGAGTGTAAGAGTTTTGCTGGTTTTCTCTGGGAAGAGCCTTCCATTCTGGGACTGAAGTGAGCTTGACTGAGAAGGGCAGTTTTACAGGCATGGAAGAGGGTGTGGCAGGCTGGTAGCAAGTGAGGTAACCCGTGTCAGTGCTGCTTGACTTCCTGCAGGTGGCTCTGTGTTTATACTGAGGAACAGAGGAAGGAAATGGTGCTGGCCAGCTTTTTTGTTCCTGGAGAAGTAATATCCACATACATTGCCTCTCAGAGATGCACTCTGAGAAGAGCAAATAATCTCCCCCTGTGTGCCCCTGGCACTCTTCAAATCACTGTTTTCAGGCTATCTGGCCCCTCATTGTTTGCTTGACTTCTTTCCAGGACTGGTGCAGTACTCTCTGGGCTCTATCCCTACAAAGCCCATTGACTTTCAAAACTCTAGGCTTTAAAAAAGCTTCACTGGTTGCAAGAATTCACAAAATTCTGTGAGCCTCTCTCATTTTCCAAGCCAAAGCATTGGTGAAACATTCTTCTTGTGTCTCCCTTGTGTGCTCCTCTCTCTTGCCCTCATCATGACCATGATTCCTTCCCCCTCTGCAGATGCTGCTACTTCTGTCTCCCCTAAACCATACCACCATACTATCTACCTTCTTCAGTGTGGACTCTTCTCTCTTTTTTCTTAAATTTGTTTGTCACTGTTCAGGTCAATTTCTGGGGTATTTAGGATGATTTGGTAGGTATCAAGTTGGGTTCATGGGACAAGACAAGCCTAGGTTCCTTCTTCTCATCTACTATCTTCCCTGTTCCTATAGCAAATTTAATTGTAATCATTTTTTACTGACATAAAAAGAACTTTGATTTCTGGTAAGTCATTCATAAATGGGTGCTCTAAAAATTATCTTTAAAATTAGTAGAAGTATATGTACTAAATGTTTGTAAATAAAATTGTCTAAAATTACATCCAAGGCTTCAAATAGTTTAGAATTTATTTTTACTTCTTATATTAAAAGCATCCTGATCTTATTTTACTGTAACCATTTAATTAATCTTTTATTATTTAATAAGGATGATATGTGTAACAGATATTTTTTTCTAGGAAAAAGTCAGGTCCCTCTTATAAGTTACATTCTTTGAAGCAACTACTGTGATGTGAGAGAGGAAAGTCCATATCTAAGAGATGTGGTCCTATTATCTTTGGAGGAGAGGACTTTGATCTTTCTTTTTTTTTTTTAATTTTTTATTTATTTATTATAGTCACACAGAGAGAGAGAGAGGCGCAGAGACACAGGCAGAGGGAGAAGCAGGCTCCATGCACTGGGAGCCCGACGTGGGATTCGATCCCGGGTCTCCAGGATCGCGCCCTGGGCCAAAGGCAGGCGCCAAACCGCTGCGCCACCCAGGGATCCCGACTTTGATCTTTTTATATGGAACATATATACAATGACTTTGATATTTCTTTGAGTTCATATATGCCTGATGAGAAATGTGCTTGTTTAGTAAGCCCCCTTATATTTATGTCAGCCACCTCTAAGTAAATTTATAGGAAGAGCTTTAATGTGAACTGTAATATTCTATTTGTCCAAGATATACAGACACCATAAGCAATGTTTTCAGATATGTAGCTCGAAATCTCCTTTCTGGGAATGTACAGAAATAAAGACCATGAAGAACTCAGATAGGTATGACTGGTTTCAATCCCAGGTTCCCATTTAATAGCAGGTCATGCTAGGATAGACTGAAAAACTGAATTGGGATCAGAAATGACAGAAACAGGAATGTTTCAAGAAATAGTCAATAAATTAATAGAATGAATAAGTCATGGGAGTAAAAAGCACTGCAGAGGGAACATAGTCAATGATATTTTAATAGTGATATATGGTGCGGATGGTAGCTACACTTTGAGCAGAGCAGAGTATATAGAGAAGTTGAAGCACTGTGGTGTACATCTGAAAATAATATAGCATTTTTTGTCAACTATCCTCAAACAGTATAGAAAAGAAGTCAGTAGAAATATCAAAAATTAATGAGAAGATATATAATACAAATAGATTTCTAAATTATACAATAGGTATGCTTTATTCATTTTATTATATTTTAATCTCCTCTACTTTCAAAGTAGAGGAGATTAAAGTTGTGGAGATACTCTAGCTCCTATGTCATTAAAGGAAAAGTTTCTCTTCTAGTACAATGAACCTCCTGTTCTTGCATTATACAATGTAAACTAAGTGCCCCTTACAGTTCGCACCCTTTATCATTTGGAAGGTTTCCTCCATTTTTCCATAGTGTAAAAAACAATTACATGAATCCATGGTACTTCATTAAAAATTGCTCAACATTCATACTTTGAGTCATTGCCTTTTTTGTTGTTATTGTGCTTACTTTACAGCTAAATCAGTGTTGGGATTGAAGAAATATATCAGTGCTTAATGTATTCCCATACCTTATCTGAAAGTTGCCACTTTTTTTCCTCTGGGATTTCCATTGATTATCAAGAGTTCTGTAACACTGACATTTTGTGGGAAAAGAATAACTTCTAGTCAGATGCAAGCAAAACATCCCTGAATTCTAGTCCCCTACATATAAATTATTGACTCACATAATGCATAATTCTTGTCAATCTATTAAATAATTTTCTTGTTGCAGCTACTTGGGACTTATCGTATTGCCGTTGGCAAGTGTGTGTGTGTGTGTGTGTGTGTGTGTGTTCTCACTGGATGAGGTAATAGGAGAAATAGCTCAACAGCAAAAGTATATAAGTAAATAGTAATTACAAGAGAAACTAGACTATCAAGAGAAGCAGTGTGTCTTGGTTCTCAAGAACTCTGTTTCTGAAATCAAACTGACTGGTTTTAAATTCTGGTTTTAGCAATTCATTACTTACCAGAACTTGGGCAAATCACTCAAAATTTTTATTTTTTTTTAATTTTTAAAGATTTATTTATTTATCTTTAGAGAGAGATCATATGGAGGGAGGGTCAGAGGGTGAGAGAGAAAGAAAATCTTAAGCACATTCACCACTGCACATGGAAACCGGTGCAGGGCTTGATCTCATGACCCTGAAATCATGACCTGAGCTGAAATCAAGAGACACTGAACCGACTGAGCCACCCAGGTGGCCCTCAAAGTTTTTATTCTTTATCGCCCTGTCTAAAATGAAAGTAATAATAATAATTTCCTTATTAGCATGTTATTAGGATTTAATCAGGTAGTCTAAATACAACACTCATTATCTGGCACATAGTAAATTATAGAAACAGGGTAATGCACACATGCACATGCTATTTTATATTAGTTGTAGATATTAGCCACATTATTATTTTTTTTTAAAGAAGATTCTTTTAACAGTATTCAACTGGGCCCTCACAATATGAAGTGATCTTGTTTATAGAGCAATTGAAGATGACTATTTTCTGTAGCTGACATCTGGGACACATGAACATGCAAGGTATCTGAAGGCCACCTTCCACTCACTACCTCAGCCCCAGGTTCTGATCCCAAAACCTGTTCACTGCTCCAGAAAACTGAGAGTTCCCAGCTGGACCTGAGGACCTTTTTCACCTTGGCCTCTTAGATGTCTCTTCTTCAGCCCATGATTTCCTCAGCTTCTCTCTGAAACCCATTTGTTTCAATTTCAGCTTTCCTCCCTTCTCTCTTTTACATGTTTTACAATGTAACATTCCTTACTCTAGGAGAAAAACATTTTCATAACATCTTTTATATAGAATTTAACAAAGGCATGTAGTCTGTATAAACATTTGCAGAGAATTTTCCATTTCATAACCTCAGTTATTTATATATAACAGATAGAATCTGTTATTATTCACCTCCCCCTTTTGTGGCTCCCTGGTTCATATTTGCATCTAACAGAGGGTTCCATAAATTTTGTTAATAACTCTACTAGAGCTTTTTAAAATTTTATATTACCTTGCATTGTGTGAAGTACTTTCACACAAAATCACTTCTCATGAAAAGCCATCTGAATTTGTGAGATTATTGATACCCAGTTTTAAAATTAGGCCACATTAAGACTCAGATTTACTGGATTTTCTGAGTTCTCAGCACAGAAATAAAATTAGAATTTTAGAGTTAGAATTCTAATTCTTAATTAAATTCCTTTATCATGGGTGGAATTAATGAGCCAATTCATGCTAAGAAGTAGCATGATTTCTAACACAGATAGCTCCTATGACGACTATGATTATATACGTTCTACCATTACTTTTACTACTCTTCCCATTCTTGTAAAATGAAATATTTTTCTGGGATAATGATTATGTATGATAAAATACTCTACCACCATTTCTCCTTTCTACCTCATAATATTAACTGTTTTGAATAGATAATATCTTACTCATATGCACATTTCTAATATAATTGTTGTGTTATATTACAGCATATCACATCATATGATGTGTATATCATGAGTGACAACAAATAATAACTGAGTCAAACCCTTAATATGTGCCAAGGATTCTAATGACTATTTTTTCCTAGCTACTTTATTTTTTTTTTTCCTAGCTACTTTAAAAAGCATGTTAAATTACAAAAAACAAGCAGATAGCATAACCAGACAGAGGATAGCAAATATACACTTACCTGCTTTCTTGGGGTTATAACTGGAAAAGCAAAAGAAAAATTGAATTTCAGTATTTTTCCTGCCCCAGCACATTAATTTTATATGGAGAAATGTTGAAGTGGTCTTAATAAACATCTCAGGGCAAAGAGCAATAAGAATGGCTCCAAAGACATTTAAAAAAAAAAAAAAAGTTACTATCCGTGTAGCCAAAACAAAAGATGTCAATATAAATGAAAATGATTATAAAGAACGTACTGATTACTGGAAAAGTAATAACAGATCCCTAAGGAAAAGAATTAAGAAATGATCATAGTCTTTCATTTAACTCTCTGTTTGATTATTGGAAGTTTCAAAAATCATGTTACAAAGGTATTTTTTTTTTCTTTAGCTATGTTCCTAACTAGCTAGAACAGTAAAACTATTAGGGTAGTAACTGCTGAGTAATCGAATGCTTTGTTTTTAGAATAACAGGTCAGGAATTTTGCCCCACAGTATTAAAGCTGAGTGTTCATTCAACAGTGGGCAGACGGTTTCACAGAAGTGCATAGAGATTGAACTCATTGTCAGCCTCTGGCAAATCATGAAAAGATGTGAAATGCTCTTAGATCCTCAGATGAAAGGCAATGCCAAGTGTGGATGGATGCTTTGAAAGTGAATCTTAATTTGTACTATAATTTTATAGTTTAAAAAACACTTCAGAAGAAAAAGTGAAAACTGGAATAAATAGATATTTTTTATGCTAATTTTTACCTGTATGTTTTCATTAATCTTCCCATTTATATACATTTATATAAGACATTTTAGAAGTGATTTACATAATCCTAGGGCACGGTTTATTTTTATGGTGCTAAATGAAACAGCCACTGTTAAAAAATGTGGCAGAATTTAAAAGGGCATTATAGGTAGTCTAGCTTATTTCTCACTTTTATAGATGAGGAAAGCAGTATTTAGAATCACTTAGTTATTAGTTGCATAACTGATAACCTTTCAGTGAGCTCAGCACCTATTTCTCTATACCTTGGATATTTTCATGAATTAGTCTGAATGCAGTGGTGATTTTAATGATTTGAAGCCATAATATTCATCCTCACATGTTCTGGCATATTTTTCTTATAGGTATATTTACCTAAATGAGTAAGGACAGAGATCTCTTATATTCGTGATTTGAGCAGATTTCTTCATCCATTTAAAGTTTTACTTAGATCTCATCTCCTTAGTGAGCTCAACCTAGGTAAGTTTAAGTGAAGTGTTTCTGTTTTCTATCAAGTTATACCAAGGAACTGCATAATAGCCCCAAACCATCTCATATGGGTTTATATGCCCTTTGATTCATGCCAATTTTAAATAAGATATTGAATTACTATTAGTCTAAATTATCCAGTTCTGCTTCTCCCTCTCCCTCTGCCACTCCTCTGCCTGAGTGCTCTCTCTCAAATAAATAAATAAAATCTTTAGAACAACCCACAAACCACAAAATATGAAAATTTGAAGGTACTATTTTCAATGTTCCCTTCCAAGCTACCTGTGTGACTTTGTTCCATACCCCTTTAAAGTTTTCCTATTTGCTAAAATATAGGAAAAAATGAGATAAAATCTTTACTTTGTGATAAGACTGCAGTTAGCTGATAAGAGCAGAGTGGCAATAATACATAAAGTTAGTTTAGAAAACAAACTACTAATACTTAAATTTAGACTCTTTTTTAATCTATCCTCTACCTAGATAGATGGATAAGAGAACTGTCAAGAACAGTGAAGTCCCAGGGCATCTGGATGGTTCAGTGGTTGGGCAACTGCCTTTGGCTCAGGTCTTGATCCCAGTGTCCTGGGATTGAGTCCCACATCAGGCTTCCCGCAGAGAACCTGGTTCTCCCTCTGCCTATGTCTCTGCCTCTCTCTGTGGCTCTCATGAATAAATAAAACAAAAATCTAAAAAAAAACAAAAAACAAAAAAAAACAAAAAAACAAAAAAACAGGGTAGTGAAATGCCTAAGGCACATTCAGGTGTCAAAGCAACAACAAAATTACATTCAATTAGCCAAAAGGAAACAACCCATAAGTATATTAACCTCCCTTTCCAACTGTGAGTCCTATTCATTAAGTTTGAGTAGTTTGGACACATGCTAAATTCTGTTCCACCAAGAATATTTTATTGGGGATCTTGCCAAATAAATGCAAACTGATCTTCATCCTTTATTGCTAGGGATAGCAAAGATGACAAAGATGTTGGCAATGTTCAAAAAAACCAAGGAACTTACATTTTTTTTTAATGGTTCAGTTATAATCACAGTGTTCAGAACAATTGGAATTATAATAGAAACTAATTCAGTAGGAGCTTATTCACTAATCCTTCAGTTCTTTCCTCCCTAGTCACAGAGGCCTGTGATAGTCAGATACTGTACCACTTACACCCCTACACATTTTAAGTCCTTGTCAAGCCTGTAACTTTCCTTTCTATATTAATTTTGTTTGATTCACCTGGGTGGGGGACAGAACGGAAGTTGGACAGGAAAGAATTCCTGTCTTTCTGGCATTTCTCTATTTTGAATTCCTCCCAATCAGAATTCCCTTTGGCAATTATGGGACTGGGAAGTTCACACATATAACACATCAATTCCAACTACCCATTAAGATGTAGAAGAAATAGAAACAGTACATGGAATTTGATCAAGGGCCCCATCCTCAAGTTCTCCCTAACTTTACCTTCCCAGTGTGAATCCTGTTAGTGAAATGTGGTTACCTCTTCTTTCCATAGTCCTGATTTTTCTGCTCACGTCCAGTGGAGCCATATGTTTGTGTCTGTCCCTCCTTGAAATTCCCCAATATACTCAGGTTTAGACTGTGTAATCTTTACTCTTCCTTGAGCCCAGAGGAATGTTAGCCACACCTCTAATTATCTTTGTCCTTCAAGTGGCTGAAATCAGGATAGAGGGTGAAGGAGGGATCAGGAGTGAAGAGAGTAGCCCCATGCCCTGACAGAAGGCTTTCAAATACACTTTTGGTTGCAAGTCGTGTGATGGAGCTTTGTAACATTAACCAAACAAACTTCCAAAATTTTTGACTCTCCAATCACTGTTCATCAGGTGTTGAGATACTCATGCCTGTCACCTTTTATTTTAGCTTTGGGATACTTGTGAAACAACAACCATGGCTACATTGCTTTCTGGCTGAAGCCACAAGGTTAGTGTCTTGTAACTTACTTGAACTTGATGCCCACTGCAGAAACTTTAATGACTACTAAATCTAGGGCCCTTACAGTCCCACTGCCAAAGCACTATCTCTTAAGTTCTCAGCTGGTAACAAAATAATGACTGAGGAAGTGTTTCAGGGAAGGGGGACTGCCTGTAAGATTTTATCCAGATTTCTTTGTGTCAGTTTCTCATTATTCAGTGGGTCAATTTAATCTACATAGTAAACTTGATCCGGGGCAAAAGGAAAGCAGTTACTAGTCAATGTTTCATCTGTATTTCCCAACAGGAGTTCATTTGTCTCAGGGAAATCTCCAGAGAAGTCAAGACCTCCCTTATATCAACTAGGTCCCACTGGGAAGGCAAGCAAACAAACAACAACAAAATTCAGAAAAACACCTGAGAAAGAAGAAAACAAATCCCGGTGAGATGTTCACTCTTAACTGCAGGAGAGATGAAGTAGTAAGTCTTCCCAGTTGCTGCATTTTTCTTTAACACACATCATACACTCAGCCCCCTCATCTCCCAAACAAATTATCTAAAGTGCTAATAACTGACTTGGTTTCTGCCCTCAGCAGTCATGGATTTTCTTCTTTTTGCATGCAGTATAAGTGTATATCTGAAATTTGATCTTAAAATGGGTCACAAACTTCTCACTTAGGATTAACCTTTGCCCTATTTGATAAAATGGGGTGGACCTGAGACTGACCACCAGACTATCAAGACAGACCTCAGACTCCAAGGAGAGTGAACAGAGCCAAGGTGACATTTTTGCAACATTTGTGTTGAACCTTCTTCCAGTAATCTGCCACATTCATTTCTTCAGTCCTGCTCACCAGACAACAATAAATTTGAATACAATGTATTGCCTGGTTGAGTATACAACTTGATCAATATGTTCACTACTTGTTCCTTGGCATGCTCTCAAATCCCAATAATTGGCCTAGAAGGTCCTCAAACTTGCTTTTCTGGAAAGCCATATTTCTTTCAGCATCCTGTCATTATCAGCAAAACTGTAAAAGACTATGAAGGATTTGAGAATTTACCTACTTACATGCTAACAATTGAGCCTGCCATAGTCTCATGAATACTAGTAGAAGAAAGAGCTCTCTAGAGTCGGAGATGGAGTTCAGTTTATTATTTGCCAAACTCGCATAGCAGTAGGCAGAGTGTCAGCATTTTAGCCTGGTTTCCTGAGCCCAAATTCCCACATGACTGTAAGAGATGGGTCAGATGGCACTGCAGACACTTGTTTGTTACAGGAGAGGGAGACGAAGCTTAAGAAACTTGAATCATTTATATTGGGCACTATAAATGTCTTTTTCGCCAGCAGAACACATTACTATTATTATACTGGACAGTAAACCACTTGCTTTTTACTCTGGAGAGAGGTACTCTTTTCTTTGCTCCACGTCTGTTTGCTCTAAAAACATCTTTGAAAATTTAATCTGGAACAAAGGATATCAATACCTCACTTGCATGATATGAAGAAATGGAAGAGTCCCATGGAGAATTGTCTCCCATGGACTAATCACAGAGCAGGAGGGAAGCCGCACTGATGATGAATATTTGTATATTGTGAAGGCAGTACTTTTTACCTGAGTATGAATGCTTGTTAAAAATTATAAAATAGTTCTCTTAAAAAGGATGTATTATACCTTGGTAGTTAGAGTAAAAAATCATAAGTAGATGAACTTAAGAATTTTTTGTAATAAAGCTTTTAAATTGGAATCTCAGAACAACAGAGTTCAATAATCATTGCTTCAAACTTCCACTACATTGTCTTAAGTGATTGTTAATAAAAGTGTACATAGACTATTTCTAGAGTTAGAAGGCTCCAATAACACACTTATTTAACATAAATCTAGATGATCTGGTATTTCCAATACTGTAATTTTTTTTAGGTACTGCTTCATGACTTTCACAGTGGCACCCAACTCACCCCTTATCTACACATACATAATTTACATTCACCATGTAGAATGTAGGTTACAGTGGTACTTTCCAATGAAAGTTTCTTTACAAACTTGTTGCATTTTCCCAAAGGCTATCTTAGATATGTTCCCAAAAAACATCTCATTTCTTCCTTAGATCACTTATTCTAATGACAACTTTTTTCTATTTTTTTTTTTATTATTGTCTTTACAAAAAAAAAAAAAAAAAAGTCTTCTGCACCTAAAGTCGTTCCTGGATCATACTAAGGACTCAACAAATAGTTTTAAAATAATAAATCGGTACCACATTATATGCATACTGTAAAAGCCTTTTCTGATTATAATTTTGCCCTCATAGGATTGTTTTCTCATGGGAAGGGGTTGGCCTCTATGGCCATGGCATCCCATGTCCCTGCTTTTCAGGATTGCTCATGAGCAACCTACTAAAAGTTCATGTTTTAGTAAGAAGTGCCATTTATATCAGAACATTGAAACCTGAAGACTTTTATGAGGTCATTTTCTAAAAAGGGAAACAAAAATTCTCTCGGCAATGACCTTATTCAATGTAGAATTCTAAATGACACATTTATGATATGACATTTCCTTGTCAAAAGAACATTATAGTCATTATCATTGTCTGCATAATCTCTGAGATTCTTTTGGGAATATTACCATTACCTACTGCATGAATAACTTACACTTGAAGGTGGGTGTTAATGAAACCTAGTATGTATATAAATAAGATACCCTGAACATTTGACAATATAACTGTAATATGAAAATATAATGTATAAACTCCTTTAAGGCAACTAGTTAAACAACCCTTACAAGCATAATAAAAAGTATATAATTGATAAAAATTTAGGCTGATATTTCTTTTTTTTCCTAAGAATTTAAAAAATATTTCTAAAAGTCACATTCTTGTGACACTAGCAGACAACAGGTTACTGCCCTGGTATTTAAGGCATTACAAAGACAGTTATGTTCTTTAAAACAATTAGGTTAATTTTATCATTTTCCAGTTCCATTATTCCTTTGGTGATGAATCACTTGAGATTAATAATTAATTTCTACATTAAACAACAAAAAAGGTTTATATCAATATGAACCAGCAGATTAATAACTTTTTAATCCCTTAGCTCTTGAAGCCTCTCTCTAGTCCTTACCCATTGACCTCTATTTCAGATTCAGCAACAATGCATCAAATCCTTTCCATACATGGAATCTGACTCCACTTTTTGCCAGGTCTTATGTCTCCAGGCTGAAAAATTTCTCTTCATGAGCTCACTTGGATAATCCAGTCTTTATATTTAAAGCTCTATAATTTTAAATCTGCAAAGTTCCTTTATCCACATAACATGCATTTTCACAGGCATCAGGGATTAGGGCATGGACACTTCTGTGGACCATTATTTGGTCTGCCATGCCTTCCTTGTTTGTGCCATTTAGTGTATAATGATGGAGCTTAGTAGGTTTTCCATC
This sequence comes from Canis lupus baileyi, assembly GCF_048164855.1. Lineage (NCBI taxonomy): Eukaryota > Metazoa > Chordata > Mammalia > Carnivora > Canidae > Canis > Canis lupus. Next base: position 22,804,818 of record NC_132854.1, on the reverse strand, counting down.
AAACATACTTCATTTTCTATTGCAGATGCGATGTTCAAGGAATTACAATGAATGTCTTACAATACAATGATCAAAATTGCATATATCAACTGCTGTGTATTTCCTTTCTTGAAAGGCTAAGGATTTAGAATTGTGGCTGTTGCATATTTTCAATAGAATTAAATTTTTTCTTTATGTGATTTTGCATATTTCTTTTAACTAAATAATATTTCTATGAACTTGTAAATTTTTAAAGCAAATTTTTATGACATCTTTTTACTCACAGTACATAGCCTAAAAAAGTAAAGGTTTGTTAATAAATTATTCTGACAGTTAATTATCTAAATAAGTGATTGATAATTAATGCTTGTTTCTGACTATAGTAGAAAATAAGATGTTTTCTTTAGTGTAATTGATGGTATTTGATATGATTGTCTAAATACAGGTAAGAGATCTCTAGGAAATAGATTCTTTTTCTTTGCAAAAATAAGCCCCGTAAAAAAAAAAAAAAAAAAAAGCCCCGTGTCACTGTTCTTAATTTCATCTTGTTCAATTAATTATTTTTTTTAAATAATCAGTTTCTCCATTTTTACTGCTTTGTTTCCTCAAAAACATACCTGTTTTACCTATTCTAAATAATTGTAGCAGGCAGTATACTATCACCACTTACTGCCCCCCTCCACCCAAAGATGCCTATGTCCTACTCCCAAGAATTTGTGAATGTTATGTTACATGGCAAGGGAGCATTAAAATTACAGATGTAATTAATAGTGTTAATTGTTAAAATAAGACAATCATCCTGGATTATTATGACAAACCTAATGTAATCACAAGGTTTGTAAATGGAGAAATAAGTGGGCACAAGTAAGGGTTAGCTGTTCCAGATTTTTTTATCAGTGCTTATCCATCAAAGCCTCTTCTTATAAATCCATATTTATGCATGTCTTGTTAGTTTGCTCTTAAGTATCATTGTTTAATTATTTTGTTTTATCATTTGCCTTATTGATTCATTTTATCTTTTCTCCTGATGTCTCCATTGAAGTGCACTTTATGTTTGATTACTCATTGGAAATGTATAAATTGTGCCTAATATTGTTCATATTTTGTCTTTAGAAATAATCACTTTGTGTTTAACAAAATATGTAGCCTTAATTTCCATTCTCAGCTAAGATGTATTGACCTGTTGAAATGGTTTTTCCTGTGTGTCAATTACCCTCCCTTTTTAATTCTCTATACAGTTCCAAGCCCCTTATTTCTTGCTTACCAAAATAGCGTCCTTATGATTTTTTCCTTACCAATCCAAGAATTTTCCATATTTACAGTGAAATTCTAGGAAGAGAAAGTCATTGTTATATGCTATTGTTCTTAAAATAAATTTCAAGTCTTTATATAACAAACCTTTTCTCAAATCACATTTTGCTGCATTCTCGTGTTAATTTCATATACTCTTTGTAGTTTTTCTCACAGTCTTTTTTTTTTAAGATTTATTTATTTATTTATGATATACAGAGAGAGAAAGAGAGAGAGAGAGAGAGAGGCAGAGACACAGGAGGAGGGAGAAGCAGGCTCCATGCTGGGAGCCCGATGTGGGACTCGATCCCGGGACTCCAGGATCGCGCCCTGGGCCAAAGGCAGGCGCCAAACTGCTGAGCTACCCAGGGATCCCCCTCTCACAGTCTTTAAATAAGCTAAATTCCCTGGGACAGAGGATCTTGCATATATTCTAAAATTTTATATTAAAATTGTTTAAAATAAAACAGCAAACTTTAAGAGCCCATTAATTATTTACAAAATAAGTCATTATTTCTTAGGATAGAATCTGACTTTTCTAGATACTATACTTACACTGGAAGAAAAATTTACCTGTTGCCTAATAACTTTTTTTTAGTTAAAATAAAACTTCGGTGTCCCTAAGATTAAAGCTTTTACCTACCACCACAAATATTCATTTTTGAGTAAATATTTGCTAGATATGAAATATTTTCCCCCTTGGGGGCTGGATTTACTGACCCTGGATGATGGATGAACATTTATATACAGCTTTGATTGGCCAGTGATTTTCTCAGATTGAAGTCAAAGACCTTGGCTTCTTCCTCTGATGCTGGCCATCAATGTTATTAGTAATGAGAATGATTGGGTAGTTTATGAGGTCTACCAACATTTCTTCTTTTATGGCTCAACATTCTAAACTGTAATTTATTGTTTGAGTTTAAATTTCTCCAAGCTTCTAGGTAAGTTTTATAAATTCTGAGTGAGTTTCCCAGCAGTTATTCTTTGAGGAGTCTTGTGCTTTTCACTTGATTGCCATATAAGCACTCTACACTGAAAGACCTGGCTTTACTTTTGAAAGGTTAAAAAAAAAAACCTTTTATACTGAATTTCTCCTGACAGTTCAGGGTCTCCTCAGGTAATAACTAATCTATCCTCTACTATGTGAAGAAGATTATTATAGAACTCACTTATGCTTCAATATACAATGGGACAATGAGTCACTTCATCTTCACACTGTCTTCTGCATTGCAACTCACTTATTAAAAAATCACATTTCACTCCATTATAAAATATTCTTCACATTTTTATTCTTCTGACTCATATTTCTTTTTGTTTTTCCCATCAATAAATAAACGTTATTGATAGTCCTCTCCATGTTTCCTATTGAAAACATATAGGTTTTTATATCTTATATTTATTTTTATTGAATAAAAATGTTATTTTTGTATTGGTCTCAAACATTTCTGAACTTGTATATATTTAAAAATACTTTGTGCTTTTGAATTCACAATACTCTTCAAAATCACTTTAAGTTACTTTTTAAAAATTTATATGTCAATATTTTATAATCTCACTAATGTTTAATGAAATATTTTGCTGTTTATTAAATTTTACTTTTGATTATCCAATAATAATACATAATAATGATTGAAATCAAATCATCAAATATTTCAAAATTAAGTAATCTAAGCAAATTTATAGGTCACAACCAAATACCAGATTTTTCTATAAAACATAACCAAGCACTGAAAGGAAGCTTTATATACTTAGAGAAGAGGCATAGCAAGATCAGCTTCAATTTGTCTTAATTTGTCTTAATTTGACAGAAGAAAACAGAGAAAAATAAAATTTGTAGACAAGCAAATTCATTTCTAAAATGTGTCTACAATTTCACATGGAGCACAGCTTATAAATAACTAGTTTTAAAGATAATATTTGGATTTATTTTTTATTTTTTATTTTTTTTTTTATTTTTTATTTTTTGCTTTTGTGTCTTTCTTAGTTCCAAAGACTGAAAATTTGAGGTAGATTTATAGGTGATGATATAATGTAGTATGACCTGATGTTCTGGTTTTTATTTGAAAGACAAGTGACCACACTTTTATTATTAATAATAGTCATAATAATAACAATGATAAATTTAGCTCTTGCTATGTGGCAGCCATAATTCTAAGTGTTTACCGTGAATTAGCATATCTAGTCTTCACAACAACTCTTTGTGTTTGGATATGATCTTCATTTTAGGAATGAAAGACTGAGGTGTGGAATTTACTGAACTTGTCAGATGGGTGAGGAAGGGTCAGATCCTGATTCACACAAAGGCAGTTTACTCTATTGGAGGTCTTCTGTGCATCTTAGAAGAACTCCCTTAGTATTCACATGGAGTATGTGTGGGAAATACAGTTCCAAATTCAGGTTTTTTTGACCTATAAAAATAGGTCTTTAGCCAGGAACACTTTCTTACCAAGAGGTAAACAGAGCACACAGAACCTCTACTCTGTTTTTTGTCTTGTATGAGAATATCTTTCCCTGTTCCTAGCTCACTGTATGCTCTTGTATTCTAGGGAAGGATATATGTCCTGGTGTTCAGGCATGCCCCCAGCTTTCAATATTTCAGATTCCTCAGGGGGAAAAATCAGCATTGTGAAGTACTGGAGCTTCAGAGGGTGTGTGTCCAGGCAAATAGGCAAATCGCCTTGTATCAGTTAATAGGAAGACCTGATGGTCATCAGGGACGGATTCCCATGATTGAAGCTGATCTTGCTAAGTCTCTTCTCTCTGTAAGTAAAGCTTCCATTTAATGCTTGACTGTGTTTTATATGTTCCTTTGTTTATTTGTTTGTTTTACCTTGGTGACTGTGATATAATGCGATGATCAGAAGCATTTGGAGTCCACCCCTGGGATGAGTATATAGGGCGGAGTGTTCTGCTCCCTGGGATTAGTAACTGGTGCATGGTACTTTGTTGATGCATAGCTGGTCTTTGAAAAGGAGATTATTATACAGCAATCTTGAAGACTCCTGGAAGAAAAGGTGTCTAAAATTTGAATACTTCCATTTGGATGTTCAACATTAATAATAACACCTCTGCACTGAGTTTCTCTGAGTCTGGTACACTGATATAGAACAATACTTCAAAAAAAGAATTTATCTTGACAGATAAAGAAGTCTTCTCTGGTGATTCAACACGAATTACAGGGCCTAAAACATTGGGCCAACTCTAATTCTTGAAAACTATGAGAGGGAACTTGGACAACCATAGTGATTCAATGAAAATTCACACTGTCAAAAAATAAAAAAAATTAAAAAATAAAAAAAAAAGAAAATTCACACTGTCTACTTTTAAACAAATGTCTGAAATTGTGAATCCAAATTATAAAGTTTTACTGTTAGATTTTTAAGCATGGAATATATTTTGCTGAGCTTGACATTACTTGAGCAGAGTCTCCCTCTTTTAAGAACTATTGTGACTTATGCAGAAAAGTATAAGGACAGTGACTAGAATAGAATCTTATAAGAATACATCAGTGGTGCCAGGTTTCAGGTTTCTTCTGAAACACCATGCACTGACACAATAATCATGATACCCCTAAAACTATGCCTGGTGCAAGACTCATAGGAGCCTCTGATTCTCTTTCCAGGAGACATTTCTATAAGAAATAGTTCCCACTGAAATAAGTCAGCATCTGGAACGCAGAAAACACCTCTTATCCACAATGAGCCTGTACAAAGAACAATAAACCTTTGTCTTTTTAATCCATGGAGATTTTAGTCCACACTTAGAGCACCAGGCCTCTGAGTCAATTCACTGTGTATGAACCACAAGCATCACAAACTCAGCATGTCCCAAACTAAACCTGTTTATCCCCACCCTTGCCTTATTTCAATGAACTATACCACCTTCCAGTTAGGTGACCAATTCAGAAACCAAAACCTCATTTTGACTCTCCTTTTACCTAATTTTGGGTCCACTCACTAAATTCTATGATACTAATATTCTCATTTCTCTCCATCTCCACTGACATACTCATTTTGTCACTGTTTGTTTGTTGCTGACATACAACATCACCATCTCCATTTTCTGTAGTGCAGATTAATTCTAGTCAATTTCCTGATTTAAAATGTGAACAACTCCATGTTATTCTTATGTTTTCTTTTACACAGAACACAGGGCTTTTCAAGGTGGCCTCTCTTTTTTCAACATCTCCTTTCCCTTTCTTTCACTCTTTACACACGTCCTATCCTATGCTTTAGCAGAGCAGCTTTGTGTCCCACATTCATCATTCTGTCCTGAATCCTAAAGCGTTCAGGCAAACACAGACTAGACCTCCACCCTAGGGCCTTGGAAGCTTATGGAAATATTTTCTTCATCCTGTTGTTATTTTTCTTTATCACAACTCTGTCTAATATGGTTGAAGTCTCTGAGCAGCAGTTTTTCCTGGTTGTCTAGTTTGTCATTGTGGTCTTAACACCAAAATAGAGTCAGGCTTTGGATAACAGTATATGGCATGGTAAGAAAAGCTGCTAATTCTAAGTACTGAGTCAAATCTAATGATTTCAACTCAGAATTTCAATGATCTATCTTGCATTGTTCAAAATGATGGCTTTTCTTTGTTTTACTCCTAAGAGCCACCACTATCATTCTAATTCTATAGTGTGGTAATTCTAGCTCATGCTTTTACTTGGGTGCCTAGATTTGCTGAGTAGCATCAGCATTCTTCTGTTGTTATGGGAATGAGGGGAATGTTAAGCACTCTCTGAAAGAAGTTCTTCCTTTCTGATCAGAGCACATGTCAGAATTAGGTTCCCTGGTTTTGTACTGCCAGGGTATTTCAATTTACCCTTCCTAGGAAGAACTGCTCATGGCCATTACTGTTTAAAAATTCGATGCCGTGTCCTACAGGAACTCTGCCTGATTTTAACAAAGATGTATGTTAAGTCTTTATTATTATTCAAAGACATAACATAACATGATTTCCCAAATAGGCATTTTATTGCAATGTTTAGAAAGTTCATATAAGCCAATATTGTGAATCTTACTACTTTGCTTTTGATGGTTACTTTACTTAACACTAAAATCTCAATTTAAACTCACTTTTTTAGTGAAAAAAAAAAGCTTCTGTCTTCTGCAAAATATATTGTGCATAAGAGAAAGAGAAACATTGATTTATGTATTAAAGACACATGACTTCTCTATTTAAATATAGGACAGACATTTGGCTACTTTCCTGACATTTTAACTAAGCCCACAGAGATTATGAGAACTGGAAATGCAAAGTAAATATGTTATATTAATGAAATTAAGCCCATTTTAAAAGGTCTGTAAAATTCAAATTTCAACTCCACTGCTTTCAAGAATTATTTTCAAAAAAAATTTTTTTAAGTCTTCCTGGAGTTAAAGGACCCAGAGGATTTGATTCCTCTGACTTGCTGAGCTCATCTCTTTCTCGTTTTAAATCCACAGTTGGCAATCTTTGAATACCATGGTTTCCACTAAGCCGGTCCTCACTTTCACCTACCCCTGCCTCCACAGTGGGCAGAGAGTGCTTGATCCATGCTGTCTTCTTATTAGTAGGATCATCTTGCAGGGAAAATTCACTAAGCTTCATTTCAAATCATGTTTTAAGATGCTTGTCATGTAACCCCAGCCCTTCATCTAATAAACATCTCAGTGCTTCAAGTTTAGCTTATGTGCACAGGCATTTCTTCGAGACTTTGTTTTGTTCTATTGTAAAGAGATCGCAAAAATCACAGCTATCTTTTTTAATTCTGTTGGAAAAAGAAACTATCTGTAAGGTCACTTCTATTAAATTAAAAGAAAGAGTAAAATAAATACTTCGACCCACTTTTTGTCTTGCCTTCACTATCTCTTTGAGATGTGTTGTCGCATTATGTTATATATACCAAAAAGCAATAGATATAAGGAACACAGGTGTTGTGACTAGAGAAAACCATGTGGAAGTAAAATGAAAGTTTAAAATAAACTATTTAAATACTATTAAATTGATGCTGCATTGGTAACAAAAATAAGATATGAAGCATAGTAATACAGGAAGGGGGATAAAAATAGTGATTTCTAAATAATAGAAAAACCAAGCAGAGAGCAGTGACTTTTATATATAATTTTTAAATTATTTCTGTATAAACACAGGGATCTTTCACCTCTGCTCTTTGTAGCTGCATAGATTTCCTAAAAGCAAAATGACTGTTATATGCCAGAGGAATCATCATCTTATTTTCAATAACAAAAAGAGCAACTGACAATAATAAACTTTACTGTCTTAAAAATAATGCACTAAATGCCTAATTTTTATAGCATTTCGTTAAGTGATACATATAATATAATATAGATGGGTTGCCAATAAAAGATAGGATTTTTCAATCAAATTTGAGTTTCAAATAAAGCACATATAATTTTTCATTTTTTTCTTATTGGGATGAAATTCACAGAATATAAAGTTCACCGTTTTAAACTGTACACTTTTAAAATATTTTATTTATTTATTTGAGGGAAAGAGTGTATGCCCAAGTCAGGGGAGGAGCAGAAGGAGAGAGAGCAACAGACTCCCCATTGGGCACAGAGCCCAACATGAGGCTGGATCCTGGGACCCAGAGATCATGACCTGAGCTAAAATCAGACACTTAACTGAGTCATCCAAACATCCCTAAACTGTACATTTCTGTAGCATTTATATATCAAAAGTATTCTGCAACTACTACCTACATAGGTCCTAATACATTTTCATCACCTTACAAAATAACCTCATGCCTATAAAGCAATTACTCCTTACTCTTCCCTCCCCCTAAGACAACCAAACCGTTTTCTATCTGTATGGAATCATCTATTCTTAATATGTCATGTACATGGAATTAGATAACCTGAAACCCTTTGTATTTGATTCTTCTTCTGTAACATGTTTCAAGATTCACCCATGATGTAGTATCCTTTTCCTGGCTGAGAAATATTCCATTGTATACATATACTACCTTTACTTATTTATTTGCCAGTTGATAGACATTTGGATTGTTTCTGCCTTTTAGCCATTGTGAATAGTGTCCCTATGAACATGTATGCACATGTACTTACTTGAGTACTTATTTTCACTTCTTTTCAACATATATCTTAGTATTATAGGGTTATATGGTCATTCTGTGATTAGCATCTTGAGTAGGTGCACTGTTTTCTAAAAGTGTTGTGCCATTTTACATTTCCACCAACAATAGATAAATGTTCCAGTTCCTTCACATTTTTGCCAACAATTATTTTCCATTGTTGTTGTTGTTTATTATAGCTATTTTCAAAGGTGTGAAGTTGTGTTTCATTGTGGTTGTGATTCGCATTGAAGATGTTGAGCATCTTTTTAAAGATATTTTATTTATTTATTTGAGAGAGAGACAGAGACAGCATAGTCTAGGAGAGGGGCAAAGGAAGAGGGGAAAAAAGACAAGCAGACTCCCCCCAGAGTGAGGAGCCTGATGTGGGGCTTGATCCCAGGGGCTCAAGGTCATGACCTGAGCTGAAATCAGATGCTTAACAAACCTAGCCACCCAGGCACCACTTGAGCATATTTTTAAGCTCTTATTCTCCATTTTTATTTTTACGTCCTCTTTGGAGAAATGTCTATTCAAGTTTTTGCTCTTTTTAAAATTGGATTTTGTTGTTATTCTTAAATTGTAACTGTTCTTTACAGACTCTGAATGCAAGAGCCTTATCAGACATATGACCTACAAATAGGTTCTACTTTGTAGATTGTGTTGTATTTTCTTGATAACATCCTTTGGTGCTCACAAGTATTTATTATTTATTTATTTATTTATTTAATTTTTTTTGAGAGAGAGAGATTGTGTGAGAGGTGAGGGGTAGAGGGAGAAGGAGAGAAGAATCCCAAGGAGGCTCCATACCCAGCCCTGAGCTTGAAATATTATAACCCTAGGTTACTATATATGCATAAGATATAAACTGTGATTTGTGATGACAACATAAAAGTAGAGAGATGGTGATGCTGATGTTTAGGAGCTTAGTTTTTAATATTTGAAGCTAATATTATATTAATTAAAATAGAATGTAACCCCCAAGTAAATTACCTGGCTTCATTTTTCTAACAAAAGCTAATGTGAGAGAGCCAAAATGTTCTACTAGAGAAGTTTAAAATAAAAAAAAAAAAATAGAAAATTTAGAATGTACAAAAAAAAATCATAGGCCATTTAAAAATCAAACTAGTACTGAATATAGTTATAGTTTTTAAAAAAATTCATGTTTTTATTTACAAGATCGTTCTTCTCTTGGAAATAGTACTCTGGGAAGGAAATAGTATTCTGGAAAGGAATAGTACTCTGGGAAGGAAACCAAATTTAATATCTTAAATCATTTCATTGTTTTAGGGGAGCTTTTATTTTTTTTCAAAATGTACTCATAAAAATGATAGAAGCTCATTGGTTGCTGAAAACAAAAAGCTAAAAAATATGATAATTTCACTAAGTTGTTATGATCAGAGAATACTATATTTTTATTAAGCCATTAGATTTTCATTAAAGGTTAAGAAATTGAATGTTTCAGAAAGTGCCTTGCATTAAGTAAATTATGTAAATTAATAACTAAATTAACCTACATAGAAGAAATATGCTAATTTTTAACCCGATGATTCACTCTTAAGAAATTGCTAATTGCTGAAAATGTCTAAACATTTTAATTTGGGTACATTATTAAAAATGTAATGATAGATTTCTTCATTCTATTTGTACTTAACAACTGAAAGGGTTATTTTATGTAAGTGTAATTAATCTCCCTAAAGTTTTCTTTGGTAATCATTCCTCTGTAGTTACTACTTTATTAAAGCCAAATAAGAAATTATATGATATTTGAAGCACTTTCATGTGTAAATGTTTCTATTTATTATCCATGGATTTTGGAATTCTCCATTCACTCTTCTACTTTTTTCTTGTTTTGATTGCTTATTATATATAGGAATCGTATTTCTTCACAAGATTATATTTCAACTTATCAAATGGCTTATTATCTTCAGTAAGTTGTTACATTTTGATTTCATCATAGCCTAGAAACTCAGAGAAATGAAATTGTCAAGGATAACATTAAATTCCATCATGTTCTTAGGTTTGTTAACATGAGACTGCCTCCTAATTATTAATTGTACCAAATTGATATTACTTTTCTTTACTTTTTATAAATTTTATTTGTTTATTGATTGATTGATTGATGTTAGAGAGATAGAGTACATGTGCACGCATGTGCATGTGTGCCAGATGGGAGAAGGACAGAGGGAAAAGGACAACAATAAGCAGACTCTGTGGGGAGTATAGAGCTTGATGCAGGGCTCCAAGAGGATCTGAGCTAAAATCCAGAGTTGATTGGTTAATCAATTGAGCCATTCAGGTGCCCCCCAAGTAGATACTATTTTCAGAGTAAGTGACATATTATTTCAATTCTGAGCGATGGTATCTTATCTATTTTTAAATAAGCAAAGTTCTTTACACTTATTCTGTCAAAACAACTAAACTGGACACCTGGGTGGCTCAGCTAAAGGTGTCTGCCTTGGGCTCAGGTCATGATCCCAGGGTTCTGGGATAGTACCCCACATCTGGCTCTCTGCTTGGCTGAGGGCATGCTTCTCCCCTTCCCTCCACCTGCTGCTCTGCCTACTTGTGCTTTCTCTCTCTGTGTCAAATAAATAAATAAATAAATAAATAAATAAATAAATAAACGAATAAATAAATAATTTAAAAAACCAAACACAACTAAACCATAATAAACTCAAATTTTATATAGCATAATTTTTCTAAAGTTTATATTCTTGACATAAACATTAAGAACTTCTATGATTTTGGGATGCCTGGGTGGCTCAGCAGTCTGAGGGTCTGCCTTCAGCTCAGGGCATGATCCTGAAGTTCTGGGATCAAGTCCCACATTGGGCTCCCTCTGCCTATGTCTCTGCCTCTCTCTTTCTGTGTCTCTCATGAATAAATAAATAAAATCTTAAAAAAAAGAACTTCTATGATTTTTAAAAGAAAAGATCAAAGTGTTTATTTGCATAAATTAACTTCAGAGCACAGTTGTTATTTATTTCCAAAACAGGAAAAATAACGATATATAACTAATTAAACAATTCAAACTCGCATGACAATCTAGACTAAATATGCATAAAATTAATTGAACATTTCCATTTTATAATTATCCTATACTAATTCATTTGTAGATACATTTTGATCATTATGGAGCCATTACCGAATACAATGGCAAAGTTCTTTTATAATTTTCTTTTGCTATTTATATTCAAGTTTATGATGTGGATATTAATTTCTTTAAGGCAGAACTGTAATTCCTTGAGTGAATGGTTTATTAAAATAATTCAGCCCTTCCATTTCAAAATGGTAGGCTTTTCTCAACTTGAAACTATATGAAAATGGAAACATGGGCATATGAAATAGTGTAACTTAATAAAAAAGGGTAGAGGGAGAGAGAAAATTGTTTATTAATTCAATTTATTTTTTTAAGATTTTATTTATTTATTCATTGGAGACACACACGAGAGAGAAAGAGAGAGAGAGAGGCAGAGACACAGGCAGAGGGAGAAGCAGGCTCCATGCAGGGAGCCTGATGTGGGACTTGATCCTGGGTCTCCAGGATCACACCCTGGGCTGAAGGTGGCGCTAAATCTCTGGGCCACTGGGGATGCCCTATTAATTCAATTTAAAATGAAAAGTAAAAATATGTGGTATGGAAAGGAGAAACAAAGGAAAACTTTATAGGACAAAAAAACCCCAAAACTTCAACCAGATGATCACATTCAACATCAACAGTGCTAAATCATTGTGATAGTATGCACCCTTGACATAATGTGATGAAAACAGCACTTTATCTTTGTAGTTTTCCTCTAAAAATACATAAACCCAGCCCAATCATAATAAGAGCATCAGACACATCCCAGTTGAGGGACATTCTAAAAATACCTGATCAGTATTCCTCAAAACTCTTAATATCATCAAAAACAAAGAAAGCTCTAGAAACTATCACAGCCAGGAGAGGCCTAAGGAGAAATTGCAATTAAATGTAACGTAGTATCCTAAAATAGACACTGAGACAGAAAAAAAAGACATTGGGGGGGGGGGCACCTGGGTGGCTCAGTTGGTTGAGCATCTGACTCTTGATTTTGGCTCAGGTCATGATCTCAGGATTGTGAGATAGAGCCTGGAGTCAGGCCATACACTCAGTGGGAAGTCTGCTTGAGATTCCCTACCTCTCCCTCTACCTCTCCCCCTTCTTGCATGTTCTCTCTCTCCCTAAAATAATAAATAAATCTTTTAAAAGAAAAAGAAAAAGAACACTAGGTACCACTAAGGAAATTAATAATCATGTATCAATATCGGCTTATTAATTAATTATATAAATATATCATAATAAGATAAAATGTTAATTGGAAAACTGCATGTGTGCTATTTAGGAACTCTTTATTTTTAGTAAATCTAAAACTATTATGAGAAATTTTATTTTAAAAGATTAATTGTAAAGCACATGAATCACACAGAAATAGCCATTAATTTGATAGTAGAATTTCCATCGATCTTTTAGAGAAAAATTAAGAAGGAAATTATTTTCAATGAATACACCAATAAGTCATACCTATCTTATGTTTTTGTACCCCACATTCACCCTTATTGTATATAAGGATAAATTCAAGCCACATAATGGAGAAAAACAACAGAATATCTAGAAATGTATTCTAATCAAGAGTTTCAGTGAAGTCCCAGAATGATAACTTTTGTAGCAGATACTTGACTCGTTAAAGAAGAGGATCAGAGTGCTCTGGAAAGAATAATCAGCAAAAAGAGATTCACACACAAGAGATAGTATCACTCAATGATAGGTACATCCAAAGAGCTGGTGACTACGTTTGTCAATAATATATGTAAATTTTATAAAATTAAATACTGGGAAATAAAAAAAAAAATAGTACCCAAATTATGGCCTTATTATAACCAAAATTGAATTGTGCCATTATTTTTAGTATTAATGAGTTATTGCTCTAAACACTTTTTTTTTTTTCTGTAAGTAAAGAGTTATGACATTGGGGCTAGGGAGAAGGAATTATATTATTAATATTCTACTTTTTATAGTAAAATGTATTTACAAGATATCATAAACCATGTTTATTTTTGTACTTTGTCACTGATATTCATGCAAAACAGGGATGAGTACTTTGACACTATTGTAAAAATCATAACAAAAGATTACAAAATCCTAAACCATACAGTCTTTCACATATTTAGATTATTGTCTTCTTATACTTTTATTTTTTTGTCTTCTTATACTTAAAAGTTTGATGAACCATGTAGTTCATGCTGTTGTGGATTCCAAGAATAATTGCCTTTTTAATTTAGACGTGAAGATACACATGCACAGATTTGTACAGGAAAACTTAAAATCCATTATGTTTCACCATTTCATTAGAGAGAAATCTATATCTCAATTCCTATGAAATTTTATTTTCTGTACTGCATTTCCAAAATACATTTTAGTAGGCTAAACTTTATTGTACATAAGGTAAAGGTGCCCTGTTGCTTTATTTTATATCGCAGGTTTTAAAAATGATGCCATTGATACATAGGAAATAAAACCCAAAACAAATCTTCTAATGTATCAACAATCTTGTCTAGATAAATGGGATTCGGCAGCATCAGAAGCAGGCGGTGAATTTATGAGAATTTATGCCTCTATTTATGAGGCAGCAATAGATGAAAACTAGTAATGAGACTGAGGGCATATCATTCTTCCTGACTTTGCCAATGTATAGAATTGAATTCAAAATATGTGATTGCAAGTGACCGCTTGTGCCAGATGCTGTAATCATTAAAAAGAATGCTCAGACCCTTTCTTCAAAATGAGATGGTTAAACAGTGCAGATATACATGTAAATCATTTGTACAGTCCATTATGGTGGATGTAAACATTCCCCAGACTTTAGCTGGGATCACTAACAGTTGAGATCTATATGTGATTTAAACTAACCCTATTCATGTTCTGTTCAAGGTTTCTCCAAATTGCTTAAGTTCTTAGGTTCTCATGGTCCCCTCTGCCTTTGGCTTGCTCCTGTGTGAATGTATACTATCCAAATCCACTACTTGTCTTTTTTTGCTGATTTGGCATAGAGTAAAATTTGGATTTCAGCCCCTTTAAATAAATAATGTAGATAAATCTCCTGCAAATAAACACACAACAAAGACAAAATCAACTACCAGCCCCTGTATGTGCCACACATCCTTAAGTTTATTTTGAGGGTGAGACAGGGCATTTAGACAGCTGCAAACCAAATCATTTAAATTTAAGTTTTAGACATCTCGGTTCTTAAAAGAACTGTAACCAGCTTGCCATCATGCTCAACCAATCCATTACTCTGCTTTTTTCTCTTCTCAAAGCTTCTTCTAAATCCCTTTGCATTTTTAATGCAAAAGAGATTATCTCTTTATTGTTATTCCCTTAAGACTATTGCTTCATATCCATGATACTTCTTATTTCAATTGATTAATAAAAGTGTTTTTTCTAAGTAATAAGTGTTCCCTCCTTATAAGAATGTCTCTTAAAAACATTACAGGAACTGGGGGCGCCTGGCTGGTTGAGTCAGCTAAGCATCTGACTCTTGGTTTTGGCTCAGTTTATAATCTCAGGGTCCTAAAATCAAGCCCGGCACTGGGGTCTGTGCTGGGGTGGAACCTACTTGAAATTCTCTCCCTCTGCCTATGCCCCACTGTTTGTGTGCCCTCTCACTCTCTAAGAAAGAATTAAAGATAGAGAGAGAGAGAGGGAGAGAGAGAGAGAGAGAAAACAGTCTTTAAAAAGCATTTTAGAAACTTTCTTATATAGCTGTAAATTAATATAAATAAATATGTAAGCATAAACACTAACAATGAAACAATAATATTAACATACATTGCACTATTAAAAACTTGCCGGGCAGTTGTACAAGTGCATCATATGAATTGTATACTCCATGATGTAGATATTCCTTTATTCCCATTTTATACATGATTTTTTAATGTATTGAAATTATAGAGAAGCTTGTAAAATCTTCTGCAACTCAGACAAATTATATGCAGTCTGGGGGTATGATGTCCTTCTAAATGTGGCACATCTGCATTTAATCTTGAAATATACTGGGATTGGTCAAAGGGTACAGAATGGAGGTGGGATTTTTTGAAGATGGAAAGACAAATTTTAAGTACAAAGATACTGGAACACCTGGGTGGCTCAATGATTGAGGGTCTGCCTTCGGCTCAGGATTTGAGGCCGGGGTCTTGGAATTGAGTCCCACATCGGGCTTCTGGAGGGGAGCCTGCTTTTCCCTTTCTCTGTGTTTCTGCCTCTCTCTGTGTGTCCCTCATGAATAAATAAATAAAATCTTTAAAAAATAAGTACAAAGATATTGGAACATGAGATAACATGGATAGTATGGAGAGGCATAAAGTTCTTAAAATTGCTACAGTAATACTTGCAGTGGTAAATGAGTACCAGGTGGCCAGGCCGTATAGATTAGAGAGGCAGAGGCTAAAGCATGCTGGACTTAGGACATAATTTTAAGGATATTGAAATCTATCTTGTAAATTCTTCAAAGACTGAGCAAGGGATTTGTGCCACATACAAAAACCTACAGAATATTGTCATGAACCAAATCTACTACTTAAGTGTGGGGAAAAAAATAGCAGAAAAGCAAGATAACATTCAAATAACACCATCAAAGAAGACGGTATCAAACAAGAATATGTAAGACAATTATGAAATAGTTCAAGTGAGTGATGGCAGAGGCCGGAATATAGATAATGATGATGTGGATACTGATAGATTTAAGAGATTTAATTTGCTCTTTGCCTGCTAACAATTGATTATCTGATGCTAAAAGCAATATCTTCACTGCCATCAGGAAAACAAAACAAAAAAGGCTAAACAAAACCAAAAACCAAAACTATCACTCAGTGGTTGCTGATAAGGAAAAATATAGGGAAGTGAATAGTAGAGTACAGTAAACAACTTGGCAGCTGTTGCTTTAGTCCGTGAAAGAAATAATGGTGGTTGGGATCACTGTATTAGCTAAGGAAGCAATGGAAAGTGTACAGAGTCTGAATTAAAATGTCAAGAATACAGTTTAAGGTAGAAGGCTGGAGTCCAATTAAGGAGTTGCTAGATTGATAAAAACTTTGTTGTATAATTTAATTAAAGCCATATGACTAATTTAATACACAATGAAAGCCTTACGACTATAAGATTACTTAAGAGGTAAAAATAGAGAGGGGAAAAGAGATCAGAAAAGTTGAGTTACATATTTGAGACTGGGAAATTGAAGATAAATAGCAAAGGTAACCAAGAAATAGTGGCTTGTATGATGTCTCAGAAGCCAAGTAAAGAAATGTTTCAACATGATTGGACAGGCTTCCCATGTTCAATGCTGATAAGAAGTAGCAAACGATTTTTTATGCAGAATCAATACAGATTTTGAAATGTAAACATCTCTGATGACTTGGAGAAAAATTATGATTTTATTGTAGTGTTATGGTGAGAATACCTAATTGGAATGCATTCAAAAGGTTGGGGAAATGAAGATATGGAGACTTCAAATGTAGGAAACATTCTAAGAGTTTGGTTGTAAGGTGAGCAAAGAAATGAAATAATTGCTGGAGATTAAGGTGGGGTCAGGGAGAGTTCCTGTCTGTGGATGTTTGCATACATGCACACTGCTGGCAATTATTCAAAAGAGAATAAAAAAATGATAATGTGAAAAATATCCAAGTATGTTTCGTCAACAGAAATAAGGTCCCTGTGATCATTCACTCACAGTACACAAAAGCCAATATATCTATATTTAATATCAGTTATGCTATGTTATCAGTGCTATTGTGATACATAAATATTTACATTATTTTCTAAGTTAAAGGAATTCTTCATTCCAAAACAGGATGTAAAAGGTACCTTATTTCATTTTACTATTGTGTATTGCAGATAATAATAATTTGGACTTTGAAATATTGAGTATATATTAAGTAAAATGTCACATATTATTTCTATGAAACTCAGTAAGAAACATTACTCCCATCTTTGTAAGTAATACAATGGAAATATTAGTACTTCATTTAAATTATGAAAATGTTAAATTCTTTATAGTTTGTAGAGAATATCAAGTTACTGGCAAATCGAGGCTGTGAATTTCACATCCACATTTTTGTGCAAAGTTGTCAGATTTTTACTGTCAGTTTTTCTCATCTGTAGTTGTTGCTTCTTAGATAAGAACTTAAACGGACTTATACATAATCATATAATATTTCATTGATTCAATTTTCAATAAAATCTGAGTCCCGGCACTGTGTAGTTTCTTGAACAGTTTTCAGACTATTTGAACAGTATTATTTTTTCATAGACCTTTTTATTTTGGTAACGTGATAAACTTTTACGTTTCAAACAAATAAAACTGAGATGATAATTGAAACTTATATCCATATTCATACAGAAATTCTTTTAGAAGAATCACTTTTAGTTTGGCTCTTTCAATTTTCAGAAATAGAAACCCAGTTGAGCTAGCTCAGGCTTAGGATGCAAGAATTTCATCAATATACAGTAGTAAGGTCTGAGATCCCTCCAAGCTGAAATGGAAGCCAGAGCCAGGACCAGAGGGATGGCAGGAACCAGTGTAGCTCTGGAGCCCAGTGCACCTTCCCCAGGCCTCCCTCAGAACCTCCTGCCACCTCTATGCATGCTTGCTCCTGCAACCTGTTACTCCTGCCGACTGTAGGCTTTTGTCCCTGCCTTTACTTTGCCCCAGCTATACCTGAGAGCCTCCTTTAACACTCTATCCCCAAGGTTAATGAGCTAATCATTTGCTTATTTCTTCCATTAAACCATTAAATTGTGGTTGACAATTTGAACACTAATATATTGAATTGTCATGTAATTATTATTTTTTTAAAGTGGTGATTCATATCTAAGAAATCATTGCTCCCCATGGAGGCACAACTGACAGTCCATGTGTCATAAACTTGTAGAGGATCAAAATAAAAGTTAAAATCATGCAAATAGTGACTATGAACTAGACATATCAATAAAGGAGACTTTCAAATTTAATTTGGGCATAAGACAAACTGCACACAATATTGTTCAATATAGTAACTCAGCAAGCAAACTCCAGTACTATTAATGATGCTGTGCACATTTCAAGAGATTAGCATATCTGTATTGTTTTAAGGAATAGTGAATTTGAAAAACTGATAAATTATTGAAAAATGTGTAGACTAACTCTTCTGTATAACAATTTCCTCAGTCTAGTAGCTATTTTTACCTATAATCTGACTTTTTAAAAATAGTTTTTCAAGTTCAAAGAAATAGTAAATATTGATGAAAAGTGGGAATACGAAGGACAGAGATTTAGGAACAATGCTTTAGAAACCAATGTGATGTGAACAGATTGTCCAGCCAGGGCTCAAACAGAATACATCTGAATGTCATAGTTTCTCATGGTGAATTTTGATTAATTAATCTTAATTTAGGACTTCGAGTCTTTGAATACCTAATGCTGGACCTGATTCAAGGGTGTTGAAATCTAATAAGGTGCCATCCACTAAAATGTAATTTGATGGGTGTTTTTCAGCCTGTCACTAATTTTCAAAGTGTATTCCCCTATATGCAACAGAGATAGGTCAAGTGCTAACATTTACTCCAAAATAGGGAATTGAAAAAAAATGCATTAAAATTCAGAGACGAATCAGTACTTAGCTGATGAAAGAGTTACTGAAACACAATTGTAAATGATAAAAATTAAATGCACTACTGGATTATTTATTTTTATTTGACTATTAATTAATCCTTGTTTTTTTTTCTTCCCAGCCTAATTTATAAAATTACTTGTGTATTACTTGCCAAAGGTCATGCATTATTCCAAGTGAGTTATATTTTTCACTTAAGCTATATAATAGGTATTACTATTATCCTAGGTTTATACATGAAGAAAGTGGAAAAGAAATTTTATATAAATTGTTGTATGATACACAGATAAGAAATGGTGAGGCTGAAGTTCAAATCCAAGCAGTATGTTTCTAGATCATCAAGATGTGAATGTGGTTGTGCACGTGCACACATGCACACACATACATCCCTACACAAATATATACATTTATATATTTGTAATATATATGTAATAGAAATTGTAGCAACATAGCATATAGCAACAGTTTGAGTTAATTTTCTTCCCTTTCTCAACCTATTGGCTTAATTTAATATTAAATAATTTCTTCCACAGAGATAATTTTCAGTACTGGCCACCATTTGAAATATTCTGAATCATCAAGCATATGCATGCTCTCTTGTACTTTTATGATTTCTTCAGATAAAGTACTTATAAATATACACAATAGGGTTTCAATCAGTACTTTATACCTACAAAGGACTGGAACTATACAAATTTTTCCTTCTAGAGAATATTTTTAAAGATATTAATTAATTAATTAATTAATTTATTTATTTATTTATTCATGAGAGACACAGAGAGAGAGAGAGAGAGAGGTAGAGACACAGGAAGAGGGAGGAGAAGCAGGGTCCATGCAGAGAGTCCAATACGGGACTAGATCCCTGGACTCCAGGATCATGCCCTGAGCCAAAGGCAGATGCTCAACTGCTGAGCCACCCAGACATCCCTTCTAAAGAATTTTAAATTAACTTTGTAAAATCAATGCCTGCATTATATTATGTTTGCATATAGAAGAATTTCAATATTTTATATAAAGATATACAAATTTCATTTTAGTTTTATGTTTCTCTCAGTGAATTGCTTGTATTTTTGAATATATCATCATAAACAAAGTTATTTTTAAGACCCAAGTTTCCAAGACTCACTGTGTTATGACCTTGTAAAAATTACAGCACCTTGAATTATATGAATTGCAAGTTTAAATTAAATATCTGTTCGGATTAAAATAAATAACAAGAATATTGCAGATATATTTAATTATTATACAAATTCGTAAATGCATTAAAATATGTATTTTTACTGCAAGAGAAAAATATTACAACAAACTTCTTTTAATCTATTACAGTAACCATATACCCCAATAATGCTCAACTTTAATATTTTTATTATAATATGGCATGCACAGACCTAAACTATTCATGAAAACAGTTTTTGTTCTTTATCACTGATCTCCGTAATATTACAAAGGAGGAGAAGGTGCAGGATCATCAGATCAGCTGCAGCATCAGTTCTTTTCCAAAGCTCAGCTTTCATCCCAGCAAGAAATGAAAAGCCAATTTTGAACATGCACCTTGAAGCCAGTTTTTCTTCTCTATGAGCTGTGAGCTTTTAATTTTTATGTTCCAAGAAACTTCATCATGAGTAGCTATCTCCAACATTGTTTTTAGAAATAAAAGATGCATATTTTAATGTACGAGTTAACACATTTTTATGTATGAATAAAGAATTAATCATTTTCTTAAATTCAGACATGTTTCATGCATCTATCCATGGAGAACAATTATAAAATAATTAAATGTTTTGTTATGAAGGGTGAATTAAAGTTTTCATTAGAATGACAAAAAAAAAAGTATATATCCCTAACTTCAAAATAAGGATGGAATTATGGAATCCTAATTCAGGGGAATTTTAGAGGTAACCAGAAAAATAATTTAAAACATAAGTAGAGTTGTGCTTATATATTACATTTATTTGTCTATTATATTGAGGTGATCCAAATCAATCGCTTAATGAGTAAAAACTGAAAGTCACATCCACAGCATTCCTGATTACCATGGCAATGGCCATCTGTCCTACATCAATGACATTATAATGAATATGAAAATGAAGTAAGTCATAATTAAAATAGAAAATTAATTAGTTAACTTGAGCTTGGGGGACAGGTTGGGAATGCACTTGAAAGGGTTTATGATGGAGAACAAGAATGAGGTTATGCTGTAAGAACTACTTTAATCTGTGATTGTATGCTCAACTGAGATTGAAATTCTCTTATAGAACATGAATTTTTCTTTCTACTCCTGTTTGAAGACACTGTAGACAATAAAATATGTTATTGCTTAATCTAACCCACTGTTTGTCATTCACTTCTCCCAGAAAAACTATTGGTCTGGAAAATAGTTGATTTTGAGCCTATTGGTTGGACTGGTTGTAACAGCCATTTTGTGAATTGTAAATTTTGTACTAAAAGTGTGGTTTGGATCTGACAGCATGAGATATTTATCATGTATTAGTTTGATTCATGTTTAATGATGATGAAAATTAAAATGTATGTCACATGTATGGTTTATAAAGCCTTTTATAGCTCATAGGAGTCAGTAGTACAAAACAAGGATTTAAAACCAATTGCAAAAAAAAAGACTCATATAATCAACTAATATATAAATCAATGAATTTATGTGATAAGAATATGTTATTTGAATTGAAAGGGACAACACATATAAATAGTATTAACACTGGAATTACAGAGTTTAATTGTTTTAATGACAAGTATATTCTAATGATATAATATTGTTGAAGCTACTACAAATGTTAATAGCCTAAAGGAACCATTGTATTTTTGCCCTTGATTTTGTGGACCAATATTTTTTAAAAGGTTCAGCTAGCCATTAATCTACACATATATTTGACTGGTGGCTAATCTTGAATGGGGGATTCAGGATTGCTCACAATTATGTTGTAATGGCTAGGACAGCTGGAAATTGGACAGAATCAGTCCCTCTCCGTATGGCTTCTCTCTGTGTCTTCCTTGAGCTTCCTCATAAATTGGATTTCCTCAAATTATTTGTACTTCTTACATGGCAGTTTAATAGTTTCCAAGAGATCAACGTAGAGGTGACAAAGCTTCTTAATCTAGCTTCAGACTCCATTCTCACACTTCTACTAGGAACCTTTGGCTACACAAGGCTAACATACACAAGAGAATGTTGGGAGTTATGGTTAACTGGGGACATTGGCGATTAGCTATGCCAGTCTTCCTTCCGGGTTCTAATAATTTGCATCCCTCCCAGATGCAGAATATACTTAACACCTACAGAAGTCCCCCAAAGTCTTATGCCATTATGAAATCAGCTCAAGTGTTGCTGAGTTTAGGATGTTGTTAATGTGCAAGTGACTTTCCTTGGGTATATTTTCTAAACTGGGGTTTCTATTAATCTACAGTTTTGTGAACCAAAAAGACAGGTTATTTTTAACCTAACAATCCAATATACAACCTTGACATAGAGGTGACATAACATAATAGACAGTCTCAATCAAAAAGCAGAAATGGGTGATTTATTTCACTTAGCATAATGCACTTCAGTTCCATCCAGATTATTGCAAGTGGCAAGATTTCATTCTTTTTTATTCTTTTTATATCATATATCATATACTATATATATTTCACCACTCCTTTATCCACTGGAGGGAAGTTGGGTAGGGGAAGGGATAATTGGGCGATGAGCATAAAGGAGGGCAGTTGATATGATGAGCACTGGATGTTATATGCAACTGATAAATCACTAAATCATACCTTTAAAACTAATTTAAAAAAAAAAAAGTGGGGTTGATTGATGAACAGGTATGTAGAAGTCACTGGTTACAGCAGAAAATATGTTCCCAGTTCAGTAATTAGAGCCGAGTCATGTTTCCTAATAGTGATTTATTTGGCTACTGGATCTGTATTGTTTTCTTGTACCTTTTCACTAAAGTATCTTTACATTTTCATTAAAAATGACTGTATTTTCAAATGAGCAGCTTTTCAACTTACTTCTTGGTTGTAGAAGTTTGGATATCTAAAGGCCTCTTTTCATTTTGTATTTTCAATGGAACAAGTATAATTACTTTAAAAATAGTTTGTGCTTCTTCTGTACCTGATTATAATCCATGTTATTTTTTTTTCACCTTTTGTTTAAGGACCAACTCATCTTTACCTTGGGCTGAGAACCAGGCTGCTATTTTACAATACCCTCAGAGTCTTAAGAGTCCTATGTATGTATGTATGTATGTATGTATGTATGTATGTCCGTGTATTTTACAGGCACTCACCTGACATCTTAGACCTGAGGCCATGTTTTGTCAGCACCTTGGACTTAATCTTTACCTTGATACCATTCCTTAGTTTGAAAATCTTTTGCTACAAGGAAATGGAGTGAGAACCTGTTATTTTTTCAAAACCAGCAAGTCATGCTATCATAAATCCTCTAATAATTTTCTCAGGAACTGAACCAGTACCTATTCAGTTTATTCTTTCTCATATTTTA
The DNA here is from genome assembly GCF_048164855.1 of Canis lupus baileyi. NCBI lineage: Eukaryota > Metazoa > Chordata > Mammalia > Carnivora > Canidae > Canis > Canis lupus. The sequence continues at coordinate 22,781,313 of NC_132854.1, read as the reverse complement.
TTATTGTCAGAAGTCAGTGGTCATTTTCTTTATCCTGTCTGAAATCTCTTCGGTTAGGCACAGGAGTTCAGGAGATTTGCTTTCCATTTCCTGTGTTACTACGGCAAACAGTGTTGTCAGATTTCCACTACTACATAAAACATTCCTGTTTATTCCAGACGGCAAAGGCATTCACCTCATCAAACTCTGAGCAGCCTTACTGAGGCCTCCACTTTTCATGAACACCCTCTTTTAGGCACTGTTGGTTTCTGCCTACCACAATCATAAAACAATGCTACATGTTTTTACGCTACTATTCTCTTATTGAATTATCAAATTTTGTTCCACTTACCTATTGTGACAGAGCAAACTAATATCAAACGTAATGGTTTTAAAACAAATTATTTTTGACACTTGATTTTATATACCAGGATCTTGGGAAAAGCTCCAGTGAGTAAATATTTTGATCCATGTGTTATCAATTGCATTCACTTGGCAATATTCATTCAATGGTTGTACCGGTAGAGAGGGTCCAAAGGGGCTTAAGTTCCCTGAATTGGAATGACTGGTAGAGCCAGGACTTGGGTAAAATTGGTATATCTCAATATGGGCTTTTTCTATAACAAGCTTGTGTTCAAAGAAGGAGGGGACATTAATGGGGGATGTAGTCATAGGATTACAACTATTACATAAGGTATAGCAAAAAAGCACAGAGGGAGAAAAATTGAAATACGTGGTGGCACCCTCCTTCTCATTGTAATTTTTTTCTGACATTTACATTTGCTCCAATCTAAATAGAAGCCACACAAGAAGCATGCCCATTAAAACAGCCTTACATGGGTATAAAGAGCAAAGAGTTGATCTAAATGATTAAACAAAGAATAACCAGAAAAGTCCACCAATTTTACTGTTCAGCACCTATTCATTCCCTTTCTTCAGTTGAGAACCTTATTCCCATTACCACAGAGATAAAATATTATTGGTAGGCACGTATCATTGGGCTGATGTTGATTCAATTGGCACCTCTAGCTCACAGCTTGTGGTGCCGACAAAAAGTGTTATGAGGAGGAGGCACATATTTATCCAGATTATGTAAAAACCCCTTTGAGGACAGATTGCAGCCTTTTGGGTGGGCAAAAAAAAAGGATACAATATAATCAATTCCCTGATAGGTCGGGGCTTCACATTGGTTTCTCCTGTGGGCAGGCTGGGCTCAAAAGTGGAGGCTGAAAGCTTTTCCTTGCTCAGCACAAACCCATATTGTTTCAAGATTTTTGCTTCCATTACCATAATTTTTGAGACCATGTGCGTAGAAAGATTAATTCCCCTCAAATAACATCCCAGTGAGCAAAGCTGTAGTTCCCTTAAGTCGACACAGTCTTCTCTCTCTCTCTCTCACGCACACACACACACAGCTAATCGAATTGTTCAAGTTGATCTCAAAACTTAAAATGAGGTGATTACTAGCTCAGAGTGATTCTGATAAAGATAAATCTGTGGTTGCTGCTGTGCAGTGGTAGCAAATAAGACTATGCTTCTTACATTTTGTAGAGTTCATCCATGTTTTTCAGTTGAGTTGTGCCATTGTGGCTACGTTGTACTTGTGCCTATTGAATAACGCGGGTAACTAAATAAAGATGACAGTCACAAGAAGGTATGAATTACCCACACAATTACTGAGAGACATTTGGGCAGAGAATGCCCTTTAATGGGCATCACTATGGGGAAAAAATCATACTCTTCTCCAAATCTCCTAGTTATCAATATTTTAATGACTCTTCTCCAAATCTCCTAGTTATCAGTATTTTAATCTTGACTTCTTAAGATCCTAACCAGCCAGTCAATCCATTAGCACTTTCCATGAATCGTTGCCCAAGACCTCTGGCTCTGGCCACCTTTCCTTCTTAACAAAGTGTAAACCATACATTTTGCTTTAAGTTCTGACATTTTGTTTTCAACATTATTTTTCACAATCACCCCTGCATAGGCCTGTTTTTCAGCAGGCACCCACTTCTACAGTTTAAGATGTAGACTCAGCTGCAACCTAAGCCCTTATTTGTTTCCCTCTTCTGTTAATAGTCTTAGTGACACCCCGTGAGGTCATACCAGTGTTGTGAGAGAGATGTGGCAAAACAGCAGGAGTAGGTATTATGGTAATCAGAGCCACCTGCTCATGTAATTTATTTGCATCTTTACAGACCTTTTTAGATACAGTTTGTATATACCATTTCTATTTAAAGATGGAGTGCTGCTGTGCACGCATAACATAACACTCACTTTATGATTGGTAGCTAAAAGAGACTTGTTCCATGGTCAAGGATTCATGATTCCTAAAATAGTTACTCACACATCTTGAGTAAATTCCAGTCAACAGTATGAGGCCTGAATAATCACTGAAGGCACAAGAAAATTACATGTATCTATTGTTTTCACATTCAAGCTGTCTCCTGTAATCATATGGCTACTAGTTGGATTTCTTAAGCCCACATTTATATTTCTGTGTAGAATTTACTACCAGGTTCCTGTATGTTTTAGAAACAAATGAAAAAGAAAAACCAGGAGACAAAAATCATCCCTGTTTTATAAAGGTTTTGTGTAACGTGACAGCTTCAGCTTCAGTCAACTACTCAAGTGCTCCTCTCATGTTTTGTAGGCTTACTTATGATAGAACATCAAAGTCAGGGGTGAAAAAGAAAAACAAAGCAAAGAAATCTCATGGTTGACAGAATTTGACTGACTATAGAGAGATGACAGACAGATAGATGATACTTGATTATAGATGATAGATGATTTGATAGATAGATACTCTATTTATATACAGAACATGGATGTTAGTAACTATATACATGTGTATAATTGTTTTGTATGAACAAAGTTATCCAATACATAATTTTCTGGCTAAATGATCAGAAATTTCAGAGGCATCCTTCACCAGAAGATCCCAAAGATATCAAATCAAGAAGTATTTGGATATAAGTTAAACAATTACTTCGAATAATTCCTACAGTTATCCTTCTTACTTTATGTCAGTGGAAAGTGGTCACCAAGAGAGCAGTGCAAGAATTTGTTCTAAAGGCTTATTCCTTTTCTGATTGAAAGTTTGAATTGTTTTATTTGTCAAAGAATCTTGTGCTACTGAGATGCTGTGCATATATAATATGCAGAAGAGAATGGAAGTCAGGTACATCAACTAGTGCTTTGTCATCATATAATGAAAGTTATTGAGTTTGCTTTTATTAAGGATTAATACATATTTATTTTTGTTTATTATTGTTAGTTTTTGCTCTTCTATTCTCTCTATATAGCTTTTTATCAATTTTTCATGAATCAAATTTATTGTAGCAGTCTAATTCATTTTTTTGAAATTATTTCTGCAATTATAATTCTAGGTACTTTCTCGATTTTGGTCTTCCTAAATTCCTGGCTGATTTTCTGCTGCCTCATTTTTTATGATTCAGCAGGATCATTTTAATAATTTTTTTCTTTGTTTTGTTGTGCTTTTGCTTTAATTATTTGTTTTTGCTTTAGTTAATGAGACTTCATGTCTGTTACAGGAAAGGACTGAAAAATAAAATCTGTGAATTATCATAAACTCCTACCACTCTTCTCATTTGGCACACATTTATAATTTGATTTAAATAGTGAACCAGGAAATAAGAATTGAGATGAAATTGAGCTTTACTGATCAGAAAAAGAAAAAAAAAAGAAAACCTTCGATTTTTCCTTTTATCAACAAAGTATATGATGTGGTCTCTCAAAGTTCAACAGTATCTCTATGTCACAATCTAGAGCTTTACCTATTTTGAAAAGGCTCTTTGTGATATAGTTTGCATAGCACTTTTTTTTTTTAAAGATTTTTAATTTATTTTTATTTATTTATGATAGTCACACACAGAGAGAGAGAGGCAGAGACATAGGCAGAGGGAAAAGCAGGCTCCATGCACCGGAGCCCGACGTGGGATTCGATCCCGGGTCTCCAGGATCACGCCCTGGGCCAAAGGCAGGCGCTAAACCGCTGCGCCACCCAGGGATCCCTGCATAGCACTTTTAAAATAACATGTACAACAATCTCTCATGTTTTTATATGCTTTTCTATACAAATTTTGAATTCTTTATTACTATTATTCAATATCACAATGGGAAAAGTTTTCACCCACTATGGTGTTATATTTTCATTCATACAATAATTATTGAGTACCTACAGTGTGCCAAGTACAATGCTGAGTGGAATATGTACTGAAAGCATAAACATGTTTACAGGAACATTATCTTTTCAATATATAAATAGCTTATACTTTCTCATTTAAAAATCTTATACATGATTATCACAAACAGTTCAAAAAATTACAAGACAAATTATAATTCCACTGCTTAGAAACAATGGTTTATTTTTGCAAATATGTTAAGAAAATTATATGTGAGTAAATATTCATTCTCACTAGAGAATGATAAATTCATCCCATATGCCTTGGTTGTGTTCTGAATTTATTATTTAAAACCCAGCACATATTTCCCTGTGAATCCACTCATGATTATGACAAAAATGGTTATAACACTATACTTAACATAAAACACTTTCAAGTGGCAGGTAATAAGTAAAGAATCATTACCATTATTATTAGAATTCAATGCCTACTTTCCATTTGATTTTATGAATTTACCATAATTTATTTTACTTGGCCATTCTAATCAGGTATTTAGACTATTTTGTACAATAGTTAAAGATCTTGGACTATCATATCAAATGTATGTGATCATATATTTACTCTTTTTGAGTCTCATCATCAAATGTGGATAATTGTACAACTAATATTATAATATCCTTGGGAAAAATAAATAAAACAAGGCAAGGAAGTATTTATTATGGGGAATTGTACATATTTACTGCTACATAATTTAAGTTCTTATTATTATAGTTTCATTACTTTTCATTTATACGCATATTTCATTGTATATCTAGTACACAAAATTGCATGTTATTTCTTTCTGATATTTATTTTAACTGATCTTTTATTTTGCTCTACTCAATTTCTTGGGAAAAATCCCAAAGAAAGCTGACAGATGTGCTGATATTTGGATAATAGAGTGTGTGGGTAGAGTGAGATAATACTGTAATAATAATGTTTACTTACAGAAAACAAAACAAAACAAAATAAAACACTGAATGTTTTTCTCCCTGTCAAGTGTTTTAAGTATATAATATTGTGTGTTCTCAAAATATCCCCAAGGATAAAATATACTATTTATATTTTTCAGAAAAGTAAAATAGGACCACATTAGGTTTATTTAAAATTTGAAGATTTGAACTCAGGTTCAAGTTCAGTTCCTGCATATTCTCTAGAACACTTGGTATGGACAGTATTTTCAATTTATGGCATTCAAACATCTATGCAATATCATCTCAAATTCTAATTTGTATTTTCCTAATGATTAATAATGATGGATTTCTTTTCATGTGTTTATTTCAATCTTTGGCAAAAAGTCTACTGAAATATGTTTTCATTTTCTTTTTTTTCTGATTATTGAATTGTGAGATTTATTTTTATGTTTTGCATATAAGCAATTATAAACCTCTTCATTTACAAATAAAAAGTTTTATCTCTCCCTTTCCAATCTAGATGTTTTTATTTTTCTTCCCTTAATTTGAAAACATGATGGATTGATTGCACTGATTGACTTCTGAAAGCTAAATTAAACTCACATTTCCTACATAAACTTTACTGGTCATGATATAAAATAATTTATATATATTATTGATACCTGTTTTCTATAATTTTGTTTAGCTTTTTTTTGCATTATAAGATAGATTGGTCTATAGTATTCTTTCCTTGTAATTTGTCTAGTTTTGTTGGCTTCATAGTGTTAGTTGTAAAATACTTTCATCTTTTCAATTTTCTGGAAGATATGTTGACAAACTGATATAATTTATTTCTGAAAATTTGGTAGTTGCCATAAATATCACCATTTGTGCCTGGGGTTAACATTATGGGAAAGTTTAACAAGTTAAATATGTTAAATAGGTTATAAGATTATCAATTTCTTCTTTTGCAATTTTGGAATTTAATGCTATGTATTCTTCAAGAAATTTGTCTGTTTTATGTAAGTTGTTGAATTTATTGGCATAAAGATATTTTTAAGTGATCTTAATACTCTCTTATATCTGCAGAAACTCCAGTGATGCCCCTTCTTTCTTTCTTGATATTGGCATAGAAATAAACTCCTATTACCACATTAGTCTGATTAGAAAATAAAAATTAATACTATTTTCAAAATACCATTTTTGACATCGTTTATTTTTTATCTTTTTTCTATTTCAGTGATTTATGCCCTTATCTTTATTATTTTATTAGTTTATTTTGTGTATTATTCTAGTTTTGGTTTTGTTTTATTTTTAACTTAGAAACTGAGGTCATGGGACAACTGGGTGGTTCGTTAAACATCTGCTTTTGGCTCAGGTTGTAATCCCTGGATCCTGAGACTGAGTCTTGCCTGATTCTACCTCTGCCTACGTCTCTGCCTCTCTCTGTGTGTCTCCCATGAATAAATAAATAAAATACATTTAAAAAAAAGAAACTGAGGTCATACTTATAGACTAATTTTATAGGTGTTTGGTACTATCTTAGCTATATCCTCCAAATTTGGATTTGATGTATTTTTATTTTCAGTTTAAAAATATTTTTTTTTTCCTTTTACTTTATTTTTTGGTGTTAGGTTGCTTTTAGAGGCATGCTCTTCAGTTGCCAAACATTTTTGGATTTTGCTAATATGTTATTGGTTTCTAATAAAATTTTCCTGTAGGAAATACCATTCAATATCCACAAATGAATCAATGTGATACACCATATTAATAAAAGATAGGACAAGAACCATATGTCCTCTCAATAGATGCAGAAAAAGCATTTAACAAAATACAGCATTCTTTCTTGATAAAAACCCTGAAAAAGATAGACATAGAAGAAACATATGTCAATATCATAAAGATTATATATGAACACCTACAGCTAATATCATCCTCAATGGTGAAAAACTGAGAGGTTTTCCCCTAGGGTTGAGAACACAACAGGGATATTCACTCTCATCACCATTTAACTTAGTACTAGAATTCCGAGCCACAGCAGTCAGACAACAAAAAGAAATAAAAGGCATCCAAAACAATAAGAAGTCAAACTTTAACTATTTGTAGACAACACTCTATCTAGAAAACCTGAAAGACTCCACCAAAAAATTGCCAGAACTAGTACACAATTAAATTGAGCAAAGTCACAGGCTATAACCTCAAGATACAGAAATCTGTTATATTTGTATATACCAATAATGAAACAGCAGGAAAAGAAATCAAAGAATTGATTCCATTTACAATTGCTCAAAAACCATAAGATACCTAGAAATAAACTTAACCCAAGAGGTAAAAGATCTTTATGCTGAAAACTATAAAATATTTATGAAGGAAATTGAAAAAGACACAAAAATGGAAAAACATTCCATGCTTTTGGATTGGAAGAACAAAGATTGTTAAATGTTGTCTATGCAATCCCTATCACAGTAATACCAGCATTTTTCACAGAGCTAAAGCAAACCTAAAATTTGTATAGAACTAGAAAATTCCCAAAATAGCCAAAGGAATCTTGAAAAAGAAAAGCAAAGCAGAAGGCATCACGATTCCAAACTTCAATCTGTATTACAATGCGTAATCATCAAGACAGCATAGTACTGGCACAGAAACAGACACATAATCAATGGAATAGATTAGAGAACCCAGAAATGAACCCACAACTAATCTTCATCAAAGCAGGCAAGAATATCCATTGGAAAAAAAGACAGCCTCTTCAACAAATGGTGTTGGAAAAACTGGACAGCCACATAGCTAAAGAATGAAACTGGACTACTTTTTTAAACCATACACAAAAATAAGTTCCAGATGGATGAAAGACCTAGATTTAAGGTAGGAAGCCATCAAAATTTCAGAGGAGAACACAGGCAGTAACCTCTTTGACCTCAGCCACAGCAACTTCTTACTAGATACATCTCCAGAGGTAAGGGAAACAAAAGCAAAAATGAAATATTGGGATTTCATCAAGATAAAAAGCTTCTGCACAGCAAAGGAAACAATCAACCAAACTAAAAGGCAACTGATAGAATGGGAGAAGATATTTACAAAAGACATATAAAATAAAGGGTTATTATCCAAAATCTATAGCAACAAAGCCAAATTACTGAAAGTGCCCAAATGTCCATCTACTGATGAATAGATAAAGAAGATGTGGTTATACACAATGGAATATCACTCAGCTCAGCCATCAAACATAATGAAATCTTGCCATTTGCAATGACATGGATGGAACTAGAGTGTATTATGCTAAGCAAAATAAGTCAGAGAAAGACAAATATATTATTTCACTCATATGTGGTATTTAAGAAACAAAACAGATGAACATAAGGGAAAGGAAGGAAAAAGTAAAATAAGATAAAAACAGAGAAGGAAGCAAACCTAAAGAGACACGTAAGTATAGAGTGCAAACTGAGAGTTTCTGGAAGGGAGCAGGGTGGGGGGATGGGCTAAATGGGTGATGGGCATTAAGGAGGGCACTTGTTGGGATGAGTACTAGGTATTACAGGTAAGTGATTAATCACTATATTCTAGTCCTGAAACCAATACTACATTAAATGTTAACTAACATGAATTTAAGTTTAAAAAATTAAAATTAAAATAAAATAAAATAAGAGCACCTGGATCACTCAGTTGGTTAAGTGGTCAACTCTTGATTTCAGCTCAGGTCTGATCTCAGGATTGTAAGTTAGAGCCCCATGTCAGGCTCTGTGCTGAACAAGGAGTCTGCTCAAGATTCTCTCTCTCCTTCTCCCTCTGCCCCACTTTGCTATAATTAATTAATTAATAAATTAATTAATTAATTAAAATTCTTCCATAGTAAGCATATTTGTATAATTTCACCAATTTTGTATTTGTTGAGACTCAGCCCAGATTATTTTCTATCCTAGTAAATGTTCCATGTGTATTTGAAGAAAATGTATGTTCTGCTCTTATTGGGTAGATTGTTCCATAAATGTTAAATGGTAGCAATATTGCCAAATTCTTCTGTGATACTACTGATTTTCTATTTGTTCTATCAATTATTGGGAATATATTAAAATATTCAAAAATAATTGTGATTTTGTAGTGTTTTAAAAGCATTATATCTTTGCCTTTTCACCTGCATTATTCCAACAAATAATTTGGTATCAATTTTCTTTCTGTTCTTTATAAAACAAGTCATTGTTTCTCTGGTTGCTTTTAACATTTTTTCTTTATCACTGGTTTGGAGCAAGTTACTTAGAACATGCTTTGTTGTAGGTTTCCTCATGTTTCTTTTGTTAAAGTTTAATGACAATTTTGAATGTGTAGATTTATGGTTCTCATCAAATGTGGAAACCACGGGGGATCCCTGGGTGGCACAGCGGTTTGGCGCCTGCCTTTGGCCCAGGGCGTGATCCTGGAGACCCGGGATCGAATCCCACGTCGGGCTCCCGGCATGGAGCCTGCTTCTCCCTCTGCCTGTGTCTCTGCCCCTCTCTCTCTCTCTCTCTCTCTGTGACTATCATAAATAAATAAAAAAAAAGAAAAAAAAAGAAAAAAAATGTGGAAACCACTGGCCCATGAGTTTTCACATATTTTTACACATATTTTTACTGTCATCCATCATCTCTTTTCTCTTTCAGGAATTCAAACTTCGATTACATTAAATGTATTAAAGTAGTCCTGTAGCTCAGCAGTGTTCTTTCCTTCCTTTTTTCCTCTGTTTCAGTTTTAAACAGTTTCTATGTTTTTACTTTAAATTCACTAACTTTATCTTCTCTGACATCTAATCTGCTGTTAATCACACCTAGTGTTTTTTTGTATTTCACACATTATAATTTTCACACAGATATATGATTAACTTTTTTAAAAAGATACATCTTTGATGACTGTTTACTTTTTGAATAGTTGGAATGCAGGTAAGATAATTGTCTTAATGGCCTTTTCTTCTAATTTAAATATCTATATCAATTCTGTCAGTTTCCAATTTTCTTGTCATAATGATTTGTATTACCTGTTTTCTTCACACTTGGTAATTTATGTGTTCCTATCAATATTCTTAACTTTTGTTCTGTGATATAGTTTAGTTATTTGCAAAAGTTGTAACTTTTAGCATGTTGTGTTTTTTTGATTGATTAGGAAGAAATGGGGCCATATTTAAGAGAGGGCTGATTATAGCTCAATATTGAGTCAATATTTTTTTAATGCTCTTCCCAATATCTTGAGACTCTCTTGTGACTAGTGGAAACATGTGCTATTCCTGGCCATGTGCAAACACTGGGCACTCTCACCCCTAATCTTTTCAAGTTGGATGTTTTCGCAGTCTCAGTTAATTTTCTTTCTTTCTTTCTTTCTTTCTTTCTTTCTTTCTTTCTTTCTTTCTTTCTTTCTTTCTTTCTTTCTTTCTTTCTTTCTTTCTTTCTTTCTTTCTTTCTTTCTTTCTTTCTTTCTTTCTTTCTTCTTCTTCTTCTTCTTCTTCTTCTTCTTCTTCTTCTTCTTTCTTTCTTTCTTTCTTTCTTTCTTTCTTTCTTTCTTTCTTTCTTTCTTTCTTCTTTCTATTTATTTAGCAGTTTACAGCTGAGTACTAAAGAAGAACCCACTAAAGAACTTCACAATTCTCCATGTGTGTCATTCTTTCATCTGAACTTCTCTGTTTTTGTGAACTGTAGTTATCTTGGTCTTCCTGGAGTCTCAGATTTTTCTCCTAAACTCTGAGTCTAATTTCTTCTAGATTCTTTTCTCATTCAACATGATCTACACCCATATGAGGGTATTATTCGGGGATAGTCATGTGTCACCTTATTCTTTTCCTATCTCTGTAGGATCATTTCTAATCATTTGATGTCTAGTATCTCTAAAAGCTTTTTTTTTTTTTTTCCCACAAATTTGCCATTGCATTAATGTTTCTATGGAGAGGATAAATCCTGTCTTTGATATTTCATTGTGGTCCAAACGTAGGTGTGTTTCTAGTCATTTAGCTTCCCTGGATTTCTAGAGGAAGAGCAAACTACAATCATCCAGATTAACACACTCACAAGAATTCTCCCTTATTTTACTCTAATTACTTTGTAAAACTTATTAGTTTGTGCTGTATGCATTTTAAAAATCATATGCTAGAGTTTCTATATTTTGTTTTTTGTTTGTAGAAGACCCACATGGCAATTTCAATGCTACCTTTTGAGGATTTTCACAGAGGTATGCACATAATGACATGGAGAATATTATTGGCATTCAAGGCAGGTTTAATTGGGAACTTGGCAGATATTCAGCAAATGCTACCTAGAAAAGTTGATTACAGAATTACATTTGAATTGATGATTCAGAGTTCTCAATGGAAGAAGACACAGCATGAAAACATTTCAGACATGGGTAATATGAAAAAATGTGCAAAGGTGTGAATAGAATATGTTTTTGTAAAATCTCAAATAGAATGCTATTTCTGGATTATGAAGTGCAGTTCTAGAATATTAATTCAACTTTTTAAGGATGAAGTTAATCTAGTAGGCTGTTGCCAAATCAAAAAAAGATCTTGTATAATAGCCAAAGCATAGCTGACCATGATCTTTTGATGAGGATAGAATAAAAAACTAAACAAGGAAAATAAAGTATTTGAGAAACCATACTGAGTGTCCAGCAAACACTAGAACACATAATTTATAGAATCAATTATTCATATGGTTATGAGATTTAGGGCTCATATCATTAAGTCATCATGAAAACATTATCTCAAAAGACAGACAATAGGTTGAATCTAGGTGTTGGTGTGTAAAGGATATACAACTGATGAAGCAGAGTCAGGGGTTTTGTAGATGATGCTATGAAACTATGTAATGTTCAGTAAGAAATTTCAGGATTAACAAAAAATGAAAATAATGATTGTAGTAGAAGTAGGGTACAGCTGGAAAAACTAGGAAACTGTTTTCTGAAAGTTGAATAGAAAAATGTGAGATTTTGTAATTCATCAGTTTAATTATTATGATGTGACACAAGATAAAAAAAAAAAAAAAAAGATGTTAACCAGTTTCTTTCCTTAGGAGTTTGTGTCCTGGAAAATAGTACTATCCATTGCCAGTGCAACTTATGGCAGGTATCAATGGAGTAAAGCATGACTTTTATAAAACTTTCATGCCTAAAATAAACCTTTATATTGTGGCCTCTTCCAATCTTCTAATCCTAAACATGACCATGTACTATTCAAAATGCATAAAAACTTTCCATTCCTCCCCTGTGTTGCACACTCTCTAATCTTTTTTTTCTTTATTTTTTTTCTTTCTTTCTTTCTTCTTTCTTTCTTTCTTTCTTTCTTTCTTTCTTTCTTTCTTTCTTTCTTTCTCTTTCTTTCTTTCTTTCTTTCTTTCTTTCTTTCTTTCTTTCTTTCTTTCTTTCTTTCTTTCTTTCTTTCCTTCTTTCTTTCTTTCTTTTCTTTCTTTCTTTTGTTATTGGTGTTCAATTTACCAACATACAGAATAACCCCCAGTGCCCGTCACCCAATCACTCCCACCTCCGCCCTCCTCCCCTTCTACCACCCCTAGTTCGTTTCCCAGAGTTAGCAGTCTTTACATTCTGTCTCCCTTTCTGATATTTCCCACACATTTCTTCTCCCTTCCCTTATATTCCCTTTCACTATTATCTATATTCCCCACATAAATGAGAACATATAATGTTTGTCCTTCTTCGACTGACTTACTTCACTCAGCATAATACCCTCCAGTTCCATCCACGTTGAAGCAAATGGTGGGTATTTGTCGTTTCTAATGGCTGAGTAATATTCCATTGTATACATAAACCACATCTTCTTTATCCATTCATCTTTCGATGGACACCGAGGCTCCTTCCACAGTTTGGCTATTGTGGACATTGCTGCTAGAAACATCGGGGTGCAGGTGTTCCGGCGTTTCATTGCATCTGTATCTTTGGGGTAAATCCCCAACAGTGCAATTGCTGGGTCGTAGGGCAGGTCTATTCTTAACTCTTTGAGGAACCTCCACACAGTTTTCCAGAGTGGCTGCACCAGTTCACATTCCCACCAACAGTGTAAGAGGGTTCCCTTTTCTCCGCATCCTCTCCAACATTTGTTGTTTCCTGCCTTGTTAATTTGCCCCATTCTCACTGGTGTGAGGTGGTATCTCATTGTGGTTTTGATTTGTATTTCCCTGATGGCAAGTGATGCAGAGCATTTTCTCATGTGCACGTTGGCCATGTCTATGTCTTCCTCTGTGAGATTTCTGTTCATGTCTTTTGCCCATTTCATGATTGGATTGTTTGTTTCTTTGCTGTTGAGTTTAATAAGTTCTGTATAGATCTTGGAAACTAGCCCTTTATCTGATAGGTCATTTGCAAATATCTTCTCCCATTCTGTAGGTTGTGTTTTAGTTTTGTTGACTGTATCCTTTGCTATGCAAAAGCTTCTTACCTTGATGAAGTCCCAATAGTTCATTTTTGCTTTTGTTTCTTTTGCCTTCGTGGATGTATCTTGCAAGAAGTTACTATGGCCGAGTTCAAAAAGGGTGTTGCCTGTGTTCTTCTCTAGGATTTTGATGGAATCTTGTCTCACATTTAGATCTTTCATCCATTTTGAGTTTATCTTTGTGTATGGTGAAAGAGAGTGTTCTAGTTTCATTCTTCTGCATGTGGCTGTCCAATTTTCCCAGCACCATTTATTGAAGAGACTGTCTTTCTTTCAATGGATAGTCTTTCCTCCTTTATCGAATATTAGTTGACCATAAAGTTCAGGGTCCACTTCTGGGTTCTCTATTCTGTTCCATTGATCTATGGCACACTCTCTAATCTGAATCTGACAGCACATAACCGTATATTGGGACACTCTATGCAATCACCCCCTCTTTAAAAAAAAAAAAAACCTCATGCTTATCCTTTATTATTTTTTAAAGACATTATTTATTTATTTATCCATGAGAGACACAGAGAGAGAAAGAGAGAGAGGCAGACATAGGCAGAGGGAGAAGCAGGCTCCATGCAGAGAGCCCGACATGAACTCTATCCAGGGTCTCCAGGATCACCCCCTGGGCCGAAGGTGGTGCTAAACCGCTGAGCCACGGGGGCTGCCCATGCTTATCCTTTAGATTTCAGCTTATGTTACATTTTCCAAGAAGCCACATTTGCACCTTCTTGAGCCACCCTCTCAGTGAAGTTAGTTAGTATGCCTTCTGTATAACCAGAAAGGCCCTGAGCGAATCACCAAGGATTATTTGTCATGCACCCTGGAATCCTTGAACTGTCTTCTGATATATCTATGTCACCTGTGTTTGCTCTGCCATTAGTAGCCTAGGGAAAAATTATGCTTTCACTGGCACAGTGGCAAACGTTATTTCTCAGTTTTTGTCAATGTGTGGGGCTGGAGACTTACAGGGCTCCTTAAGCATATCTATCCAACACTGCTGCCTGAGGGTGTCTTTTATATGCTCACAATCACCATTGTCAGCTCCAACTTTCTGGATCCACTCTTTTACTATTTTTATTTCTCTTTTGGTTCTGGCTGCTCTTCTCTGTGGATATGTTTACTGCAGAGCATACATCTTTACTGCTGTCAGTGACTGCATCACATTGCTACACTAATGCCTACAGAATTGCCAACAGTGCCAATGCACACACGTGCTGAAGCTGCTCCCCTGTGCCTCCATGTCTTTGTGGTGTGCTGCCATTCACAACGGTTTAATTCATCCCCCAGCAGTGGCCCTGGAATTCTAATGATTCACAGAAACTCTTTAGTGAAACACATCTTTCTGGCTTTCACTTGCTGTTATCTCTCCCAGGAATTCTGATCTTAGTCTACCAGTGTTAGAATAGGGAATTAAATATATTCATTTCTGTGGTCGTTTGCTCATTCTGTCAACATACTATTATTGAGCTCCTAGTAAGTGCCAGGTGCATGAATACAGTGAGAACACAGCAAAGGTATGGTTCCCAGCCGAATCCAGCGGACAGTCTAATCTGGTGGAAGAGACAAAAATTCAAGGTGTTTTTTCCCCCCATTTATTTCAAATATTTAAAGAACACTTAGATGTCTCCCATTCAGAATAGAGTAATAAGTAAAATTGACCAAGACCTTGCTCTCTTAGAAGTGAAGACTTTCTCCTCTTGAAGAGAGTTAATGAACAAATAAAAACATAAACAAGTAGTGATATTTGTTGTGAAGAGAAACAGTAGAAAAACAAAACTATATTATATATGATGAATTTATAGCAGAGTAGGTTTTAGATAGAACGTCCTCCCTAAGAATGTATCATGTTAGCAGAGATCTAAATAAGGATAAGGAAGATAGACTGATCAAAAGGACAATAGGCAATTATAATAAAAATTCAAAGCCATGTTATTATGTGTTTTACATTATTTTTCCTAAAAATATTTCTCCTATAACTAAATTTTATTTTGATTATTGCCACATTTATTGAGGCATTGTGTTCCTCTTTCCATGTGAATATATTTGCCAAAATTATTCTCAAATGTCTTTTGTCTCTTCTTTGTCCCTCTACAGTTAAAACTATATCACAAATGAACTTAGCAGAAAACAAGTGAATTTAATCAGGCAGTTTTTTCAATTTAAAGCACAGACTTAGTTACTAGTTACTAAACATGGATTTAAATGTAGTCAATCTATTCTTTCCAAAATCATTAATTCTTTGATTGAAGTCAATAGTCAGGGGCAATCTAAACATGCACATTGATTAATCACCAACTAACAGGAGTGATTCCATCAATGAAGTTACAGATGACCATTCTGGCCATTTGTAATAGGTAATTAGATTTCGTTTAGTGACAAAGGAAAGAAATAGTTCAGATTTAGTTCTTTACGAATAGTTTACTCTGAGAGACTGATCATGGTTGCATGTCTTTGTTACTCTAAAGGGCTACTACACGGACTGACACATATTGGTTTACACACACACACGCACACATATTTAGAAACTCAATGTTAGTAAATGATATTAGGAAAGTTTATTTTTGTTGGTATGAAAATGAAATAGGATTATTGATGTAGAAGAGTGTTTAATAAACTCTATGGCCTTGAGCAAAGGGCAGGTATGGTTACTCCCCATTATAAAAATCTGGCTTCCTAAATAAATTCAAAGTTCTCCTGTAAGGTAATCCAAATACATTCTTACATTGAAAGATAAGATGAACTTTTTTAGTTTATATAGGATCAGAAAACCTTTATTCTTATGTTTTCAATGCAATATATAAGGTTCTAGAATGTACAAAATTAATAGTTTTATTAATCCATGATAATTTTGGAGATTATATACATATATACATATATACATTATGTATATATACACATTTTACTATATATATATATATATATATACACACACACATTTTATTACCTTAGGAAATAGCATTGAATTTGATTTTTGTCTCAGTAGCAAATTTTTTCCAAATGTTAAGTAATTGAGTCATTAGTTAAAAATTAAGAAACACATCTATAAGTTTGGAGCTACATATGTGTGTATATATATCTATATATATATATGTACATATATATATAGATATATATATAGTAAAATGTGTATGTATACATAATACACATTTTGTTTTTAAGAGAGAGAGCACAAGCAGGGTGGAAAGGGCAGAGAGAGAGAGAAAATCTTAACCATGCTCCATGCCAGCATGGAGCCCATTGCAGGGCTCAATCTCAAGACCCTGAGATCATGATCTGAGTAGATATCAAAGAGTCAAACACTTAACCAACTGAGCCACCAAGCTGCCCCTGGACTATTTACATTTTTAATGATATATAGACACTATTTTGGCTATGATTTATTATACTTCTTCATTTCTTAATATTTAATAATGTGTGTTTAAAAAGACTGCCCAACATTATGTGATGCATCTAAAAGTTTGAGGTGCCATTTCTAGGGCACTGAGGTCTAGACATATTTATGATCTTTTGAGCAGACACAAAAGTGTAGGCAAACCCCTGTAATCTACCTAAGCGGTGTTTATTAACTAAATATAAAGTCAGTGTATAAGTTCTCAGAGAATATTAAGTAGAATAATCCTATAGTTAATATCCAATTTTGGTTCTAGTCGATTGATTTTATGTCTGTCTTTATAACCAAGATGGGATAAGGAGGTTCTGATTTCCTAGCTCCAGCACAAGGGTCAATTGTAGTCACATACTTTCAATTATCTTCTCCAAAAGTAAAACAATAAAAATATAATTTTTGTAGAATTTTTCAAAAGGATGAGCATTGGATGTTACATGCAACTGATGAATTACTGAAAACCACATCTGAAACTAATGATGTTCTATATGTTGACAAATTAAATTTAAATTTATAAAAGGTTAAATTTGACTTGCAAAATCAAATTTTAATCATGAATCGTAAAAATATATTTTCGAAGCTTTATCACTGAGAAAATCTCGAAAAAAAAGTGACTCAAAAACAATGAACCACATTTCACCTAGATTTCATGTGAATAAAGAATCAGAGACTGAAGAGTTGGAAAAAAACTATGGGATTGTAGGACATTTTGTGTCTGAGATCAAGAAAGTACACAATAAATAATAGTTTTTTTGATCTGACACCAAAACTAATTTAAGGGCATCCCAGTACCTGAATTTTAAAGAATATGTACATTGAAATAAATATTAATTGTCCCCTGGAATAATCAAGAGAGGAAAATATTTCCAACATTGTAGATACTATGATCTTCACTTCTTATGAGAAATAAGTCATAGATGAAATAAAACTTTAACTCATTATTTTTTTTTAAGATTTATTTATTTATTTATTCATGAGAGACACAAAGAGAGAAGTAGAGACACAGGCAGAAGGAGAAGCAGGCTTCCCTGTGGGAAGCCTGTTGCAACTCAATCCAGGAGCTCTGGGATTTTGTCCAGAGCCAAAGGCAGACATCCAACCACTTAGCCACCATTGGGTCCCTGACTCATCATTAAAAAAAAAAAAAAAAAAAAAAAAAACTGTTGTTCACTCACATTTAATGACATTTCTAAAACAAGGCTGTCAAATAATAAAGAAAAACTATCGTATTATAAAATTCACCATTTTGCTATTGTTAACAAAATAATAGATTCAGGCAAAATCATCAATAATTGTTAGTATTGGTTGAAAGTTGATGCCTTATTAATCCATATGTTACTTTATAATTGAAGAAGGGACATGATTTTACAATGGAGAAAGCTGGCAGTCATCACTTTAACTAAATGATTAACATTAGTATCACTACAAGTTAGATGACCTAAAATAGGTGTTAATGGAATATAACATTAAGTACCCAGAATCACTCAAAAGAATTATTGTCAAAAAATATTTAACCTGATTCCAATTAAAGTTTAGAGTTATCCTCCTCTTTGGACACAAAATTAAATGTGTCCATAAGGAAACAGATAAATCCAGAATGTTTAACTTCTATGGAAACTTGCCTGATTGCTTTAAAAATTCAGGTCATTGAAACAAAAAAGAGTGACAGGTACCATTTTAGGTTAAAATAAATATAGAATCATAACAGCAGTGTACAATGGAAGAATCTGGATCCTAGATCCTGACTTGAGAAAAAAAAAAAAGAGCCCTTGCAAAGCCAAATGTAGAAACTCAATGTCAATAAGTGGTGTTAGGAAAGTTCATTTGTGTTGATATGAATGATACAGGGTTGTTGATGGAGACCAGGGTTCAATAAACCACTATGGCCTTGAGTAAAGGGCAGATATGCTTTCTTCCTATTATAAAAATCTAGTTTCCTAAATTCAAAGTTCTCTTGTAATGCAACCTATTGCATGTTCAACTGGGCACATCTGCATTGCTCCCAGGTAACAGCACTGAGAGAAGAACTTAATTAGAATAGTTTCATCACTTAATAGAAAAAGAGAAATGAAGACAAACTGTATTGAATTATTTGGTAATTATGAGGAATGGAGAAAACAGCATATTTTGTTTTGTTTTTCTTGTTTTTTGTTTTACTTACAAAGAACAATTCCTCAGTATAATTTTATCAAATCGTTCCTGCAAATGGTGTGATTTCCTCATTGTATTTTAAGACTAATATACTCTGGCTAATTAGTTTTATTTCAGAAATTCCACAATGGTCTTCTTCATAGAAACTTTATTATATATATATTTATATCTATAGATAAATGATTAAAAAGAAGGCAGCAATTTTGATGAATTAAAATCATTAAACAAAAAAATAAAACTTTCCATTTGGTTATGTAGACACAACCAAAAGTCTATCTCAAATTATCTTCTCATCAAAAGAATTCAAGAGATACCCCTTTGTTCAAGAATAAGATAATATGTCTGTTTTTACCATTACTTCATAATCTTTTGGAAATTTCCTTAATGTAGTAAATAGTAAAAATAAATACTAGCAAATGACTATTTTATCATCAATTCCTACATGTAACTACTATTGGCTGAAAAACAATACAAGAAAAAAAATCAAACATTGGAACAAATATTGAGATTATATTGGTACAAAACTTCTGTAAAGCAATGTAGAAATAGCTATCAAAATTTAAATACATATTGCTTTTACTGTAACAGTCTCAAATTTAGGATACATATATCTAAATTTGGGTGTCTAGATATTTATATAGATATATGGATATATCTTCTAGATATAAATATCTATCACCATTGTTTGGGTAGGAGGTTATTTAAGTAATCTGAGGATGAAATAATGAAGACCATAACTCAAGCAATATACAATACATATGAAAAATTGAATACACATATGAAATATTTTGGAGTTGGAATAAAAAATACTTCTTATCTGCTTTAATATGGATACTGAGTAAAAAATATAACTTAGATTTCATCTGGGCCTTTTTTATGATCACTGATAATGGGGAATGCTAATGGTGGAATATAGAATATGTACAGCAGAATTTGTCAGGGATCTTCATGAATTTAGATTTGGGTTAGTTCAATGTGTAATGAATGCCCAGGTACATCCAGGTTACAAATACCCAGGGTACAATCAATGAAAAAAATGTTATAAAACAAATAAATAAATTATTAAACAATGTTCCAAGTTAGAGTTCAAGGTGAAGATTTATTCTGAGGATACAGATTTTGGTATTGGCATCATATAAATGATTGTGTAAGCCATGACTATAATGAAGACACCAATCTGCATTGTTTTGCCTTTTTCTGCAGTAATGTTAAGAAGCAAATGTGTGGGAGTAGAGAAATCAAATATTTATATATGTGATTTATGGCTACAACCTGACTTAATATAGCATCTGAATCCTAAGAGCACAGTCTTTTTTTATATATTAAGCTATATTTCACCAGATGTGGTTGATGATTTTTCAGTGCATTAGTATATATCCTGCCTAAATTAAAATACATGCACACAACCACGCGTGCGCGCGCACGCACACACACACACACACACACTATGTAGAATATAGAACATGTTATTCTTGGACTACCTTAGAATTTTATTATTTCTTTTTTTTAATTTGTATTTATTTATGATAGTCACACACACAGAGAGAGAGAGAGAGAGAGAGGCAGAGACACAGGCAGAGGGAGAAGCAGGCTCCATGCACTGGGAGCCGGATGTGGGATTCGATCCCGGGTCTCCAGGATCGCGCCCTGGGCCAGAGGCAGGCGCCAAACCGCTGCATCACCCAGGGATCCCTGCATTTTATTATTTCTAAAACAATGTCACTTTTAAAGTATAAATCTTCCTACATTTAAATATAAAATCATTTGTAGTTTAAAATTATTAAAATTTATTTTTTATATTGATAAAGCAAAATAGTGGGCTCTTATAGTCCACCAAATGCTTACAGAATCTGACATGTCATTAAATGTTCTCTTCAGACCATTTGGTTCATCCAGTACTTGGATATTGGAAATATTCCACTTTCTAAAACTCAAATTAACATTTAGATGTGTGTGGCGGATTTGTATATTGCTCAATAGATAATATTTTATGGCCCTCAGTGGTTTCCAATTTTACCCAATATATTGAAAGTGGAGAAAACTAGTTAAAACATTTTGAAGAATCCCAAATGGCAGGGATAATTCAAACATCTGTGACCAGTTTGGTAATTTAAATATATGAAGTGGCAAGTACAATTCTATTGTGAGCTTTGGTCACTGTCCTGCCAGAAAAAAATAGAATCCCACCTTAAGGCATCAAAATTTATTTTATTTGCAGGGAGCCATGGACAGATAGGGAACCATGGCTTACTAAGAAGGTTCTCATGAGTGTAAATAACCATAGAAACCTGTGATCGGTAGAGAAACCTGAACTGTAACTGATAAATTTCTGGAATCACATTGTGGTTAAATCTAATAGTTAAAACTTCATAACCCAGTCATGGAATGAATGGTGGTCGGTGGGGGGGGGGGCACACTTTTGTAAGTTTTACCTCCAGGAGCTTGACAATCTTCAATAGTAAATATTGGAGAAAATTCCCCCTTATTCTTCCAGTAAGTGGAGGAGAAAAGGAATTATCTTGAAATGCTCCAGAGCATTCTGTTCTTAAAAGCCTGCCCTCAGAAGAAACTAGTTACCTAAAGCCTAACCTGTTGGGATATTTCCAGAGCAAAACTGACCAGGGAGAAGGGAAATACCTAACTCCAGCCCACTCTAGCCATTGTCTTCCACCAAGGTGGGGAGGAAAAAAAAAACTTTGCTCCACCTATTCACTCCTCCCTCTTTTGCAATCTTAGGCAGCCATTGATCTTTTTACAGTATTTTCAGTTTTGCCTTTTCCAGAAATACAGTTGGAATAATACAATACATAGCCTTTTCAGGTTTGATTGTTCCACTTAGCAGTATGTATTTATGGTTCCTCCATATCTTTTTGTGGCTTGATAGCTTGTTTTTTTATACTGCTCAATAATATTTCATTATCTGGAGGTATCAGAGATCATTTACCTATTCAATTTCTGAAGGACATCTTGGTTGCTTCCAAGTTTTGGCAATAATGAATAAAGATGCTGGTATAAACTATGTGCAGGTTTTTGCCTGGAAATAAATTTTCAAACTCTGTGTAGAAAAACCAAAAATTGAAATTGTTGGATCATATGGTAACAATCTGTTTAGGCTGGGGAATGGGGGTCGTGGGGGAAACTTGCCAAATTGCCATCCAAAGTGGCTGTATATTTTACCATTCTACCAGCAATGAATGAGGAACCTGGTATTTTGTGGCCTCTCCAGCATTTAGTGTTATTGCTATTCTGGATTTGGGCAATTCTAATGAGTATATAGTAGTATCTCATTGTTTTAATTTGCATTTACTAGTGACATACAATGTGGGGCACCTTTTCGTACGCTCATTTGCCACCTATCTTCTTTGATCAGGTGTTTAAGGTCTTTGGCCTATTGTTTTAGGATTGTTTATTTTCCAGATTGTTTATTTTCCAGATTGTTTATTTTCCTTCATTGAAGTTTGTTTGTTTATTTAGAACTGGCTGAGATCCCAAGGAGGATCAGAGATGTTATCTGCCTGAGACTGGGGCATACTCTGATTGGTCTGGGCTGAACAAGGCAGACACCCATGTTTGGCATTGTGGTGAATGCTTTGCTTAGGCATACAATAGGAATAGGTTCTCAGAATGTTTGCTTCAAAACAAAAACCTGAAAAGAAGGGTAATATGAGATAAACTGAGATAAATATGGAGGCCCATTCCTAAAATTATGATACTGTGTTTATGCTTATGCAATTTTGGCTTCAGTGTACCCTAGTGCATAATACTTTTATTATATAGACTGCAGTTGTTATGGTTGTTGAGACTTTAAAACTTCAACCTCTTTTAAGCTTTGATTCACAATATATAGCATCAACAACCATGGGATATTGTTTTTTAATTTTTTTTTTCTAATTCAGTTCATATCCATTTTGAACAAACTTAGGACATTCATTATTCCTTCATTTCTCTTAAAAATAAGCCTCTCAGCATTACCTAAATCACCATTATTATGTCCATTATTATTTTTCCTTTTTTCATTTGTTTGCCTTTCATGAAACTCTCCTTAGTTTTATTGGTATCAGTTGCAATGTTTTTAGGTTCACTATCTGCCATCCTATCTGATTTATCATTCCACTTGCTCCTGTATTATCAGGGAACACATTATTAATTTTATTGTTCTCCTAGCTGGCATATTTAAGGACTAGATAAAATTTTCTTTTCTTTCATTTAAGATGAAGACTCACGGTGTTTTTCACTAGTAATGACTTCTTTGCTGTATCGTTTCATTATTATGATCGTGTTCAATATTCTGAGCAGTGATAATTTGACTGAATATCAGCCAGAGTTTAGTTTTGATCTCCTGTGTGTCTATGATTAAAATCCATGAATTTCCCCCCTAGGTAATTCAATATTAATTTAATATATAGCTTAACACATTGTCATTTTATTTCCCCACTTTCCTAATTTATATAGTATTTGGTGTAAGCTATGCCTTTGTTTTTAGGTTGTGTATAAATTGGGTAATCTTACGTTCATAATTGACTCAATAATTTATCTTACAGTATTGGGGAGAAAACAATATTGTAATTCACTTATCCCTTATTTACCATATTTATTATAGATATACACAAATGTAAAAGTCATAGTTGACAATGTTAAAATCATACAGATTTATTAATAACTGAAGATGAAACGGAAACAAGACCAAAGCCAGAGCAGACTGTGGTTCAATGTTGTCCAACAAAAAGAAAGAGAAGCTAGCCCAAGTGGACTTTAGAGAGATTCTGGGCCCAGAGTCAGTAGGCAAGAGAGAGTTGTAATGAAATTGATGTTAAAACTAAATGAATCAACTTAGAGTCTGTATTAGAAAGCCTGCTGTAATCTGTGTTGCTATACCTTACCACCAGGAACAGAGAGAGAATAGGGAGCCTGTGTTATACTCGGGCAATCTAATGCTATTGTGAATGGCTATAATTAAGGCATCCCTGTATTAGCATTTGTTGTGTCATTAGGGAGTGTCCATAACCCAATAACATTCATATCTCCTCACCTTAAAGTGAATGCTACCAGTTGCTTTCCAGAAGTGGCCCCTGGAAAGCTCATGGCACCCCTACTTAGGAATGGTCTAGCTTGTAGCAGATCTACTAACCCAACAGTAAAGAAGAAAAATTCCATCTATACTATCCTTGGGCTTACTTAGTGAATTAAGGACAATTAATTATCCTTATACTTGAAGAATTCTAAGCATGATCAACAACAACTAAACAAACAAAAAAAGAAAAGAAGCAATAAATGAATAAATAAATAAATAAATAAATAAATAAATAAATAAATATCTGAACCAAGAGAAACAGAAATTGTTGAGAAAAATGAAAGTTTGACAATAAGCTAAATTTAATCAATTAAAGTGCATTCATTCCTTAAAAATAAGATGCCAAGAAAAATAAAAATCAAAAAAGAAACCTCAAAAACTAAAAATATGATTTGCACTTTAAAAATAAAAAAGCTACATATTATGTGTTCAAAAACATTCCTCCCAAATCGGGCCACCTGAGTGGCTCAGTAGGTTAAGCCTCCAACTTTTGATTTTGGCTGAGGTCATGATCTCAGAGGTTTTGGATGGGATTCAGGCTCCATGCTCAGCAGGGAGTCTGCTTGGGATTCTCTCTCTCTCTGCCCCTCCCCCTTGCTCTTTGTCTCCCTCTGAAGTAAATAAATCTTTGGAAAAAAAAATAACTTTCCCCCCAAATGCAGAAAAAATATTGAAATAAAACCTATGAAAGAAAAGATGTAGATAAATCATAAATTTTGGAAATGTACAAACTTAAGTGTCAGTTTAGATGATTCCAATTGCATGTAAAGGAAATCTCACTTAAATTATATTAAGAATGCATTTGCTCCTGTATCAGAAATGTCCAGAAATGAGCAAAGTAATGGAAGTTCTGTGGAAAAATTTCAACCTTATTTTCTGTAATTGTCTTAGCTTTGCACTCCTCCTGTGACCCTTGTCCTCTGGCTACCTTCTCTGGCTGCAACTGCAGTTCCTCATGTCACATCTATACACTACTATCCAGATAAGGGAGTATCTTTCCAAGCAGATTCAGAAGGATGGGAAGAAAGCTTCTTTTCCAGAAGCCCTAGCCAGAGCCAACTTCAGAATCCTACAAGCATATTTCAGAGAAGGGCACAGTGGCAGCTTTTCTGGTCTTAGCCTGGGAGCCTGTGGTGTGTTGGAGCTTGTGATTCAGCAGAGCCCTTTGCCCACCTCTCATGTAGGTAGTGAGAATACCCTGGAGTGGGATTTGCAAAACCATAGGGATCACCTACCTGCTATTAGTTGAGGCTGTGGAGAGTGGAAAGGAGAGGTTGACTTCTTTATCCCAGGAGGGCACATGGCCCATGGTCACCTTCCGGCAGGAGGTGGGATAGGCAACTGGTATGCTGCAGGAGCAGAGTCTTAACCTAGGTCAATAGGGCACCTGTCAGTGTTTCTACCCACCCTATAAGTATCCTGAGTTTACAATGCCAGAGAGAGCATGACATTAAACAGCAAATAAAAACATGACAAATCAAGAGAGAAGCAAAAAAAGGAAAGGAAAATGTATTATATTATGATGCCTTTCATGGCACTTTTCTCTCTTGCTTTTTGAAGAAGATACCCTATGTTTTCATTTTTCCATAAACTGCAAATTATCTGGTTCTGACCTCAGAATATATTTTTTCTTGGCATGAGTTGGCCTAAATTGTGCCTTACTTTCAACACTGAATTAAATAGGATGGCAAGGAGAATTACATATAAATTTGAAAGAAAAAAAAATAAAGATGGGGTAGGATTAACTACCCTCAATTTCATGGTTATATGGTAGAGCTGTAATAACTTCAATAAAACTCAAACATCTATTTACAAGAGGGCATTCAGTGCTAAGCAAATGTCCACAACAATCTATGCAATAAAATAGCTATAAAAAGAAGAGAAAAAATGGATGTGATTCAGCTATCAAATAAAAAGAAAAAGAAATTTACTTAAGAGACTAGGCAACATAAAAGAGTCCATTTTAAGATGAACAGAGTAAATGAAAAAATATATATATATATACACATGTTCATAGAATTTCAAAACACAAAAGATATAGAGAAAATCCTTAAGGCAGAAGAGAGAGAGGGAAAAATATATTTCCTAATAATGAGAATCAAAATAACATCAGGGAACGCTTGACATTACAGATACTGAAGTCTTGCTGTCAAATTTCTGAGGAAAAAGGCGTTTTGGAATCATTATCTCAAATTCTAGTCTCAGCTAAATTAATAGTCAACAGTGAAGCCATGAAAGATATTTTCATACTTAAAGGGCAATGAGAATTTGCTTCTGATGACCTTTTTAAGCTCTAGCCAAATAGCAGTGGCACAGGTGGTAGAGGGTGGGACCATATAGAAAGTATGGCCCAGGGATCCCTGGGTGGCACAGCGGTTTAGCGCCTGCCTTTGGCCCAGGGCGCGATCCTGGAGACCCGGGATCGAGTCCCACGTCGGGCTCCCGGTGCATGGAGCCCGCTTCTCCCTCTGCCTGTGTCTCTGCCTCTCTCTCTCTCTCTCTGTGTGACTATCATAAATAAGTAAAAATTAAAAAAAAAAAAAAAAAAAAAAGAAAGTATGGCCCAGGAAATGATGACTCCGTATATAAAGCATTGGATAAATGACTTACAGTAGTCTTGTGTCTTTTCAAAAACATGAGAAAGCATTGAAAAGACACATTTCTAAGAAACAAAGGATAAGAATAAAACATTAAGTATGATTGAAAGCTGAGAAAAAATATGGTGCTGATCAAGGCAGAAAAATGAAAAATTAAGAAGAGTAATCAGAAGCTCCAGTAAAAATTATTCATTTATGAAAGTTACAGTCCAAAGAGGAAAGAAGATAAAGGATGTGGTGGAGAGATTTTTTTTTTTAAATTAAGGATATAATAAAATCAAAATATTTGTTTTTGAAGCTAAAGATAATCAAAATTGAATGCCTATGGAATGATAACAACAGCCATATATAAATGAGAATAAAATATTTAAATTATTGGTACATAATTGAGCATAATTTTCTAGTGACAATAATGTAAGAATTATATTATTTCATAATCTAGGGACACAGAATCAAAATCAATTTCGAAGACAACATAACTCTAAAAGTCTTGAAATGTTAATTTAAAAGTATTATTGATAGATACTGGGGAAATTGGGAAGAAAAATTACACTCAGTACAGGCCCGAGATTCTGTTAGCCATTGATTGAAATAGAACAAAATTTTATGTTCATTTTAAAGTTGAAATCATAATCAGTGATCAAATGATTCAAAGAAATGAAAAGACTCAATGATATAAGTATTATTCAGGAGAGGAGAAAAGAGAATACAATAAATGTACTTTTTATGTTTTATAGGAAGGAGTCAATGAAAATTTTCTTAAATGATAAATGGATAAATGGTTAAACAT
Organism: Canis lupus baileyi; assembly: GCF_048164855.1. Lineage (NCBI taxonomy): Eukaryota > Metazoa > Chordata > Mammalia > Carnivora > Canidae > Canis > Canis lupus. The sequence goes on along the minus strand of NC_132854.1, from coordinate 22,753,868 downwards.
GTTAAAATAAAAAAAAAAACCCTAAGAATTTGCCTTTGAGGAGTTGAACTTGAATAGGCAAGGAAGATTTTGTAGAGATCACATTATTTGTACATGAAACTTACTCATTTTTACGCTATGCATGTAAGAAGGACAATTATCAAAACTTCATGCTCTATTTGGTACCATGCAACTAGTTCAGGCCAATGAGAAGTGACTAGAAGTAGGCCTTCTGCCCATGAACAGCTCTCCACTTATCTTTTTTTCTATTTTCTCCTATCCACAGCAAGAACCACTTAAAGGAGAGCTGCCTATCACAGAAACCCTTCTAAGGAATATCCACATCAGTTTGAAAGAGCAACAAACATTTTATGTGTTAAGCTGCAGAAATTTGGGATTTGTATTTTATACCAGCTAGATATAATTACACTAAATAATTTAGACAAAACTGTTTTGTGAGAAACTCTTCTAAGTGTAAATGATATGCTATCATGTGTACATATCACTCTGATGAAAATTATCTTTAAAATATCAAAGAAAACAAAAGGAGCCTTTGCTCTTGTTTTACCAATGATTAAAATTACATGCAATGCAATTTTCTCAGTATTGTATCTTTAACATCAGGTTTCAGCATTACACTATATGGAAAGCCTATGTCTTTGAAAATTACAAAATCCATATTTTTTCTGGAGGAAGTAAAAATACTCAAAAAGCTAAATGCACCCCCATGTTTGTTTGTAGCATTGTTTACAATAGTCAAGACATAGAATCAAGCTAAGCGTCCATCAATGGATACACGGATAAAGAAAATGCGGTATGCATACACAAAGGAAAAAATATTCAGCCATGAAAAGGAAGAAAATCTTGCTATATATGGCAGACTTGTGGACATTATGTTAAGTGAAATAGGTCAGATGGACAAATATCATATTATTTCATTTATATGTGAATCTTAATACAAAACAGAACTCATAAAGAAAGCAGATTGAAATAAGAAGGTAGGTGAAATGAGTGATAGTAGTCAAAGATATAGACTTCTAGTTATAAAATAAATAAAAGTTGGAGATGTAATGTCCAGCATGATGACTATAATTAATAATACTATATTGTATATTTGAAAGTGCTAAAAGTTTAGATATTAAAAGCTCTCATCACAAGAAAAACTATAATTTTGTATAGTGATGGATGTTAACTAGATTAATTGTGATGATCATTTCACAATATATGCAAATAATGAATCAGTATCTTGTACATCTGAAACTAATGCTATAAGTCAATTATATCCATAAAAATAAATAAAATTAAATGATGAGGCATATGTGTGTATATTTAAATTTAACTAAAAAGCTATAAAATATTTAATTAAATAATATGTGTGCTCATAAGTGAGTGCCTAAACAGAAACAAGATAAGACCATTTATTTGCTAAAAATACATTAAATAAAATGGACTAAAAAATCAGGATAGAGCTCAAACGGACCTCAGAAGTGAACACTGAATGGGTGCTCTATGAGGACCTCACAAAAATGTATGGAATAATTTAAAGCTAATGGACTATAATAATGCTACAGAACTGTTTTATTAATGCAGGAAGAGTGTGAAAGAAATGTTTTTGAGTGCATATTTACAAAACCATAAAATGATTACTGATTATTCTGCAGTGCACTCTGGCATATTAGTAAGCCTACTTCGATATTCACGCAATATATTAGCTTCACACTATCCCATCATAATTTAACCTTTTAAAAAGAAGTGCTATCCCAGACTACTTTGTTTATAAAGTGTAAAAGCATCAGAGTGCATCCGTCAGATATTCCTGCTTGGTAGACTAAAACAAATTTAGTAGCTTAAAGTAAAATCATTTTATTTCGCCCATAATTCTGTAGCTCAGCTGTGTGATTCTTCTGAGGCAGCTCAGCTGATATATGCTGGGTTCTCCTATGCATCTCTTGCCAGCTGATGAGTCAACCAGCTGCTCGATGTTTTAGGATGGGCTTACTCAAGTGTTAGGCAGTTGGCAGGCTGATGAAATAGGGAGATATGCTGGAAAATGCATTTCTGCATCTCATGGTTCCTTGTCACCCAATAGGCTAGCCTGGACTTCTTCCTGTGATATTTCATGGTAGTCTCAGAATTTCAAAAGGGCAGCAAGAAAATGTGCTAGTGTGCAAACACTTTTACAATCTATAAGAAATGGCAACATTCAAAAAAACTAAATGTCAAAACTTAAGTACACTTCATATAGATATATGCATTTCTATTTTTGCATTTGTACAAATGTTATATACATGCACTATTATATATACACAAAACATATATGCATAAACATATACCTTAGGCTTTTTAAAGCATAAATTGATGACATTATGGAATCTTCTCTTTTAGGTTGTCCTCATGGACCATCACCCAATCTCCAGAAATCATACTATTCTGGAATTCACCTGTTCAGAACTTGGAAAACCTATATTATTCTCTAGACCAGGGACAGTTCTTTACTTAGTCCTTGAACATTTACTGAGCACCTAAAACGTGTAAGCCATATTCTGTAAACTATATATTTAGCAATGAAAGAAACAGGTAAGTCTGTGAACCTGTGGAACTAATTTTTTTAATACAAGCTGGAAAAAGAAAAGTTAAAAACATACACATTGAGAAGGTGTTTTGGGGACTTTGCTGTGCAGATTCTTGCTTAATGGATCTACAAAAGATCTAGAATGTCAGTTTATTCTAGGATAATAAATACATAAGTCTTCCTTTGCTGATATTTGATTACAAGTACTTTCCTATGGCATCGTATTTTCCTTTTTTACCACTACTTTCATAAAGAGATGATTTTAATTTTCTGTAGTACAAGACTTCAATACTTGTGTGCCACTGAGAAGTTATTAAAGTGAAATGTGTTAAGTAATTCAGAATTCTACAATAGTCCCAATAGTCTGTTTATTCCAATAATAATACTATGACGCCCATGTCTTGTAATAGTGATATACTCATATATAGTATAAAAATACTTTTGTCCTCCTAAATATTTTAGCATGATTATATCTGTCTTCAGCTTTCTGTATAGACTAGAGTTTGAATGTACAGTTACTATACCAGTTGTTAGTTTACGTAATTTTAGCACTTTTACTGGTACATTCCTTCAGATCTTAATTTTTTTATTTAAATACAAAGGATACTTGGTTTAAAATACTTAAAAAAGCAAACACAATCATAATATATATATCTTCTGGTAATCTTTTGGTAAGCACAAAATAAACAGATCACCTTTATTCAAAATATCTAAAACTTGCAAGCAAACAAGATGTCTTTCAGTAGGTGAATTGTTAAACAAACAGTAATACATCCAGACAATGGAAATATTTAGTGATAAAAAGAAATGAGCTATCAGGCCACTAAAAATGCATGGAGGAAATTTAATACATATTAAAAACTCTAGAAAGTAGCTTCCTTAAAAAGCCAAATACTATATGATTCCAGCCATATGACATTGTGGAAAAGGTGAAAGAGAATGAAAAAGCATTAGTGGTTTCCAGTGAGTTGAGAACAAGGTAAGAAGGGCTGGTAGGTAGAGCACAGGACATTATTAGGTGGTGATACTGTTCTCTATGATCCTGTAATGGTGGATATATGTTATTATGCATTTGTCAAAACCCATAGAATGTACAACACAAATAGTGACCCTAATAGAACCTGGACTTTAGTTAGTAATATTATATCATTATTGGCTCAAGAAGTATATATAACAAGTGTACCTCCCTAATGCAAGATGATGATAAGAGAAACTGTGTGTGTGTGTGTGTTGAGGAAAAGGGATATATGAAAACTCTGTACTCTGCTCATTTTTTTTGGTAAACGTGTACGTATTCTAAAAAAAAATAGAGTCTAGGGACACCTGGGTGGCTCAGTGTTTGACCTCTGCTTTTAGCTCAGGGCGTGATTCCCACATAGAGCTCCTTGCAGGAAGCCTGCTTCTCCCTCTGCCTGTGTCGCTACCTCTCTCTCTCTCTCTCTTTCTGTGTGCGTGTGTGTCTCTCATGAGAAAAATAAAATCTAAAAATAAGCAAATTGATAAAATAAAATAAAAATAGAGTCTATTAATTTAAAAATGACCAACATTCCTATAATGCAGCCCCCAGCTGAGCTAAATAACATGCAAAGAAACAAACAAAAGAAAATTGTAGTCAAGGGGCAGAGAGACTAATGTTAAGAAGGAAATACAATGGCTTCTATTTTTCTTCAAACTACACAGAATCATATTTATTTGGACCTCAATTAGAAAAACATAATTCCTGCTAATAGAATTAGGTTATAATACTCCAGTGCACAAGATATTGTATCACAGAGATGAAGTTAGGGACTTTGATCAAAACTACTATTACCATAGCATTGCTAGCAATTCTACTGGCGCTACTGAAGATGACGGTTATGACAATAAAGAAAACGATGATGGGAGATCCTGGGTGGCGCAGTGGGTTAGTCCCTGCCTTTGGCCCAGGGCGCGATCCTGGAGACCCTGGATCGAATCCCACGTTGGGCTCCCGGTGCATGGAGCCTGCTTCTCCCTCTGCCTGTGTCTCTGCCTCTCTCTCTCTCTCTGTGTGACTATCATAAATAAATAAAAATTAAAAAAAAAAAAAAACAAGAAAACGATGATGATGATATCAACATTAACTTAGCTTTTGGTATATGACAAGTACTTTATGAGTCCATTTACACAACTGGTCTCATTTTATCCTAATGACCATGTGGTGCAAATCCCTAGATTACAAGGGAATAAAAGAAAAACAGAAATTAAAAACAAATACTCTGATATTAAAGCCAGAAATTGTAACAGATAAGGTAGTGATACAATGTTTTCATTAAACATAGAGGAAACAATAAGCAGAACTTGGTAAGGAAAATAATAAAATTATATTAAAAAACAATGTTTCTTAGCCATACCAGAGTAAGAATTTTATTATATACTTTGTTAGAAAGGACTTTTTCATTGATATTGTACTGCTATAAACCATCATACTAATTTTAATACTCACTTAAAATTTCCTTATTTCAAAGGGAATATGTAATGTGCATCTATATTTTATGTCATTTATTAAAATATATAGGCATACTGATACATATGTCACATGATAATAGCATGTACATATATACATAGACATTGATATATTGATTTAAGTGCATACACATATACACATAGATATTTACCTGTATGTTTACAAATATACAATATTGTGCAATGTTCCTAGTTCTTATCATGCAATGTTTTAAAGTTTTCTCAATAAATAACTGCATGTTTTAAATTATTCTTGCTATAGTTAAGATTCAGGACCCCAAGTTAGAAATATAAGTAATAATCATTATAAAATATCTCTTTAAATTAATATTCTTAATTGTCTTTGGAATCTTAAGCAATACACAAGCAGAGCAAACAAATCTAGCAAAAATATGGTATATATTAAAAACCCATGAGCTAAACTTCAGTTGATAAAATTTCAGACACTTTAATAGAAACATTTGAGTCTCACTTTACGGTTATTTCTAATGTATTTAATTATGTGTTTTCAAGATGTGATTAGTGAGAATGAAAGTGAAGGTCTGAGTTTTAATTGTCTCTGCACTCTTCCCCTAAATAGTTTCAGTGGTTGCTTATTTTTAAGTAACTAAGAAAATAAGCACTTGTTATAACAATGTTTAGTGATTGTTGCATTTGTGTAACATACAATTTTATCATGTGTGTTTTTGTGTATAAGTGTGAATATAGTTATAGATATTTGGTGAGCTGTATTTGCTTAAGAAATAATAATAATAATTAATAATAATAATAAGTTTACCTATGCACCAATCTCCAATCTGCTACTACTTACTAACAGAATGTGAATTGCATTATTCTGTTTTAAGTATAATGATTTAAATTTTTTTTCCAAAATAATATATAATGGATGCCCAATATTTCAACTAACCATGAGAACTACCATTCTCATCTTTAAAAAGTAGACTTTTTTATAGTATAGCATTTGCAGACATTTTCCTTCAATTATAATATATTTTTAATCTCTAGAAAGTACCAAAAAGATGTGTTAGCTCTTAGGGGAACTGAATAGGCTGATAAATTAGCATCTTCAAGCTTTTCAAACAATTGGATATTCCTTAACTATATCTGCTTCAAAATTATAGCTGCATGTAATAAATGTAAATAAAAAATATTAGAACATTTTCCAGTTCGAAGATACATCATTTAAATGGGATTTCTGTTCTGTAAATTGAATCAAACCATTTACAAAGTAGTGCTTTTATACTTTTCTTGATGGATGTGAATGAATTCTTTATCATTGTTGCTATCATACCACAGTAGAGAAATCTAAACAGATAGATACAATTTTCACTAAGAACAAGATCAATTTCACTTTTTGGCAGTTTCTAAATTGTGTTTGTCAATTGTTAGTGAAATTATGGAGATAGATGATCACTGGCCCTGACCTTTCATTACTCCAAGGCCACGGTGTGAAGGAGCAGGTTGTTACTGTAAAGTTTTCTTGCTTTGTTTCAATTTACAGGATCTCAGAGTTATTTCTCAAAGCACATAATGAGATAACTGTCTGGAAAAACTTATGGAACTTCCACTCTTACATTTTAGATATCAGATGTAACAGGTGTAACACACTTTTACAAATATGTTCATTCTATTGTACCTACCTACAGCTTAATTTGTTTAATTATACACTATATACTCAAATTTGTGTGTGTGTGTGTGTGTGTAACTGCACCTGGCCTTTTCACTTTTTACACATATTTATTGAATTTACCTCATTATAAATGAAATTTCCTTTGTAGGCAGTGTGCCCTGTATTCATGAAAAGTGTTTCAAGCTTAAAGTTTTAGCTGGAAAATACTTCCAGATGATGCAGATACCCATTTATTTATTTTCTCTTATGCAGATTTATTTTAAAATCAGGAATAATGCATAAAATGAGCAAATGACCCTGAAACAACTCTGGGCTTGTCTATAAACACCCTTGATTTTGAGTGACACTACAGCTGTGATATATAACATGTGTATTGCTGAAATAAATCCAATATGTATGCACTGGTATCATCCAGTCATCTATAGGATGGAAAAATAAATAAACCACTAGTCATTTAAAGATTTCATTCATGTGGGCCTACATCTTACTATTGAGAGCAGCATTTATCACCATTCCTTCTGCCCATCCAAGCTCCACCCTCCCCCAAACACACATGCACCCCAAGGAAACAATTTTTAAGAAAACTATAGCTTTTGGGCAGCGCTCGCAGCTTAATGGTTTAGCGCCGCCTTCAGCCCAGGGTGTGATCCTGGAGATCTTGGATCCAGTCCCACGTCGGGCTCCCTGCATGGAGCCTGCTTCTCCCTCTGCCTGTGTCTCTGCTTCTCTCTCTCTGTGTCTCCATGAATAAATAAATAAAATCTTTTTAAAAAATAATTAAAAAAAGAAAACTACGCCTTTCAATGAATAGTTTATATGCCTGAATCACTTCCTAGGAAAGATAGTATCTGCAATATCATAATTCTCCAACTACATTGCAAAGACAGACAAGCTGATTACAATTTGAGGGTTAAGAGTTTTTGCAAAACGACCCTATTTCTTTCAAAATATTTTCTTTTATGTTGAAACCATTCAGACTAAAGTATTCTCATTCCAAGAACATTCTATTAAACTCAAATAACCCTAGGTAGTAGTATTCTTATTTATTTCCATCTGTTTTCATCACTGAGACAAGTTTATTATCAGCTATTTTAGTATTCACCAGGAATCAAAGTTCAATGTCCTAAATAATATGACTTAGGACCGTTCTTGAATATAAGAAAGTGCCATGTGGGGATCCCTGGGTGGCGCAGCGGTTTGGCGCCTGCCTTTGGCCCAGGGCGCGATCCTGGAGACCCAGGATCGAATCCCACATCAGGCTCCCGGTGCATGGAGCCTGCTTCTCCCTCTGCCTGTGTCTCTGCCTCTCTCTCTCTCTATGACTATCATAAATGAATAAAAAAATTAAAAAAAAAAAAAAAAAAAGAAAGTGCCATGTGGATGCCATTACATAACAGACATTGGGAAGGAAGAACTACCATGGTTTCCTTAAAGGTTGTTCGAGCAGATGGTAGTTATGTAAGGCTGAGGCTTAGTCTTTCTTGTCTACAGTTTTGTTAATACTTTATTATTTTTATACATTTATTTTTCTACACCTTAAGCCTTATATGCTATATCATCTACACCTTAAGCCTTAGATGCTTTTATCTTGGGGCTCCAGTGTCTTAACAAATAGAAAAGATGAAGAATATCCTTCAAAATGATGGAAGAAAAAACAGTGATTTTTATCCAGATAGACTCCAAACTCCGAGTACCTGAGTTTTTCACATCCATTCAGTACATTGGAGCGCATACTCTTTCATATAAAGCTAGATAGAATTTTCTTGCCTATGGCTAGAAAATAAAGCTAGAAAGAATTTTCTTCCCTATGGCTACTATAAGCCATTTCAATAAAATTCTTTGGGGGCAACAATCTTATTATTATTATTATTATTACTATTATTATTAATAAATTATTTTAAATACATCGTGTGTTTTGGCCTGTAAGCTGTAGACAATTGAAAGACACATCTATTTTACTTGCTTATCATTTTTTAAAAGACTTTGTTTATTTAAGAGAGAGAGAGGGTGTGTGCCCACTAAAGGGGATGTGCAAGAGTAGGGAGGGGTGGAGAGAGGGGGAGAAGCAGATTCCCCACTGAGCAGGGAGCCCAATGTGGGGCACCATTCCAGAACCCTGGGATCATGACCTGAGCCACAGGTAGATGCTAAATGAACTGAGCCACCCAGGTGTCCCTCTGTCTCTCTTTTTTTCTTTTCATCAAAAATGTTAACTTTAGTATCACTTAATAAATTTCAATTAATATGTCAAATGAATGGGAAGACTTTGGAAAAATTTTAGTCCATGTTGGTCTTCTATAGATACATAGCTATACAAATGCAAAGATTGTTTTCTAGTTAGTTGTCAAACTCATTCTTCAATGTCTCCACAACTTAAGAAATCAAAGCATTTTACTTCTCACTCTAAAAAAGCTGAATGAAGAAAACTATGTTAGAGCAATTTACTTCTCATTATATTTTTTACATTCTACTGTGTGCTTAAAAAAAAATTGTGTTTTACTCTTTTCAATATATGCTCTAGTTTTTACTTACATGCAAAGTTGTTGGGTTTTTTAATTGTTTATTTTTTGTTGTTGTTATTCTTATATTTTTCATCTATCTGTAAAGGAAAGCAAAGCATATTTTGTGTTTTTCCATAATTTGGTTATGACCACTTTATGCTATCTGTTAAAAAATGAAGAAAAAAATACTTTAAAATGTAGCAAAGGGAAATGGGGGACAATATGACAGCAGATAAAGTGGAAACTGGATGCTTTGCTTGGAAGGGATTTACATTTTTCACAACACTGGGATGACTATAGTTTGTGGCCATTACCTAAATTGAACCCAGGATGAAATAGCACTATGCTATGTTTATTTTTTGTATCTAGCCTCTTTTGCTCAACATTATATTTAGAAGCTCATTCATGTTGCATGTAGCAACAGTGAATTCTTTCTCTTATTTTATTTTTTAATGTTCCATTTTGAAATAATGAGAGATTCAAAAGTTTCAAAAAAGGTATAGCAATGTCTCCTGTACTGCAGCTATTTTTGAGACTATAGAATATTGATACCCAAATCAAAGTCATTATAAGACATTATGTTTATTTATAAATTTATATGTAAATATACAGAGATAATATACTGGTAAATTAAATCCAGAAATAGAGTTTAAAAAATAAAACTGTGATTAATTAGAGCTTATACTGTGAATCTAAGAATGTGTTAATATTAGGGAGCCTCTCAGTATAACTCCACACAATGCCAAATCCCAAAATGAATGGAAAATAACCATGTAATTGTATCAATAAATTGAAAACCATTTATATTATAGTCATTATAATATTGTTTTTATATTAACTTGAAGTAAATTGGAACTTAAATTTCAAAGACAATTTACTAGTTAAAATTTTTGGTTAATAGATCATACTTACTCATGAAAAAATTCTGAGGTTACCATTAAAGTGGTGTATTTTTACTGTCACTGTGGCTATTTTTTATTATCTTGGAGTTTGTGCTATCTCAATAAATTTGGAAATATCACTAAAAAAAGTTACCTGTTTATGATCAAGGCACTTTATAAAATAGAAATAAGAGGAGCCTTTCTTTTCTTAGCATGACAATAAGCTCAGGACACCCAGAATTTTTACATGAAAATCTTGCTAAATATGACTTCATAAAAAATGAGAAAAAATTCAGCAAAAATATTTTAAACTAAAAAAGTGATTAATAGGATTAGTAACTTCTATGCTTAACACTTGTTTGAATTTTTTGACATCTTCAAAGGTTTTTATACACCAATCAGTATTATTGATTTTAAGTTATACATCAATCATTTTAATAAAAAATAAATTTAAGCTACTTTTACATCTATGGTAAAATATCAAATTTTGGTAATAATGAAGTAAATATAAATTAAAATAACAATGAGATGCCATTTTAAAAATGTCAGTGTAGCAAAACCAAATAATTTATAACACATACTGCCCAAGAGATTATAAGGAAGCATGAATTCTCATATATCCTGAATTACTTCCACAGGTTTTTTTTAGGGCTTGAGTTGGGGGGAAATGGCCAATCTTTGGCAATTTTTAAAAAAAGATTTTATTTATTTATTCATGAGAGACACAGAGAGAGAGGCAGAAACATAGGCAGAGGGAGAAGCAGGCTTCTCACAGGGAGCCAGATGCAGGACTTGATCCCAGACCCTGGGATGCTCAACCGCTGGGCTACCCAGGCAACCCAGGCAATTTTTAAAATACACATTTGCTGTGATTCACAAACCACATCTCAAGGAATTTACCTTACAGGCTTATTGACGTGCAAGGGCAAATAATAAATGATAATTTGGGGCAGCCTGGGTGGCTCAGTGGGTTAGTGCTGCCTTCAGCCCAGGGTGTGGTTCTGGAGACCCTGAATCGAGTCCCACCTCAGGTTCCTTGCATGGAATGGAGCTTGATTCTCCCTCTGCCTGTGTCTGTGTCTGTGTCTGTGTCTGTGCCTCTCTCTCTCTCCCTTCTCTCTCTGTGTCTCTCATGAATAAATAAATAAAATCTTTAAAAAAAATCTTTAAAAAATAAAATAAATGATAATGTGCTATTTTTTTAAAAAGCAGTATCAGGGCACCAGGTAGCTCAGTCTGTTAAGCATCTGACTCTTGATTTTGGCTCAGATCATGACCTCAGGGTCCTTAGGTTGAGCCCTGCATCATGCTCTGCGCTGAGTATCGAGCCTGCTTGGGATTCTCTCACTATCTTCCCCTGCCCTTTCCCCTGCTTGCTCATGCTTTCTCTCCTTCAAAAAAGAATTTTAAAGTAATATCTGTTGTTACAAATATATTTATACTAGCAAATGATTGCAAACAACAATTTGCTCACATTAAAAATGCTGTATATCCCAAGACCTGGTACATTATAAACATAGTAAAGCCAGTGAAAAAAAATAAAAATAATTAATGTAATTCACTTTTTTAAGCAATATGTAACTATCCTATCAGATTCTCCTCCTTGTCAATCCATTAGTTTACTTATATTCATCTAGTAGTGGAATATTACATGTTTATAACTAATCAATGTTTCATTAGAGAGAAGTGAAACTTAATTATTATCTTTGTGAGGGTAAAAAGACAATGCTGAAAATCCATACGTCTTAAAACCCTCAGTTAGTTTTATTCAATAGAATATATCTATGTAATTTTTATCTCATGTTTACCCCAATTATATGATTATGTCTCTGTTAGTGATCCAAAACTATAGAATCAACTGCCTAGGCAAATAGGATAAGCTCTGTCAAATGAATGAGCTGAAAATTAGCATCATTTCACTTAATGTATCTAGATAAATCTATTTAGATGATTTACTTTGTAAACATACTGCACTGTTTATTCTTGTGAAAGATGAAAATTATAAACCATATGGCTTGTTAATATAGTTTGAGAGCATGTAAGCTACACTGTTTTTACTGAAACGTGTGTTAATAATGTATTAAGCTCTTTTAAAAAGTTTTAATGAAGGGTAAAAGCACTATAGAGGCTTATCTATTTAGAATGAATCTAAAATACTAACAAGAGATCTTTTGGTCTCTTTTGGTGACTTTTGGTCACCTTCAGCTATGACTTTTACAGAAATATGTGTTCTCTTACTATTTCATAGTGGAAAATATTCATTGCAAGGATCTTAAGGGAGTTCTCTAGGTATCTAATCTTATTTCAAAAACATCTATTGATATATCATTTTACTCTAATTTTTAACAATTGAAAGACTGTTCAATGACAATTAAATATTTCCATTTTCCATGAGTATATATATTTTATTTATAGGAATGTTTAAAGCATTTTTTATCAAGACAAGGGACATATATGTGGTTCAGTGCATTTTTATGCTCTTTCTCTTTAAAAGTTTTTTTTTTTTTATTTTTGGCATTTCCAATAATTATTATCCTTTCCCCTATGGGGTTTCTATTATTCTCTGAGTCCTAGTACTGTCCAACTGCCTTGATAATTATTGCTGCTAAATACTGTGATTATGTTTCTTGATTTAAGAGAGTATTTTTTAATCACAACAGAATATCTAAATTAAAACTGAAAGAAAATTACTTTCTCAATGTTTCCACTTATACTCTATCTATCTACTTATGTAGCTAGGTATAAATAATTTAGTATTTGGAAAGTAATTTAAAATGTAAAATATTTAATTATCCAAGAGTATTTAATCTTATTTCTAAGCATAGTGGACTCTGCATTAGGTTCAAACTAATTACATACCCTGGTCAATTTGGTGTCAGCTAGATTAAATATACTAAGAGTTGAAAAGTGAATAACTACTTAATGGTAGTATGAGTAGCTCTTTACTTACGCAACTTACAGAAAAAAAAATCTGAAGTAAGTACTGGATCTGGAAAATGGCAATTGCTTACTATTCCTTCAACTAGGCTATAATTAAAAGAGTTCATATTTTCCCATTATATTGATTAGAAGCAATGCTCATGTTGATCACTTTTCAATTTATTTATCATAGCAGAAAATATTAGTATATCCATATATGTTAGTATATATGCAGGCATATATTTAACAAATAAATGTGCATGCATTTTCTATAGAATTTACCCTCTAGTGGTGCCTGAGTGGCTCAGTCAGTTAAGTGTCTGACTCTTGATTTCAGCTCAGGTCAAGATCTCAGAGTCATGGGATCAAGCCCTGCTTTGGACTCCAAGCTCAGCTGGGAGTGTGCTTGAGATTCTCTACCTCTACCCCGCCCCCTGTTTGTACTCTCTCTCTCCCCCTCTCTCTCTCAAAAACATAAATTAATAAATCTTAAAAAAAAGAAGATACCCTATATACATACTCTCCCACACTTCCTTAATTTAAAAACTTGTTTTGAAGCTACTGCCATATTAGTGGCTATCAAACTATAAGGCTGCTCCACTGACCTTAAGCTACATATTTATTAAATGATTACATGTGTTATCTGTATACTTTAGACTTTGTTTAGATGATGGAAATGGATCCATTTCCAGGGTGGGGATTCCATATATAATGATGGGAATCACAATCCCATCTATTGTCAGAATTATAAATTCTGTATTCCTGAATCTCTTTATAAACTTGTAACTGGAGAACTGACATAAATCATCTTAAGCTTGCTCTTTGATGAAGCTAATTTGCAGTAGGTCATATAAGACACAATAGCTATAAATGAATAAACTGTAAATAATTTATTCCTTGTCTCCTGTAGCCCTTTAGAAAACTAACCTACATGGCAACAATGATTTTCAGAAATGGTTTTGCTTCTAGGCGTGAAATCATAATCTCAAATCCACTCTAGATTTTTGGCACACTATCTGTCATCCCACCAGAAACTGATACATTTTTATCTCCCTAGTATAACTCATTATCTATACAACTAAATCCTGATCTTTGATATACCTTTTGTTGAGTAAATTACTACAATACAGAACTCATATTAGGCATTGAGTGATGGTCTAGAAACTCTGACTTGATTAAATATCATATCTTACATTGTCCATCATATCAAGGTTTTAAAAAAGCAATTAAACAATATTTTGTTACCTATATTTCTGTTATTTTTTTATATGTAAAATATCAGTTGATAAAAAGACTCTGTTTTTCTTATAATTACAGCTGTGTCAGAAATTGAGAAAGTGAATTGAATTGTGTTTTGGCAGATTCTACTTATACCTTGAACAAAGGCAAGGAGTGTATGTAGTACATCTAAACATACCAGCCTCAATTATATAACCTTTTTCAGATTTACTCTCGAAAAGTTGCTGCCTCTAACCTCGTGCCTTAACTGAAACGTAGACATCAGGCAAACAAAAATCCCTTTGCAGCTTCATGAATGAAATTTACTCACCTGTCCCTTTCGCAAATTTTGTTGGAGACTGGTGTGAATTTTTTTCTCCGGACATTTTGGTGAGCTCTGGTAAAACATCCAAGTTTATTAAATCCCAGTACCTTGATATACCATTCCCTACAATCCTCCTCCCAGTAAGTCCCTCTGTTATATCTGTTTGGGCATTTCACACCTAAATCACAGCTGTCTCTTCATCCAAACATCTAGTAACAAGATATTCCAATAATCATATGTATTATCCATCCCAGCTTCCAGAATCAGTTCCCCAACTGCCTTATCATCAATACCTTCCATTTATACTTTATGTCAGTAGTTCAGTGGCAGTGTCATTCTGACTTGGTGGTCTTTGAATCTTGCCACCTGCGCAGATTACTTAAGCACTTCGTAATCAGTGCCCTTACCTCTAATGCTGGGGATGATCAAATAATAGCCCTAAGTTCATGTTTATGTAATGACCTTCAGCCAATCATTTCATATAAATAATTCCCAGGATTTTATTCTTGCTTTCTTTTACCTACTGATTCTGTATCAATTAAATGAATTCATATTTCACAAATAATAGGATATGCACTTGTGAATTTGGGAATGTGAAACAATCCTTAATCAGCCGCCTGTGTTCCTTTCTTAATTCCTCCTAGGCCATGCTCCTATCTTCACCTTCTGTAATAGTGACACTAAGCATTTTTCAAACCTTTTCACATATCTAGTCAGTGTGCCCTAGAAAGCTCATTTTCTTTCTGGAAATCCTCAAATCACTCTTCATATACAAACTGAAGCATGTTGTAAGCAAAACTTCTACAGATTCACTTTAGTATATTTGAGAATTTCCCCATTATGCATGCATCCAAATTCGTTGTTTCTGTTTTTAATTTTTAAAATATCTTCCATTAAACTTGTTACTGATATACAACATACTGCAGAAAACTAAGGAGTTTATAAGTGCATGGCCTATTGAATTATCACACCTGTGTAGCCACCAATCAGGCCAAGAAATCAACCCATTAAATATCCATTTCCGTGCTCTTAACCTCAAGTCCTTGAGGATAACATCATATCTGACACACCTTATCCATTTAAAATAAATATATAGTTTAGCTTCTTCTTACTTCTAAAATTTGCGGGTAAGTTATGACCCCCAATCATTTTTCAAATTACTATTACCCCTACTAGGAACTTTCCTGAATATTTCTCCTAAATTCTTTTTCATGACTTAGAACATAATTACCAAGTAATGCAGAAAAAAAACGATATTGTTGCACTAGCTTAATTGACTTGATTTATATAGATGACATGATCTGTAATTAGCTTTAAGACTCTTTAGCATAGATGAGCAGGAGTACTTTATTGACTTTTGAAAGACTCAGAAATTGCTTCACTTGGGACCGAAGCCTAGATACTAACATACCACATCCTTACTACAAATATGAAAAAAGTTGTTATTGGAATCCCTGGATGGCTCAGCGGTTGAGCATCTGCCTTTGGCTCAGGGTGTGATCCTGCAGTCCAGGGATGGAGTCCTGCATGGGGTTCACTACATGGAGCCTGCTTCTCCCTCTGCCTGTGTCTCGGCCTCTGTGTGTGTGTGTGTGTGTGTGTGTGTGTGTATGTCTCATGAATAAATACATAAAATCTTTTTTAAAAATAAAATGAAAATGTTATTATGTAATTTAACTAGAAACTGAGTTGAATGCTACTACTAGATTTATTGTCAAGTCTTATTAGAGTGGCTAAAAGACCAGAGATCTGGTGATTTCTTGAAGCTTACAAAATGGGTTCCATAACTCTTTCCTTAATTGTTTCTAATAAATGTTTGCAGGTGTGATGGAATTCAGTCTGAAATTCACTTTCCTTATATCATATTGTATGTTAGCATGCTTATAGGATGGAGACTTACAATAGGAATTTTAAAATACTCATTACAAGGGATGAACCCCTTCAGTCAGTTCACAGCAGCACACCAGTCAATCTTTGTTTATTTATTTTTTTTAAGATTTTTATTTATTCATGAAAGACACAGAGAGAAAGGCAGAGACATAGGCAGAGGAAGAAACAGGCTCCTCACAGGGAGCCGGATGTAGGATTCCATTCCAGGACCCCAGGGTCACGTCCTGAGTCGAAGGCAGATGCTCAACCACTGAGCCACCCAGGTGTCTCCAATCTTTGTTTTATAATATATATTGCATATTTGTATCCCCTCCCTTCCTGTCCTAATTTGTTCTTAACAGGAAGTTTATTTTTCTTAAAAACCTCTCTTAATTGTCCAAAATTCCAGGACTTTCTGTGTATCCAACTAATGTCAACCCTGGTTCCAAATATTAGATAAGAGAGAAAATGTGGGGTTTAACCAGTCTGGCATAGTTACTGCTCCTCAGTGACTTCAGTTAGTTGCTGGTAAACTAGACCTGCCCTTTGTAATGGACATTCATTCCCTGCTAATGTAATCTTCTGCTTGTTTTAAATCCCTGGGCAGTGTGGGCATAATTGAGCACAGCAGCCCATACACATGCAAATAATCATCCTTTTATATTCCCCCACAAACACTATGGCCATCCTTAGCCACATGCTCTGCTGGAGCAAACCCTCCTCCAGGAAATTCAGTCTATTGTATTGCCCACAATTCAATCACCATATTCGTTCCTATCCTTCATGATGTGCTCCTCTTATCTGTGTCTTCTCCTCCAAATATTTCAGCTCATCAAAGGGGTCCTGCAGATTTGAACAGTAGAGTGGAAAGTGAGAATATCAAGCCCTATGCTCCCAGGAGGCTACTTGCTCTGCAGTAGACATTCCCACTCCTACTCTAGTGACAGCTCTGCCGCCAGAAGCATTTGTGAGGAGCTCCCTTTGTGAGGACACAATAGGTCCTTTTACATACCCCCCCTGTCTAAATGTGCCTTCTGTCCTAACATTTGCATGAATAAAAAAGGAAACCATATATCTTCTTAGCAGAACAAATATGGTATGCCCCAAGGTGACTTTCTGTCTCTAGATATAAAGGACAAAGACAAACCTGACGTAAAGTTTAATCTCCTGAAAGCAATAAGGGAGAAGAGTTTGTGTCTATTATTTTCCCATGTAAAATCATCTTGCACATTGAATGATTTATTTTCCTTCAATTTAATTTTTTAAATACACAGATGTAAATACTAAAACACATTCTTTGAATTATCTTTTTTATCATGGAACTTATCTAAATGATACTATTTGTTAAACTTTGTAAATGAATTATATACATATGTATTAAAAATTAAGGTTTTTGAAGGAAAG
The DNA here is from genome assembly GCF_048164855.1 of Canis lupus baileyi. NCBI lineage: Eukaryota > Metazoa > Chordata > Mammalia > Carnivora > Canidae > Canis > Canis lupus. The sequence goes on along the minus strand of NC_132854.1, from coordinate 22,736,086 downwards.
AAAATGGCTTTATTAAAAGATCAATTACACTTTATTATGTATTATAGGTTTAAAATATGTACAGGAATTCAGCTTTCCTGTTTGTGTCACCATGCATACAGACACCCAAATATACCTGCATAAACAGATTATCTTAAACACTATACTGCCATTCGAACAATTTAAACAGATGTAGAGAAAGATTTGTCTGTACATTATTAATTTACCCATCTATGTTGAAATGACATCATTCAGCAGTTTTTTACCGTGTTATTACTTACGAAGGAAAAACAAATTAGAGAGCCATGGCCTGACATATTGCAAAACTTTGAATAGTCTTTTTTGGAGACCTCAAGCTTGGTCTTATTCTGTAGATTAATATTTTCATTCCCGAGAAATCTCTGCATTTCTCATTATCTAGTTCCATAAGCAGAGCCTGGTCAATTCCAGGATTGTTTCTGGATGTGTCTCTCAATTTCGCAGCTGAAATTAAGTTTTCAGCCATATCCTATCTCTAGTTACAATTCTTTCAAATGATTATCTTTCCTGGAGGTAATTTCCACTTTACATTGTACCGCACAGACATCAAGCTGCATGGGTGTGTACTGTCCATAGAAAAATTGATCTCTTATTTCTGATACTATCGTGGTTACAGAGGTTTCTATATTACCAATAACTAGGTTCTTACAAGGTGTCTTTGCTGGATCCAGGAACAACCTAAAGTTACTGTTTACCCACAATTCCCTTAGTTTATCTTATTAGTTCTTCCTGGTTCAGAATTCATGTCAAAATCTTCTCTCTACAATTGTGAAATATTATTCAAAGTTAGATTAACTCATCAGGTTGGGCTTGTGTGTATTCCAGTTTCTCCTGTGATGCACAATGCATATCCATAGAGCAGAGTTCTTATTTCAACACATAGCCTAACCTCAAAAATACCACTAGTAACTTTTCCTTTTTTTCGTAGATATATTCAGGTTCCACATAACAAAAACTCCCTTTCAGGGTCTGCAGTCCTGATAAAATGCCATGTTCTTGGACAGAAGTGATGAGAAACAGCTAACGTCATCCAGTGTCATGGGAGAAGTATTAAATATGGTTGTCCTGGGGCACCTGGGTGGCTCAGTTGGTTAAGGGTATGTCTTCAGCTCTGGGAGCCTACTTCTCCCTCTCCCACTCCCCCTACTTGTGCTCTCTCTTTCGCTGTCAAAAAAATGAATTTAATAAATAAATAAATAAATAAATAAATAAATAAATAAGGTTGTTCTGTGGGTCACTTGTTGAACTGGTTAGAAACCAACCTTCTAGTCTCTGAGGTCAGTAAGAAATGTCGAAACTTAGAGTGAAAGTGTAGGGATCCCTGGGTGGCACAGCGGTTTAGCCCCTGCCTTTGGCCCAGGGTGCGATCCCCGGAGACCAGGGATTGAATCCCACGTCGGGCTCCCGGTGCATAGAGCCTGCTTCTCCCTCTGCCTATGTCTCTGCCTCTCTCTCTCTGTGTGACTATCATAAATAAATAAAAATTAAAAAAAAAGAGTGAAAGTGTAGATTAAATATAAGAATAAATGAAAATGTCTTTCTGCATTTACAAAGGGCAAAGAGATAGTTTTCCCTGACCAAGACTCCCTCAGTGTTTCCTACAGCTTGATTCCACTTTAGACAGGTTTCTTCCTAATTCTAGGTGTTCACTTCAGGAAATTCACTAAGGGAATCTTTTTTTTACCCATTGAGATGCAAATCCCCTCCCAGGCTTTTGTCAGTTTTATAACTCAGGACTGTCTTGTCTTTCTCAAGGAACTGGGAGCCATCCCTTTGAAATGTGATCATAAGAAAGAGCCTCTATCTCCCAGTCTCTGTGGGAGGTATTAGCCTGACTTTGGTAAGTACCAAATAGCAGGGGTACATGGTCTAATCACATTAATCTACCTCCCCAAAGTGTCATCCAGTACTTTTTCTCTAGCTGAATCCAGCACATACAAGCTCTCCCCCAGTTTTCTTTCAGCAGAGCTGGGTTTGGTTCCTCCTTCTAATTGCAGGAGTCTTGAGTAAAAGTCTTTCTTTAGGTTAACTCATTCAGGTGCAATTTCTCTTTGGCATTCCTACCCTGCCTCTCCCCACCCCCGCTTTTTTTTTGACTCTTAGAAATATGTGACTGAGCTTGTTTTCCAGGTTTTACAGTATGGGTTATCTATTAGTTCAGTGTTCTCTCAGAAAACTGTTAGAAGGTACAGGTTTTGTTCTCTTAAGAAGTCCAGAGAATTTATTTTTTCATCTGCTGTGCTGTATAAAATTTCTGAGATTTTATTTTCATTTTGTGTTTCCTTTTGTGCAACCTTACATACACATTATTAAGATTTACTTAGGTAGAAAGAAAAAGGACTTCAAAAAGATCCCCAGTCCCAGTCCCCAGAACCGGTGAATGTGTTACATAGCAAGTGGGATTTTGCAGATGTAAATAAATTAGGAATTCAAGATGAATGATTACTCAAGTATGCCCCATGTGATCACAGGGATCCATATAAGGGGAAGAAAAGAAGAGGCAGAGGCAGAATAGGAGCTGCAATGACAGAAGCAGAGGATGGAGTAATGAGCCAAGGATGAGTCCAGGAATGTGGGCAAGCCTCTAGAAGCTGAAAGAAGCAAGGAAACAGCTTCTCCCCCTAGAGTTCACTGAGTATGCAGTCCTGCAGACATTCTGATTTTAGGATTTCTGACACTTGGAACAGTAAGAACATACCTTTATATGATTTAATCCACTAAGTGTATAGTATTTTGTCACAGCAAGATAAGCAATGAATATACGTACTCAATTATTGTGTTCTTTTTCTCTTCTACCTTGCTACAGAAGAATCTTCGGGTTGGCAGGATTGTTTTATTTTCCTACTAGTATAGAAATAGAAGATGTGCAATCATATGATACATGTAAACAATAATCTGTAACCTCCTGTGATGGTTGTACTGAATGTTTGTCTCCCTAAAATTCATTTGTTGTAATTCTTTTTTAAAATTTTTTTAATGGAGTTCAATTTGCCAACATATACCATAAAACCCAGTGCTCATCCCACCAAGTGCCCCCCTCAGTGCCCATCACCCAGTCACCTGCCCACTTCCCTTTCCACTACCCTTTGTTTGTTTCCCAGAGTTAGGGGTCTCTCATGTTTTGTCACCCTCACTGATATTTTCACTCATTTTCTCACCTTTCCCCTTTATTCCCTTTCACTACTTTTTTTTTATTCCTCAAATGAATGAGACCATATAATGTTTGTCCATCTCCGATTGACTTATTCACTCAGCATAATACTCTCCAGGTCAATCCACGTTGAAGCAAATGGTGGGTATTTGTCATTTCTAATGACTGAGTAATATTCCATTGTATACATAAACCACATCTTCTTTATCCATTCATCTTTCGATGGACACCGAGGCTCCTTCCACGGTTTGGCTATTGTGGACATTGCTTCGGGGTACAGGTGTCCCGGAGTTTCACTGCATCTGTATCTTTGGGGTAAATCCCTAGTGCAATTGCTGGGTCATAGAACATATATATTTTTAACTCTTTTAGGAACCTCCACACAGTTTTCCAGAGTGGCTACACCAGTTCACATTCCCACCAACAGTGCAAGAGGGTTCCCTTTTCTCCACATCCTCTACAATATTTGTGGTTTCCTGTCTTGTTAATGTTCCCCATTCTCACTGGTGTGAGGTGGTATCCTATGGTGGTCTTGATTTGTATTTCTCTGATGGCCAGTGATGCAGAGCATTTTCTCATGTGCATGTTGGCCATGTCTATGTCTTCCTCTGTGAGATTTCTCTTCATGTCTTTTGCCCATTTCATGACTGGATTGTTTGTTTCTTTGGTGTTGAGTTTAATAAGTTCTTTACAGATCTTGATACTAGTCCTTTATCTGATAGGTCATTTGCAAATATCTTCTCCCATTCTGTAGGTTGTCTTTTAGTTTTGTTGACTGTATCCTTTGCTGTACAAAAGCTTCTTATCTTGATGAAGTACCAATAGTTCATTTTTGCTTTTGTTTCCCTTGCCTTCATGGATGTATCTTGCAAGAAGTTGCTGTGGCCCAGTTCAAAAAGGGTGTTGCCTGTGTTCTCCTCTAGGATTTTGATGGATTCTTGTCTCACATTTAGATCTTTTATCCACTTTGAGTTTATCTCTGTGTATGGTGTAAAAGAATGGTCTAGTTTAATTCTTCTGCATGTGGCTGTCCAATTTTCCCAACACCATTTATTGAAGAGACTGTCTTTTTTCCAGTGGATAGTCTTTCCTCCTTTGTAGAATATTAGTTGACCATGGAGTTGAGGGTCCACTTCTGGATTTTCTATTCTGTTCCATTGATCTATGTGTCTGTTTTTGTGACAGTACTACACTGTCTTGAAGACCACAGCTTTGTAGTACAACCTGAAATCTGGCATCGTGATGCCCCAGCTCTGATTTTCTTTTTTAATATTCTCTTGGCTATTCGGGGTCTTTTCTGATTCCACACAAATCTTAAGATGATTTCTTCCAACTCTCTGAAGAAAGTCCATGGTATTTTGATAGGGATTGCATTACATGTGTAAATTGTGCTGGGTAACGTTGACATTTTCACAATATTAATTCTTCCAATCCATGAGCATGGAATATTTTTCCATCTCTTTGTGTCTTCCTCAATTTCTTTCAGAAGTGTTCTATAGTTTTTAAGATATAGATCCTTTTCCTCTTCGATTAGGTTTATTCGCAGGTAACTTATGCTTTTGGGTGCAATTGTAAATGGGATTGACTCCTTAATTTCTCTTTCTTCAGTCTCATTGTTAGTGTATAGAAATGCCACTAACTTCTGGGCATTTATTTTGTATCCTGCCACACTGCCAAATTGCTGTATGAGTTCTAGCAATCTTGGGGTGGAGTCTTTTGGGTTTTCTATGTAGAGTATCATGTCATCTGCGAAGAGGGAGAGTTTGACTTCTTTGCCAATATGAATGCCTTTTCTTTCTTTTTGTTGTCTGATTGCTGAGGCTAGGACTTCTAGTACTATGTTGAACAGCAGTGATGAGAGTGGACATCCCTGTCTTGTTCCTGATATTAGGGGAAAGGCTCCCAGTGTTTCCCCATTGAGAATGAAATTTGCTGTGGACTTTTTGTAGATGGCTTTTAAGATGCTGAGGAATGTTCCGTCTATCCCTACATTCTGAAGAGTTTTGAACAGGAATGGATGCTGTCTTTTGTCAAATGCTTTCTCTGCATCTATTGAGAGGATCATATGGTTATTGTTATTTTCTCTTGTTGATATGATCTGTCACATTGATTGTTTTACGAGTGTTGAACAAGCCTTGTGTCCCGGGAATAAATCCTACTTGGTCATGGTGAATATACTTCTTAATGTACTGTTGTATCCTATTGGCTAGTGTCTTCTTGAGAATTTTTGCATCTGTGTTCATCAGGGATATTGGTGTATAATTCTCATTTTGGGTGGGTCTTTGTCTGGTTTTGGAATTAAGGTAATACTGGCCTCATAGAACAAGTTTGGAAGTACTCCATCTCTTTCTATCTTTCAGAACAGCTTTAGTAGAATAGGTATTGTTTCTTTAAACATTTGATACAATTCCCCTTGGAAGCCATCTGGCCCTGGACTTTTGTATTTTGGGAGGTTTTGATGACTGTTTCAATTTCCTCCCTGGTTATTGGCTTGTTCAGGTTTTCTGTTTCTCCCTGTTCCAATTTTGTTAGTTTGTGGTTTTCTAGAAATGTGTCCATTTCTTCTAGATTGCCTCATTTATTGGCATATAGCTACTCATAATAAGTTTTTAAAATCGTTTGTATTTCCTTGGTATTGGTGGTGATCTCTCCTTTCTCATTCATGATTTTGTTAATTTTAGTCTTTTCTCTGTTCTTTTTAATAAGGCTGGCTAATGGTTTATCTATCTCATTAATTCTTTCAACGAAACAACTCCTGGTTTTGTTGATCTGTTCCACAGTTCTTCTGGTCTCAATTTCGTTGAGTTCTCCTTGAATCTTTATTAACTCTCTTCTTCTGCTGTGTGTAGGTTTTATTTGCTGTTCTTTCTCCAGTTCCTTTCGGTGCAAGGTTAGCTTTTGTATTTGAGTTATTTCCAGTTTTTGGCTGGATGCTTGTATTGTGATGTATTTCCCTTCAGGACCACTTTTGCTGTATCCCAAAGATTTTGAAGAGTTGTTCATACTCATTAGTTTCCATGAATCTTTATTAATTCTACTCTAATTTCCTGGTTGACCCTTTCATCTTTTAGCAGGATGGTCTTTAACCTCCACATGTTTGAAATCCTTCCAAACTTCTTCTTGTGATTTAGTTCTAGCTTCAAAGCATTATGGTCTGAAAAAATGCAGGGGACAATCCCGATCTTTTGGTATCAGTTAAGACCTGATTTGTGAGCCAGTATGTGGTCTATTCTGGAGAAGGTTCCATGTGCACTTGAGAAGAATGTGTATTCAGGTGCATTTGTATGTAAAGTTCTGTGAATATCTGTGAAATCCATCTGGTCCAGTGTATTATTTAAAGCTCTTGTTTCTTTGGAGATGTTGTGCTTAGATACCTATCAATTGCAGAAAGTGCAGTGTTGAAGTCTCCCAGTATAAGTGTATTATTATCTATAAGTATGTCTTAACTTTGGTTATTGATTGATTGATATACTTGGCAGCTCCCACATTCGGGGCATAAATATTCATGATTGTTAGGTCCTCTTATTGGATAGATCCTTTAAGTATGATATAGTGTCCCTCTTCATCTCTTACTACAATCTTTGGGATAAACTTTAATTTATCTGATATGAGAATTGCTACCCCTGCTTTCTTTTGAGTACTATTTGAATGGTAAATGGTTCTCCAACCTTTTATTTTTAGGCTGTAGGTTTCTTTAGGTCTAAAATGAGTCTCTTGTAGATAGCAAATAGATGGGTCTTGGTGTTTTATCCATTCTGAAACCCTGCACCTTTTGAAGGGATCATTAAGCCCATTCACATTAGAGTTACTATTTAAAATATGAATTTAGTGTCATCATAATACCTATTCAGTCCCTGTTTTTTGTGGATTGTTTCCTTGGACTTCCTCTTTCTTTTACAGAGTCCCCCTTAATATTTCTTCCAGAGCTGGTTTGGTGGTCACATATTCTTTCCGTTTCTGCCTTTCTTGGAAAATCTTTAGCTCTCCTTCTATTCTGAATGAGAGCCTTGCTGGATAAAGTATTCTTGGTTGCATGTTCTTCTCATTTAGGACCCTGAATATATCCTGCGAGCCCTTTCTGGCCTGCCAGGTCTCTGCTGTTAACCTAATACTTCTCTCCATAAAGGTTAGGGATCTCTTGTCTTTTGCTGCTTTAAGGATCTTCCTTTATCTTTGGAATTTGCAAATTTCACTATTAAATGTTAGGGTATTGAATGGTTTTTACTGATTTTAGGGGAGGATCTCTCTATTTCCTGGTTCTGACTGCCTGCTTCCCTTCCCAAGTTAGGGAAGTTCTTGGCTATGATTTGTTGAAATACACTTTCTGGTCCTCTGTCCCTTTCGGCACCCTCGGAACACCAATTAAATGTAGATTTTTCCTTCTGAGGCTGTCATTTATTTTCCTTAACCTTTCCTCATGAGCTTTTAATTGTTTTTCTCTCTTTTCCTCAGCTTCCTTCCCTGCCATCAACTTGTCTTCTATGTCACTCACTCTTTCTTCTACCTCATTAACCCTTGTTGTTAGGACATCCAGTTTGGATTGCATCTCATTTAATTGTTTTTTAATTTCGACCTGATTAGATCTAAATTCTGCATTCATAAAGTCTCTTGAATCCTTTATGCTTTTTTTCCAGAGCCACCAGTAGCTTTGTAATTGTGCTTCTGAATTGGCTTTCTGACATTGAATTGTAATCCAAATTCTGTAACTCTGTGGGAGAGAGGACTGTTTCTGATTCTTTCTTTTGTGTTGAGTTCTTCCTTCTAGTCATTTTGTTCAGTGCAGAGTGACTAAAAATAAATTGTAGTGGAAAAAGGAAGGAAAAAAAAAAAGGGGGGGGAAATAAACAAAAAACAAAAACAAGGAGGGGTACTCTCTTATTCTATATACTGTAAGTCCCTTAACATCCCCTGGAACTTTCCTGCGCTGCTTAGTCAAGAACTTGCACTTCCCCTGTCCTGCCAGCTGGTCTTCTGGGGGAGGGGCCTGCTGTGCTGATTCTCAGGTGTGTGCACCTGGCAGAGCTGCCCTGTCCCTACCAGGTGCACGGTTCGATTGGAGCTGTTTATCCTGTGAAGCTCCTGCTCCCTGGCGGCCCTGCTCAGTCCCAGGTACAAAGTGACACCAGGAGGAACAATGGCTGCGTCCAGCTGTCCAGCCCTAGAGTCAGCTCCCGCAGTAACTACTGCAGTCTCCCTGTCCGCAGGGGCCTGGATGCTCCGGGGTGCGGGGGGGCACTAATCTGCACAGCTTGGGGGCCCTGGCCGCAGGGGCGTCCTCACTGTCCTGTGTCCTCCCGGTCTCTGCCTGTCCCAGGGGAAGCACTGGATCCTGGGCTTTGTCCCCTGGTGCCCTGGTCTCTGGGGCCTGTGCCGCTGGAATCGTGCTCTCCCCTAAAGCTGGGGCCCCGCAGCTCCCTCCTTGTGGAGCCGCCTCCTGAGCCACCACCTGAGCTGCTCCCGGGCACCTCTGGGCACAGCTCCAGCCCTTTAGGGAGCTCTGCCGCAGTGTGTGGCATGCACTTCCCCGGGGGCACCTCCTCTGTTTGTGACCCGGGGAACCTGGGGGCTCTGCTGCCCCTCCTGGGATCCTGTCTGAGTTCCCTGAGAGCCTTTCCATCCGGGAAGATTCGTAAAGATTCTGCTTCTCTGGGACTGGGCTTTCCTGTCCTGGAGACTCTCGCCACCCGCCTTAGCCCAGCTCCTCGCAGGGGTCCCTTCCCCTTGGATATTTATTTATTTATGTATTATTTATTTATTTATTTATTTATTTATTTATTTATTTATTATTTATTTATTTTTCCATCTTCCTACCTTGATAGAAGCGTGAACTCTTCTCACTGTAGCGTTCCAGCTGTTCTCTCTTTAAATCTCAGGCTGAATTCGTAGGTTTTCAGGTTGATTTAAAAGTTATCTAGGTAAGTTGGTGGGGACAGGTACTTGGGGACCCTACTCTTCCCCCTTCTTGCCCTGCCTCTCCATATGTTGCAATTCTAAATCCCAAGTTTCTGATGTTAGGAGGTGAGAACTATGAGAGGTGATTAACTCATGGATGCTCATGAATGTGATTACCCCCCTTATCAAAGAGATCCCAGGGAATTCTCTCACTCTTTCTCTACCCTGGGAGGACACAGTGAGAAGACCTGTGAATCAGAAAGCGAACCCTCAACAGACACTAAATCTGCTGGTATCTTGATCTTGGAGTTCCCAGCCCATAGGACAAAGAGAAACACATTTTGTTGTTTAAGCCAGAGTGTATGATGCTTTTTTAGAGCAGCCCATATTGACTAGAAGACTATGGTGCTTTGTCATTTCTTCTATAGTGCAAGTCCAAAGTTACTTGTCTTTTACTAGTTAATAATGCACTTTTAAAATTCTGTAGTAAACCCCTTTGGTAATAATAAACTAACAAAGGATAGGGCATTTTAAATAAAATATAAGTACTGCTTTTTCTTTTTTTTGGAAGTTCATGATGAAACCAATATTTGTTGACATTAGGCATACCATGACAGAGAAGTGTAGTGGATATATCATTGAAATTATGAGACTAGACATCCCAAATGTGCTGAAGAAACATCACCATCCACTCCAACAGTGAGTGCTTATTTTTTTTAAGATTTTATTTATTTATTCATGAGAGATACACAAAGAGAGAGACAGAGACACAGGCAGAGGGAGAAGCCGGCTCTAAGCAGGGAGCCAACATGGGACTCCATCCTGGGTCTCCAGGATCATGCCCTGGGCTGAAGGTGGCGCTAAACTGCTGAGCCACTCTGGGCTGCCTGTGAGTGCTTATTTTAAGAATGTGGTGAAAATATTGCATGGGCAACTGCATAAATAATATTTTCATATCTCTCTGAAGATTCCTTTTTTTAATTTAGGTCAAATGATTCTTTTTCTAAATTAATTTTCATCATTTTAATCAAAGTTTTTTTTTATGTACTTAGAAAATTGAATTGGTATTTGTGAATTTGTTAGCATAAGAAAATATTTGCAAACAGGGACAGGCACACAGTTTTATAACAGTATCATCTGATGCATTAAACAGAAGATCGGGTAGCTGCAAAAATGGTCCCAAAATATTCGATTTATGAAATCAAAGTACATTTCATTAAAGGTAGGTTATGTGACATTTTAAAATATGTTATAAATTTAGTTAAAAATTACATCAATAATAATTTTTTTTGCAATGATAAAATGCATTCTAAATTTGGTGAGGCAAATGTCATTTATAAACAACATTTTTTGTTAAATTCAGAAAACTGTGGAGCCAAATGACTTTGCAATTGGTTGTCGTAAATATATAATTCATGATTCTATCCCTACAAGATGTAGTGTTCTACCAATAATAAGAAGCTCAAGTTATTAAAGGTTACACACAAATACACACACATATAGCACACACCACAACTTTTTAATTTTAATTTAAGGAGCCTAATGCTGTTGCTGAAGGAACAAAAATACTCCAACATGATAATGGTCACTTTCTCTTTTGGCTCCTTACTGTTAATTAGAATTTAAGATATTATAGAATTTGGACAAATTAGTTACATGCACTGGTATTCAGTGCTATTTATTTATTTATTTATTTATTTATTTTTTACCAAATCACCGTTAAAGTTGCCAAATGAAGCTCCAAAATATTCAACTCTTAAAGTTTTGTAGAGAATTGGAATTAATGTCAAAAATGCCAACAAAAAGCTATCAGAATTCATCCCACAAAACCAAGACAAATAGAAATAAATTAAATACTAAAGTACTATTTAATTTTAAAATTATTTGATTGAACTTGGAGTATTGGAGCATGTGAAAATAATACTTTGATGGGTTATGTTTTTATTAGGTAAATTCATAATATTTACCTGAATGGAATGAAAATGAACAAATCGAAAATTTTATAGCATATATATTTTGCAATATATCCAAATATTTATAAATAGTGATGTTAATTGATAAGTATTATCTTCTTAAAACATTTGGCAAAAATAGACTGAATGGAGGCAAAACATAAATAAAAACAAATTATATTTATAAAAATATTTGGCCTTAATTTTTACAGATTTGAATTAAAAATGGAATTTTAAAAAGTCCTGCATTTAACTAACTCTATTTTTGGCTCACCAGGAACCTTAGCATATTTAAAGAGAGTATTCTTTAGAAAAAACTCTATATTCTCTAGAGAAGTGTAAGATGAATTGCTGGCCCTTCCAAAATTTTTAATCATGAAAATGCAATGATACAGAAAGCTCTACACAATTATTTAAAAATTAAAAATAACTTGATCACATTGAAAAATCAATTAGCTTTTAAGGAAAACATACTGATGTTAGAAACAGCTAGGCTCAGAAGCTCATTAGAGGACTTGAATATGTAACAACAAATTACACTTTTATGTTACCTTTTAATAATTAGGTAAACAGCATACTCCTTTATTTTGCTTTTATTTGGATGCATTTATAATATTTTCATTGTATGAATAAACTTGACTTTGAGAATGGCTCTTCAGCAGAATTATTCCATAGGTCTACCAACATGATACAATGAATTGGTCAGACAATAACAATATTACCAAATTGTATTCATTTTGTGTTTTGTTTTAGTTTTTGTTTTTAAATATTTTATTTATTTATTCATGAGAAACACAGAGAGAAAGGCAGAGACATTGGCAGAGAGAAAAGCAGGCTGCATGCAGGGAGCCTGACACAGGACTTGATTCCTGCATCTTCCTTGGTCTCCAGGATCATGCCCTGGGCCAAAGGCAGGTGCCAAACCGCTGAGCCACCCAGGTGTCCCAATTGTATTCATTTTGTTGCATCATTTCATTCTAAAATAATTTCTGGTTTTGACATTAGGTATATGACCACTTCAATCACAACTTTGTCTCATTCACATAGAGTAAGAGAGAGAGAAATCCAATCCCATATCATCCCACAATAGGAGATGATTCTCCAGAGAACCAACATTTATCACATTGAGGCCACCCCTCCTCTGGTCCTTGGAATCTGCTACTTTATTCTTTCCTCATTGTCCCATATCTTCCAATGAACTCACTCTCGATTTATTTATTTCTCACAGAGATTTTGTGAACCAGTGCACATACATTTCCCTTATATCCCATCTGCATGCAATATGCCCAACGTCCTAATTCTGATGTTGTTTTTGGGGTGTGTGTGTGTCTGTGCACATGCACGTACTACTGAGAGAGGGAGTGTGAGGGAGAGAGATTCTTTTGGTGGAGTAGAGATAGGGATTGTGGCATGATTTACAACCAAAACACAACATAGAATAAATAAAATTGTACTGAAATCATGGATTGGTGGAGAATCCACATGAGTTTAAATAAGTTCTTCCTTTTTATGCTTTCTTTGAGCCTTTCCACAGGGACATCTCTTCTTCACCACACTTCCAGAATTTTTGGTTCCCAAGTCATTCCTGTATCCTCTGTAACTCTTGAGATATCTCTTGATGTATTTTTATTAAAGGTACACTAAGAATAAGCAATTAATATGAGAATATAGGAGAATTTTCATTAGTTCTAACTATTTAACTAATAGTCATCCCATGTGTAAAGAAAGATGGTTAAATTAAAATACATCAAATGCAATTTTGAAAGGAAGTAGTCACTCATGATGGTGCAAAGAACACAGTTTCAAAGTTTCAGTTTATTGAAAAGATTTTTACAAGTCTTTGACATAATTTAAAGGTTGAGAATAAAAAATTAATGCTACCTTTACACCTGAAACAGTGCAAGGAATGGTCATGATGGTTTACTTGTTAACTATTGTATGTATTAAAATATTACAATTGTCATGGTTTATATCTATTTTTAAAATGTTAATGAATCCTTTCTTTAGGATTTTTTTTGGGGGTTTGTAAGCTTGAAAACTATTTTCAAGTGGAAATCACAAACTGAAGTTACCTAAGAAAAGATATAATACCTGCATACTCACCCAAACACACACCACGGGAAAGAATTCAAACAAAACAATGACACTGTTAACACTTCAAAATTCCATTCTACTGTCAGTAATGTACATATGACTTATTTGGTTTGCTCTTGAAGTTTGCCAATGATGTAGGTAAAAGACTACTTTCATAAATTATTTCTTACAAGGTGTTGTGATAAATTCATGCTGATATGGAATTACAAGAAGGAGAAATGTCCAAAATTTTTTTAAAGGAACAACAACAACAGAAAAGCCAATTTTCCTTTTCCTCCCCTCCATGATTTCTGTTTAACACAGTAATGATTTTAGATACTCTGAGCTAAATGCTATCAGTATTTATGGACAGAAAAATTCAGCTTTTCCAATTATAAGATTCATGTGTTTTATGTGCAATAGGGAAATAAATAGGAAGTACTTCAAATGTATAGAGCCACAAAAATTATTTTTAAAAAATTTAAAAGATTTTATTTATTCATGAGAGAAAGAGAGAGAGAGACAGAGACAGAAACAGAGACAGAAACAGAGACAGAGACAGAAACAGAGACAGAGGGAGGAGAAGCAGGCTCCATACAGGAAGTCCAATATGGGACTCAGTCCCAGGACTCCGGGATCACACCCTGGACCAAATGCAGACACTCAACCGCTGAGTCACCCAGGTGTCCCAAGAGCCACAAAAATTCAACCACAATCATGAGAGGGGAAAAAAAGAAGAATAAAGGAAGAGTGCAGAACAGTCTCCTATTTTCTTTCAAACTTTTGTGGTTTCTCTCTGGCTTTCCACCTGTGAGATCACTCTTCATTCCGTCTTTCAACTGGACAATTACTCCAGGGAATAAGTCTATATGGGGTCAAAGCTTGCTGTGTGCAGAAAGAGCATCCCCGTATAATTTTTTTTTTCTCCAAAAGTCTCACTCTACTTTTTGACTAGAGAGGACAAATAAACCTACCTGACAATTATCCTGAGAGTATTTTATTTTTAAAGGAAACATTTGACCAGAAGGAAAAAATATAAAGAGATCTTCTTTCCCTAACTGTTTTTAGGCAAAGATTTCATATTTCTGTTGATTGTTAGAATCACCTAAAATATCCGATGAGGTTAAGTGTAAATTTATCTTGTGGATTAAAATAAGAAAAATTCCTAGGAGGCAGAACTTAACTTCAAAATTTTAACTTTGGACAACAAAAAATACCTATATATCCAAGGCATTCAGAATACTGTTTTAAAAATTAATAAACCTTTTATAGAAGCATCTATATGATTGCATGCTACAATCAATTATTTTGAAATATTATGGTGATAAAAAAAGAATCATTATAGTGGTAGAAGTTTGTATAGAAATACACTCAAGTAATATTAATATGTATTTGCTTTTTGACTTTTTAAAATCCTCCTACATAGGAAGCAGCAGACTATAAGGTTGGTATCTCTTTATAAATAAGAGTTTTAAATAGAACATTTGTATCATGTCAGTGGAAAATCTGAATGATTTGAGATTTATTAGTGGAGGAAACTGGGGATTGCTGGTTCTGATCTGTTTGATTATTAGGTAAATTATCCACTAAAAACACTTACATATACTAAATAAAATAAGAATAAACATTGACTAAGCTATACCAGGCTCATGGATGGAAAGATATAACAGAGTTACCATGGTATTCCTTCCAAATTTGTTCTATAAAATAAATGGGATTCCAAAATGCAAATAACTTTTGTAACAGACTTTTCTTTTTTTGAAATATTTTATTTATTATTTGTTCATGAGAGACACACAGAGAGAAGCAGAGGCACAGATAGAGGGAGAAGAAGGCTCCTCACAGGGAGCCCAATGTGGGACTCGATCCCTGGGCCTGAGATCATGCACTGAGCCAAAGGCAGATGCTCAATCGCTGAGTCACCCAGGTATCTCTGTAACAGACTTTCCTAAGATAACTTTGTTTTTTTATAGGACCAAAGGATCTGTCACAGAAAACATGATTTACATGGTCTAAAAAAAAAAATTGCTTATAGCATCTCTAAAAGAACCACATTTGGTTCTATTCCTGGTTCTGCATTAGATTTTGTAATAAAATAATAAATAATTTTCATTATTTGCTTGATTCTGTTCCATACATTTCTGTTTTGATGCCAGGATAAACTTTGTTTACTGATTCTCCAATGCTTTTCAAATATCTAATTATAGTATATAAACACACTGAATTTTATTACATCTTTTCTCTATTCTCTTTTTTTTTTTTTTTTTTTTTTTTTTAAATTTTTATTTATTTACTTATGATAGTCACAGAGAGAGAGAGAGGCAGAGACACAGGCAGAGGGAGAAGCAGGCTCCATGCACCGGGAGCCCGATATGGGATTCGATCCCGGGTCTCCAGGATCGCGCCCTGGGCCAAAGGCAGGCACCAAACCGCTGCGCCACCCAGGGATCCCTCTTTTCTCTATTCTCATTGTGATTAAGAATGCAGATTAATAATATGAAAAGATATTGTTCTAGCAGGTCTGATGTATATTCTTTTTTATGAGAATTTTTTTTAAATTTATTCATTTGAGAGATAGAAAACACGAGAGTATGAGCAGGGGGAGGGTTAGAAGGAGAGGGAGAAACAGACAAAGGAGCCTGATCTAGATAGAACTTGACCCCAGGACCCCGGGGCCCACTGAGCCAGCCAGGTGTCCCCAATGTGTATTCTTATTCTTATGCAGTTGGGTGGAAAGTAGGGAATGGCCAGATTTGGAGACCAAAAGAAAATGCTATCAACAAAATTGCTTTGACTAATCCCCCTGTACCTTGTATTTCCCACCCCCCACCATTCAAAACTTGATTTCAGTGCTTAACATCTCATTGCCTATTAATGTGACCTCATCAGATTCCAGTTGACCAGTTTAGTTATACTGTGTCAGTTTTACTTTTATTTAGACCAATTAACCAAACTTTTGTAGGCTCAGAGAGCTACTATGACCATATTATTTCTTTTTTAAAAAATATTCTATTTATTTATTCATGAGAGACACACACAGAGAGAGGCAGAGACACAGGCAGAGGGAGAAGCAGGCTCCATGCAGGGAGCCTGACATAGGACTTGATCGCGGGACTCCAGGATCATGCCCTGGGCTGAAGGCAGGTGCTAAACCGCTGAGCCACCCAGGCTGCCAGACCATATTATTTCTAACAAATGCCCCTACATGCACATTCTCATTTTATTCCATGCTTCCACACCTTTCTTTGCCTATCCCAGCACACACCTATTCTTATCTGTTCTGGTATCCATACTACTTCTTTTAAAAATTACTCTCCTCCTACCTACCTAATTTCTCCATTTTGTCTAAGACAAAAGCATTGAAAATGATTAATTAGTACTTGACATTTATTTTTTCAGTGAGTGAATTTTCAAACAGTTTATTTTCAAATGGTAAAGGCAATAGCAAAAAGAATGAACAATGTTGAATGAATTCAACATAGATATGCCTCTACTGTCTATGGTATGGGGGGCAATTTTGCCATTTATGTATTTACCTATTTCTTGATATCTGAGATATTTATGTTGGGAAAAATAATAGTTACAATTTATCTCATGATATCAGGAATTCATTTGTTAAACATTTCAAATAGTTTTTCTCTGAGTGTCACCAACAGATCCATTGGAATCATGTCTAATGACCATTAATTGGTATTTCCAAGTTATTATTTTATTTCTGAGATCTTATCTACTTAAAAGTAAAAGCATATACGAATTTCCATTTTTAGTTTGTAATATAATGTGAAGAATTGAGCACTAGGTCCATTTTCATCCAGAATACATAGAGGTAAACTTTATTTTATTTTTTATTGTATTCAATTAAACAACATATAGTACATCATTAATTTCAGATATAGAGTTCAATAATTCATCAGTTGTATATAATACCCGCTGTTCATTACATAACATTCCCTCCTTAATGCCAATCCACCCAGTTTGTTTCCTATAGTTAAGAGTCTCTTATGGTTTTCCTCCATCTCTAATGACTTCCCATTCAGTTTTCCTTCCCCTTCCCCTATAATCCTCTATGCTGTTTCTTATATTCCACAAAAGAGTAAAACCATATGATAATTGTCTTTCTCTGATTGACTTATTTTGCTCAGTATAATACCCTCCAGTTCCATCCATGTTGATGTAAATGTTAAGTATTCATCCTTTCTGATGGCAAATACTCCATCGTATATATTTACCACACCTTCTTTATCCTTTCACCTGTCAATTGACATCTCAGCTCTTTCTCCAATTTAGCTATCGTGGACATTGCTGCTATAAACTTTAGGGTGCAAGTCCCCCTTCGGATCAATACATTTTTATCGTTTGGGTAAATATCTAGTGGGGCAATTGCTGGGTCATATTTTTAACCTCTTGAGAAATTTACATACTGTTTTCTAGAGTGGCAGTACCAGCTTGCATTCCGAACAACAGTGTAAGAGGATTCCCCTTTCTTCACATGCTCACCAACATTTGTTGTTTTCTGACTTGTTAATATTAGCCATTCTGACTGGTATGAGATGGTATCACATTGTGGTTTTGATTCGTGTTTTCCTGATGCTGAGTGATGTTGAGCATTTTTTCATGTATCTGTTGTCCATTTGTATGTCTTATTTGGGGAAATGTCTGTTCATGTCTTCTGCCCATTTCTTAACTGGATTATTTGGGTTTTTTTGGTGTTGAATTTGGTAAGTTCTTTATAAATCTTAGATACTAGCCTTTTATCTGATATGTCATTTGTAAATATCTTCTCCCATTCTGCAGGTTGCCTTTTTGTTTTGTTGATTGTTTAGTTTGCTGTGCAGAAGCATTTTATCTTGATGAAGTCCCAAATGAAGTTCATTTTTGCTTTTGTTTCCCTTGCCCTTGGTGATGTGTCTAGTAAGAAGTTGCTGCAGTTGAGATAGTAGAGACTGCTGCCTGTGTTCTCCTCTAGGATTTTGATGGTTTCCTATCTCACATTTAGGTCTTTCATTCATTTTGAGTCTATTTTTGTGTATGGTATAAGAAAATGGTCTAGTTTCACTCTTCTACATGTGGCTGTCCAGTTTTCCCAACACAATTTATTCAAGAGACTGTATTTTTTCCATTGGATATTCTTTCTCACTTTGTTGAAGATTAGTTAACCACAGAGTTGAGGATCTATTTCTGTATTCTCTATTCTGTTCCATTGATCTATGTGTCTGTTTTTGTGCTAGTACTATATAGTCTTAATGATTACAGCTTTGTAAGGTAGCGTGAGGTCCAGCATTGTTACACCACCAACTTTGATTTTCTTATTCAATATTCCTCTGACTATCCAGGTCTTCTATGGATTTTAGAATTATTTGTTCCAGCTCTGTGAAAAATGTCAATGGTATTTTGATAAGGATTGCCTTGAATGTGTAAATTGCTCTGGGTAGCATAAACATTTTAATAATATTTATTATTCCAATCCAAGAGGATGGACTGTTTTTCAATTTCTTTGTGTCTTCCTCAATTTCTTTCAAAAAGTGTTCGCAGTTTTGAGAATACAGATCCTTTACCTCTTTGGTTAGGTTTATTCCTAGGCATCTTATGTTTTTTGATGCAATTGTAAGTGGGATTGATTCCTTAATTTCTCTTCCTTCTGTCTCATTATTAGTATATAGACAGGCAAACTGATTTCTGTGCATTGATTTATATAGTGCCACATTGCCGAATGCCTGTATGAGTTCTAGCAATTTGGGGGTGGAATCTCTGGTTTTCCATATAAAGTATCATGTCATCTGTGAAAAGTGAGAGTTTGACCTCTGCCAATTTGAATGCCTTTTATTTCTTTTTGTTATCTAATTGCTGAGGCTAGGACTTCTAATACTATGTTGAGCAACATTGTGAGAATGGATATCCCTCTTATGTTCCTGACAGAGGTAAACTTTTAAACAAGTATCACATCTATTCATGAGAAACAGAAGGATGGGTTTTTCAGAGATAACTTTTTCAAATTCTAATTACTTACATATCAACACCATTAAAAAGTTGAGAACAAACAAAACACATAAACACACATACACACACACACAGAGAAATATAGAATTCTGAGTTCTTCTCAGATGTGACTAAACCTCAAGTAAGCATCTGATTCATGATGTCTTTGATAATATTGTTTCCATAAAGGGAACAGGTTATTTTTAGGGATAGTTGCTCTTCCAGATGACATGAAAAAAATATTCAAAATGCAATTTTCTGAAATATAGTATGAGTTTTCCTTTTATTTAAATGTGCTTACATACTCAACTAATTTTTATGTTTTATTGACCAATATTATTTTATAAAAAGACTACATTATGAAAATGCTTGTCTTTTAAGAATAATGCAGCTAAATCTATATTGTTTTGATTATTGAACATGGGAATTATTATAAAGTGTATTACAACAATACATAATAAAATATATGTTCAGTGTATTCTCCACATGTGAAATTAATTATTGAAAAAAATAAGACACCACCCCCAGATTAGGGAGTATGCATTATATCTCATCTAATTTCATTTAAACTTAACCTTTGGGTGCCTGAGTGACTCAGTTGATTGAGTGTCTGGCTCCAGGTTTCACCTCAGATTATGATCTTATGGGTTGTGGGATTGAGCCCCATGTTGGGCTCCATGCTCAGTGGGGAGTCTGCTTGAAGATTCTCTCCCTTTGCTGCTCTCTCACTCTCTCTCTCAAATAAATAAACAAATCTTCTAAAAAAGAAATAAATTTAATTCTTTATGATATGTTTAGAATGTTAAACAATATTCTGTGAGTTTTACTTTTTAAATTTTTCTAGCTTATTTGAGATATAATTGGCACATGACTTGTTTGATTTTTTTTAAATGGGGGAGTATTTAGCAATGCAACATACTGAATATTCCAACATATCGTCTAATGTATTTTATGATTTTTTTACAATGGCACTCTTCACTTTGTCTTAATAATATTAAGATGAGATCTTTCTGAACTCTTCACCATAAGTACTTGGTAGAGTTAGTTGTGTTAAAATTCATGAAAGCATGGGGACCTCTAAGACTGCCTCCAGGAATTTCTCACTTTCAATTTAATCCACACTCACCTTTCATACTATTTGTAAAATTATAATTTAAATGTACCTAACATTTTACAGCTCTAGGAACTTTTGCTCCAGATAAGCAAAATCTCAATTGTATCTTTCTGGATATGCATGCCTCCCCAAATGTTGAGATGACAGTTGACCTTTGAACTCAGATCCCTGATGGACCAAGAAAAGGTACTGACTTTCAATTTGACTATTTTTTTCTTTTTGTAGGGACAGGATTAATGTCTTCCAAGTTCTTTACATATCAGAGGTGAAACTGAAGACTGTTTTATTTGTCATTACTGCTGAACAAAAAAAAAAGTACCAGTGAAGGGTTTGAATATTTTGATTTTTATTAAATAAACACACATATTTGTGCTCTGTATCTGTTTCTTTTTTATTTTATATTTTCTTTAGAAATAAAGCATAAAATTTACTGTTAAGTATGTAGATCTAACTATGAGAGGAAAAGTCTGAGTAGTTCAGTATTGCAGCAACCCAAATGTATTTTTATTATTAATAATGTGCACTATTTTAATGTTGAAAAAAATTTTGGTTACATTTTGAAACACAGAATAGCACTGTTTATCAGAATAGCAGCTGATTAACTTATTGGGGATTTGTTATGTATATGTATTATTTCTGAAGAAATCAGATTCCCAAGAAGTAAAAAGTTTCCAGAAAATAAAGCTAGAATACATGTGTGTCATATCACTGTTTAGGTAGATTTTTAGGTTGGTATAAGAATGTTAAAATGTATGCCCTACAGTATAAGATTTATTTTAGATAGAAGAAAAATGGATAAATAATAAATTTCAGAAAATGACAAAAAGTTATGAAAAAACATTGGTGACTAAGATGATTTTTAGATTACTGTCGTGGAAAAATACAATAGCCCATATTTTTCAAATATGTATTGGTTAACTAACTATAGTTTTCAGATATTATTATTTTCATAGAAAATGAATACTTTTTAAAAATCTTCCCCTTATCATCATAAGAACTCTAGGTACTCAGGTCTAAATAGTTTGGATGTATAAATGTTAATATTTGTAAATAAAATTCACCATTTCTAAATTGACAAACCAAATAGAACATTTTAGAAGTTAATTATTTTTACATATTATTATTTTTGCTTTAAATACATTTCTGTCAAAAAAAATACATTTCTGTCTTCCTTATTCCCAGGAGCTTAACCTATGTATTGTTATCCACATATTTTCACCCAATGACCCACTTGTAACACATGACCTGGACTAGCCCATTAGGAGCATCTTTGTTCCCTAGTGACATGTTAACATGAATATTAAATCTGACCATTCAGAGAAAACCACAGGACTTTAACTTGGAATTATGATTCACACACATTTTTCACACTTATGGTGAATATTGCCAGATATTTGATGGATATTCAAATTTATCATGAGAAATTTAAAGCCAAGAAACTGTCAAACTTCAGAAAACAGATTAAAGGAATGGAAAGAATCTGGGATTAGAGTGACATCACTGATCATTGATCTGAACACCCAGATACAGTGACCAAAATATCTTCTGTATTTTATTATGCATATGTTAGGTCAGTTTGAATCAAGTTTCTTACTATCAAACATATCTATTCAATGATGAATATTTGAACAAAGATAAATTCATGACTTGCCTACAGTTATAAAATGAGCATGTATTGAAAGTTTTCTTTAGCTCATTACTAATAATTAAATGAAATGTTCACATAAAATTGAAAAAATGCAAAAAGCATACATGCTTATAGACCCACATATTAAACTAAATTTGCTAATGTCTGCTAAACATTTGGGGGGTGGGGGGGAAGGGAGCATACAGGGCAAAATTCCTTGCATCTGTATTGCCATTAATTCTCCATAAAACACTTCATTCGATATACCTCAAAGGCAACAAAAGTCTAAATTCAGGTAAGTCAGAAGTATGTGACTATTATAAACAATGATTGTTTTTCCATTGCAGACACTATAAGTGAAATGAAAATGAAAACTGTTTCTCCATTTATATGAAATCTATTTCTACATTTATAAATGAATAGAACACTTTCCCTATTTCTCCATCCTCTTGAAGTATTTTCTTGTAGTCATAGTGAATCTGACACTAACATAGTATATAGAAATAAATCTCACTAAGGAGTAAGCCCAGTATGCAATTTTTACAATGTATATTTATCTCTAAGTTTTTGGGTCAAAAAGCTTTTAGATATGTTAAAATGTTCCACAAGAATTAGCTCTGAGGAGTCTCTGGGGAAATGTACAGGAGACTATCAGGATGCCTTTGTCTATTGAGAAGATAAAAGAAATTTCATTGTTCTTTCTTCTGCTTTACTGTTTAAATTTGCATGATTATCTGTTTTTATGAATGCAGATATGAACGCTTACTGAGTAATTAACTGGTTCTTTATGTCTCTTCCATGTTGGTGCAGAAATATTTTTTACTAGCAGAAATGTTTTATTTCTGGGTCACCTGGGTGGCTCAGTGGTTGAGTGTCTGCCTTTGGTTCAGGGAATGATCCTGGAATCCTGGGATCAAGTTCCACACCAGGCACACTACAGGGAGCCTGCTTCTCTCTCTGTCTATGTCTCTACCTTTCTCTCTGTGTTTCTCATGAATAAATATATACAATCTTAAAAAAAAAATGTTTTATTTCTCCAACAATAGAAGAAATAATTTTTGCTTATTCCATATTTACTTACCTATCTTAGTTAATATATATGCTTTATGGATTATAATTTTTAAAATGTCTTTTTAAAAAAGAGAGGTGACTATGACTCAATTTTGGCCAAATTTTTATTGTAGTTCTTTATTTGATGTAGTTCTTTAAAATACTATTTTGTTACTTATTAATTATTATATTCTTATTTTGACTTAATTTTATTGTTATGTGTCTTAGAAAATAATCCCTTGATTTGAGATATTCAAATATATATTTACTAAAATATTATGCTCTATTTCCCATTCTAATCCCAAATATTGCTTTTTATTTTTATTTTTATTTTATTATTTTTTATTTTATTTTTATTTTTATTTTTTTTAAAGATTTTATTTATTTATTCATGAGAGACAGAGAGAGAGAGAGAGAGAGGCAGAGACACAGGCAGAGGGAGAAGCAGGCTCCCAGACTCCATGCAGGGAGCCCGACAAGGGGCTCAATCCTGGATCTCTAGGATTAGGCCCTGGCCTGAAGGTGGCGCTAAACTGCTGAGCCACCGGGCTGCCCCAAATATTGCTTTTTAAAGAAAAAACAAATATTATTTAATTATACTCCCAGAAGTTTACACATACTATCTTATACTTAAAATAAACCACAGTTACTTATAAAATTTTAGTTTTAATCTTTTCTGAATAATTTGAATATTTTTCTAAATATTTCTGGAAAACAGAAATAGGTTCTTTTGGCAATATAGTTCATATGTCTAGAATAACCTGATATTATTTTACCCTCATTAATTGTTTTATACACACACATACATATAGGATAATTAATCAAAAGAAACAAAAACTATATATACACACACACACACACACATAGCTTTTTTTTTTTGCAACTTTCATTAAATATTACTTTGTTCTTCCTCAACCATTTGAAAGAGACCTACTCTGTTATAAATTCCACTGCTATCTACTTAAAAAAAGGTTGATTCCTGGGACTCCTGGGTGGCTCAGCCACTGAGAGCCTCCCTCCGGCCCAGGGCGTGATCCTGGGAGTCCCGGAATTGAGTTCCACATGAGGTTTCCTGCATGGAGCCTGCTTCTCCCTCTGCCTGTGTCTCTGCCTCTCGCTCTCTGTGTCTCTCATGAATAAATAAATAAAATCTTTTAAAAAATTGATTCTTTGATGTTCATTTATTGAATTTTCGGAGTTGAAAACTTGTCTTACTTCATCCTTTATATAACAAGTTTATTATACTTTATTTTCCATCTGCCCTGAATTTTTAGAGCTAACTTTTTATAGTCTTTATGGATTTATTCTTGCTATACTGTCAAGAATATATACTCATGTACATATTTATTAAATAAGATTTACATGAAATATCCAACCATTTGTTTTAGAATTAATTCAGTGCTCTTTGCATGTCATTTTATTCTAAGACTTTGCTATTCTTAAGTTCTTTTCTTTTTCTTTTTTTTTTAAGTATGTATTATCTATTTGCTACTCTTAGAAAATCCTATTTTTGACTGGACTCAGATTCAGAGGTAGAATCTCTCATAGAGGACAGCCTCTGTCTCTTGGCAATCTGTTCCTGGAATTTTTCTTTGGACTCCGTAATACTCTTGACTAAAAGTTTAGCATACTCAGCAGCTTCTTCCCTATTTTTCTTAGTATGCTGTTTCTTCAGAGCAATATGCCAACATTTGTGTGAAGGACAGGTGGAGTAACACGACGCTGAATCTTAGGCACTTTGGTTCTAGCTTTCTTAGTTTAGGGATTTCTCACAACATATGGGTGGCCATCATCTCCTTTGGAGAAACTGAAAAATTTGCGAATTCTGCTAGCTCTTTTGGGTCCCAGGCAATTAGGCACAGTAGTAGTATCAGTGAGCTCAGGAACATTATCCCCCCCCCCCCTTTTTTTTTTTTTTTATAATGACGAAGTTGAAAAATCTGAGATTGGCATCTACCAAACAACCCCATATAGATTTGTGCCTTCTTTCTTCAATCCTCCTTGATTTATAGCGGGAATGCCTCTTATCAGCAACAGGTGGACATGGCCATGGGCTAAGACACCTTGCTTCATGAGGAAGGCTTGTTAGTTTTGCCACCACTGATTCAGACCACATAACCCTTCCATCCTTCACCCAGAGCATCATCAATAACCTCAACAACCTCTGTGGTCATACATTTCTCATGCAGCCAGGAACTGAGAGGGAAATAGATGTTCAACTTCTTTCTAAAGCAGCCTACTGCCTCTGAGGTGCTATGAGAAGGAGCTTAAGTTTTTAATTTTACTTCATCACACTGTGGAATGGAATAAACAAGTATTACTTCAAGAGTTCAAAATCTATTTTATGTTTCCTTTTCACTGATTTTTTTTTTTTGGATTGGAAGATGATGGATCATATAAATCTACATTAATTATGTCTTTTCAAAACAGAAAATATTTATTTTCAGTAGAGTAATAATAATAATACTTAAATGTATAATAATAAAATACAACCAAAAAGCTTTACAATGAAAAATAGCAGGCATTCTCCATGCTCTTCAATTTTTGCTCTGCATATGAAACAGTGTCTGAGTCTTTTTATGTTCCATGTAACTTTTGTTTCTACATTTTCAGTATCATGTTCAGATGACTGTTCCTTGTGTTTTGAAATCTCAGCCATATTGACTTAAAATAATGAATGATAAGTAGTATCCCTCATAAACCGAGTACTATTTCTCACATTAACTACTTCCTTATATTTAATAAATACTTTTGTGTACTAATTAGCAGTTCATTACCAAAATACCCAATATGCGGTGTCTTTAATAGAGTCAAAATAAATTACAAACTTTATGATTTTTAAAAAATATATCTTTTCTACATCTTTCCATCTTCTTGGGTATTTTTTAAAATATTTATTTATTTATTTATTTATTTATTTATTTATTTATTGGAGAGAAAAGAGAGTATGCAGGAGGGGAAGAGTGAGGAAAGCAGACTCTGTGCTGAATGTGGAGCCTGACTGGGGGTTCGATTCCATGACCCTGAGATCATGACCTTAGCTGAAATCAAGAGTTGGATGCTCAACCGAGATTTTTGACTTGCTAATTTTGCTGATTTGGTATACTTCAATGTTCTTGACCAAATGCTTTATAGAGAATGCCACACAATTTATCTAACGTAGTAATTCTCAACCTTAGCTATTTGATTCTTAAAACATAATGTGAGTTGATTGTCCCTCTTTGAGAATCATGTGAGCCTGAACTTTCAAATTATTATGCTGTCATTACTGTTTTTAATGTCCCAGTAACAAAACATTTCCAACTAATTAACATTTGTAACTTAGTGGCTTTTAGAGTTAAACCATCAAGCACTTTTATACTTTCCTTAACCAGCTTCACATATTGAGATTACTTCTAAAATTGTTTCTACTATTCTTTTATCTTTTATGGTTTTTATGTCCATTTTCAGCAAACACTAGATGGTACCATTAAAAACATTTGTTTTTCTTTCAGTTCACTCCAATGTTAAAAGAAATGTACTAATCTAAGGAATCTTTTAGTGAATTCTAGTAAATAAAATAAGTATAGGTGATTCAATAATTAATTTTTCATTGTTTCCCATTTTTATAAGTATTTGGTGCACATGTATGTTTGAGTTGTTCATTGGAAAAACAGATGCTTTTGCAGTGTTGATGTGAAGGATGTTTCTAGAAGTAACAAACACTTTAAGTGTCCTGCCAATATCTCTGGAACTTATTCTTATTTTCTTCCTGTACATTAGTCAGAATTTAAATGCCAGGACCTACAAATATTAGACATCTGGTCTGGCCACCTGATCCTTGTTATTTGTAGAAAAGCCTGGAAATACCATGGGTTTAACCAGTTATCAACAAAATTTTGTGGATAAACAATCTAGCTTCCTCTTTCTCAGGAAGCATTACAATTAGAACTCTCCTCTGAGATGAATTGGTATGGTACACAGGTATAAGGAAATGCACTGGCCAGTGTGGTATTTTCAGAATTTTCCAAAAATATAAAATTATCCTGGGCAGTGAATTATAAGTGTGGAGAAGTCAGCTGATTTTTCTTAACTATCATTAACAAACTTAAAAATAAAATAACTTGCATCATCAGGTCAACCAAATGCCGAACCAAGGAATGGTGTGAAAGTCAAATAGGCTTTATATAAACATTGAAAGATACCCTTTTCTTCAGCAACCAGAACTAACTGTGATAAAAAATTAGGCTGAGGATTTATTTTTATTTATTTTTAATTTATTATTTTTTTTTGTCCAGAAGTATCTTTTTTTAATTTTTTTTATTGGAGTTCAGTTTGCCAACATATAGCATAACACCCAGAGCTCATCCCTCCAAGTGCTCCCCTCAGTGCCTGTCACCCAGTCACCCCAACCCCCGTCCACCTCCCCTTCCACTACCCCTTGTTCATTTTCCAGAGTTAGGTGTCTCTCATGTTTTATCACCCTCACTGATATTTTCACTCATTTTCTCTCCTTTCCCTATATTCCCTTTCACTAATTTTTGTATTCCCCAAATGAATGAGACCATATAATGTTTGTCCTTTTCTGATTGACTTATTTCATTCAGCATAATACCCTCCAGTTCCATCCACGTCAAAGCAAATGGTGGGTATTTGTCGTTTTTAATGGCTGAGTAATATTCCATTGTATACATAGACCACATCTTCTTTATCCATTCATCTTTCGATAGACACCGAGGCTCCTTCCACAGTTTGGCTATTGTGGACATTGCTGCTATAAACATTGGGGTGCAGGTGTCCTGGCGTTTCACTGCATCTATCTTTGGGGTAAATCCCCAGCAGTACTATTGCTAGGTTGTAGGGCAGATCTATTTTTAACTCTTTGAGGAACCTCCATACAGTTTTCCAGAGTGGCTGCACCAGTTCACATTTCCACCAACAGTGCAAGAGGGTTCCCCTTTCTCCACATCCTCTCCAACATCTGTTGTTTCCTGTCTTGTTAATGTTCCCCATTCTCACTGGTGTGAGGTGGTATCTCATTGTGGTTTTGATTTGTATTTCCCTGATGGCCAGTGATGTGGAATATTTTCTCATGTGCTTGTTGGCCATGTCTATGTCTTCCTCTGAAATTTCTGTTCATGTCTTTTGCCCATTTCATGATTGGATTGTTTGTTTCTTTGCTGTTGAGTTTAATAAGTTCTTTATAGATCTTGGATACTATACCTGATAGGTCATTTATCTGATAGGTCATTTGCAAATATCTTCTCCCATTCTGTAGATTGTCTTTTCGTTTTGTTGACTGTTTCTTATGCTGTGCAGAAAAGCTTTTTATCTTGATTATGTCCCAATAGTTCATTTTTGCTTTTGTTTCTCTTGCCTTAATGGATGTATCTTGCAAGAAGTTGCTGTGGCCCAGTTCATAAAGGGTGTTGCCTGTGTTCTCCTCCAGGATTTTTTTTTTAATAAATTTTTATTTATTTATGATAGTCACATACAGAGAGAGAGAGAGAGAGAGAGAGGCAGAGACACAGGCAGAGGGAGAAGCAGGCTACATGCACCAGGAGCCCAACGTGGGATTTGATCCCGGGTCTCCAGGATCACGCCCTGGACCAAAGGCAGGCGCCAAACCGCTGCGCCACCCAGGGATCCCCTCTCCTCCAGGATTTTGATGGAATCTTGTCTCACATTTAGATCTTTCATCCATTTTGAGTTTATCTTTGTGTATGGTGTAAGAGAATGATCTAGTTTCATTCTTCTGCATGTGGCTGTCCAATTTTCCCAGCACCATTTATTGAAGAGACTGTCTTTTTTTCCAGTGAATAGTCTTTCCTGCTTTGTTGAATATTAGTTGACCATAAAGTTGAGGATTCACTTCTGGATTTTCTATTCTGTTCCATTGATCTATGTGTCTGTTTTTGTTAGGCTGAGGATTTAATAATTGAGTAGGTAAATGCTACAAGGGTTACATTCACAGCCTGTGTAAGTCCCCTTAACAGAGTCAGTCCCTGATAGGGAAGAAGTGCATTGTTACCACATGGAATGAAGACTTGTGAGGGAATGTGCTAGAGATACTTTAATTCCCAGATTTCTCTGAAACCTTTGGGCAAGCAAAAGTGAATTCCTCTGTTTTGCAGTAGAAGAGTTACCTTTATCTGAGATTGTATAGAGGCCTTACCTGAGTTAGAATAGCTTGCTAGCTGACGTTTATAGTATCAAGAATTGTGAAATGTCTGACATTTTTCCTATTTGCCACTTAAACACGTTAGTATACCACAGTTGTATGGATCCTAGAGAAAAAACACAAGACCTCTGTCTCAGAGACAAAAGTTTGTAGACAAAAGTTTGTCATACCATGCAAAGCGTGAACAGATTTGCCTCTATCTTTCTGTAAAACAAAAAGAATGCTCTGACCATACATCAGAATGCTTTTCTACTCTATTGTCAGAGTCATGAAGGGATATTTTTTTCTTGGCTCTTTATCATGAGAAGCAAAGCCAAAGGAACTCCTGGAGCTAAACCTCACAAAAGTATGTGTGCGCGAAGGGGAGCTACAATTGCAGTCCCTTGGAGTTTTTCACCTCTATGCTAGCGGCACCCAGCCTCCAACAATTCATGAGAATTGTGATTGAAGTGTTCTTTTTTTTTTTTTGATTGAAGTGTTCTTAGCAGTTTATGGCTCTAGAGGCTTCTCTGTTCCAGGTAAGCAACTCATGGCTGTAGTCCTTTTCATTCTCCTATCCTAGATTTTCTGATAGTTCAAAGAAAAAAAAAATGTTTTTTTTTTTTCAATCTTCTCAGGATTTATTTTTCCCCTTATTTTAAGAACAGGAGTGACAAATTCTAAGCTCTTTACATCTCAGTGCTGAAACCAGTAGTATTTATTTATGTCTTGCCTGATCTTCAGCAACAACCTGCTAAATGAATTGCTTAGCTCATTAACATTTAACAGACCATTTAAATGGTCTGTTTTAACTCTTCCTATATACCCTGATTTTGCAGCACAGAATCTAGAATTGGCTTTCAGAAGCATACATTTCCAATGGGTTCTCATAATTCTTACAATAAATATCAAATCCCTTGTGCAATCTGTAAGACCTCCATGACCAGGTATCCTCATCCCCTACTTGTCTCGCCATTCAACACAATATTGCTTTGTTGTATTGAACAAGCCAAACTTGTTCCAAATTCTGGACTATTATATTCTCCGTTTTCTCTACCTTGAGTTCTGTCCAAGTAGCTCAGTCCGTCATTTCATTTAGGTTTCTCAAAAATACTCTTCATCACCATAATCTTGCTATCAGTTCTATCTATAATGAATACCCAAGTGAAAGCACTGCATCATTTACTCTGTTTTATTTTCCTTCTTCATATTAACACTTTCAGAAATTAAATGATATCATGAAGTATCTATATATTCAATGTGCCGTCTAAAATATAAGGTCTCTTAGAGTACAGAGCTTTTCTCTCTTGTTCACTACTTACCACAAACATGACACCTAAAGTATGTGTGACATGTGGTAAGCAATCAATAGCATTAATTATATGAATGAATAAAATCTCTGATATTCAGAGTAATGTGTTTGAAAATGTGAAATGGTCAATGAAATTGTTGGAAGCATAAGATCAGTAAAAGGCTTTTGTGTGTGAAATATTCTGAATTTTGTAAGATGGTTTGGTAAAGTATTCATCATTCCCTTCATCTCTTTTTTGATTATTATGAGATTTGGACTTTTACAGTGATATCAGAGGTCTTAACTAAAATTGGATTGTAAAAATACATGATAATACACATGAATTAAATAAATATAAAGTATCATACTTCTCCTTTAACCAGGTTTTTTACTGTGACTAGTCTATCTGCTTCTATGGGTTGTTGAATTAGTAAAGCATTCTGAGATTATGTAATTTAAATTAGCCTTGTCTTTCTGTTAGCCCACAAACATCAGGTAAAATGTTATAACATTCCACCATCATATTCAGTGAAGAATGTATGATGGTCACATTCTAAAATTACATACTTAGTTATTTATTTTATAGATATGTCTTGCATAATTAGAGCTCTGAAAAAAGAATATCAACTGTTGAAATATTGCACGTGGAAATTGTATTTTTTTCAAATGTTGGAATTATTATTTCTTTATACCCATAAATTCACAGTGTGCCAGTGAATTTGATTATTTTAATTCATTAGAATATATTGCTCTGCCTTTTGACATCAATATTATTTCATTTATGCCTAGGCCATTAAAATTTATGGTTGATTTATCAATTTTATTTAAATTATAATATACCACATGTCATACCCTGAAGATATTATAAATTAAAAAAATGTAACAATGAAAACTATAGTTTTTCATTTTCTGATGAGGTAAAGAAACAATATCATTCATGCTTTCTTTTTTCCAACTCATTCTTGAAGGGTCCACAGAACTCTCAAATTGGCAGATCTGTCAAAATAAAATGAATGTTAGGGGAAATTTTAGGGAGCATTAGAAAGTGGATGGGTTGACATGTATGTGGTAACTGGAACTCAGAGAAGATGGAAGAGTTCCACAGATAGGAAATAACGGAGAGAATGGGCAAACCTCTTTTAGGTAATCCTTTTAATTCTTTCTGGTAGTGACTAGAGGACATTCAGACATCAGATAGCTGAATACCTGGCAAATTAAGCAGATTGACCTCTGATGTCATTTGAACTCTGGTAGTGTGTCAGTGACAACATTAACATAAACACTGGCTGTCCCCTTAATATCCCCTCCTACCTACTAAATTACATATTTCAAGAATTAGAAATATATAATACATTTCTACAATATTTTAATGTCTGTAAAATAAGTCCAAATATTAGCTGAGAAATTTGAGCTAGTCTTTGAAAGCTCTCTACTATTTTATAAAGCTAAGAAAATGAATCTCCTGATCATTGAGGGAATATGTTAATTTCTTTTTTATTCCTTTAGAGATAGGTAAAA